>NC_029794.2:38295676-38331950 GCF_000816755.2 Arachis ipaensis
ATTAAATGTGACTTTGATCACACACGCATGCTTCATTTTTTACTTATAAATGCAACTACCCTATGAGCTTTTTCATTTGAATCTCTCCCAAATCTAATAAAATTGACTTCTCTCTACCATAAAGTATATAAAGCTTCTTTTAAGTAATTCTCACGATTTTACAATTTTTATACTAGAGTGAATATTAAATTAGAACATAATTCTCTTTATGCTAGAATGGGATAATAAGTTGCATGTGTAAATATATACAACACTAGCAATGAAATATGAACTCAAAGATCTAGTTGTGACTTGTGAATCTCCAAGCTTAGTAACTTAAATTGAAACATGAATTAAGTGTTTGCAACTATTTTTTTTTTCTATTGTTTTGCTAGATTGAGAAGGTGAAGGGTGTTGAGAGTTGTTAATCCTGTCCATTTAGTAGGGTTAATATAATTAATGAGTTATTATCCTTTACCAATCAAATCAATATAATTATTGCCATATTTCGTTGGTGATGAAGATAGTTTAAACACTTAAATTAGATGTTAGAAAAATTATTCACGAGAATTAGGGTTGTTGATTATAATGTTGGTAATTTGGTATATATAATTATTGGCTCTATATTAGTAATTTTACCAGTGCTTGATTTAGACTCTATTATTAAAAGTTTGACTAATTTAATTTCAAAAGTGACGCTTATACCGATCCTAATATTAGCAATTTAGTAATTAATAAATATCAATTAAATATATAATGGAGCTATTACCTTCAAAGTTGATTATTTTCCAATAGCATGCAATTAAATTAATAAAACTATGAACTTACTAAAAATAACAGAACAATAAGAATATCAAATTAAAAGGCACCTGAAAGATATGTATCGCGTAATTAAGCAAGACATGGATTAATTAGTTGCAATAATTTTTTTTCCCTTTCTTTGCTAAATGAATTAATTTCATTTTTCTTGTTCAGTGAATTGAACAAAGTTGAAAAAGATTAGTTTGTTATCTAAATACATCAGCTATAGTTTTAGCACCTTTGTGATTTGACATTTGTGCTTCAACACAATGTTGATTATAGAGACAGCATAACACCATTGATGACGTGTGGTTGAAGGATAATATGAGTTACCAACCAAATCATGTTTTATTGGTAATTATACAAGAGAAAAAGAGAGAGAACTTTTCAAGTTTTATCCTCGTGATCATCATAATTATAGACACTAATAATATATCACTACAAAAATAAATTATTGAAATAACGATGATTTTAACTACCAACAAAATTATTTATTAATAGGAATCGATATAACAATCGATTAGTTTTTTTCATACCATAAAAAAGTTGATCACGGTCGTTAATTTTTAATTTAGCGATCGCACCAAAATAATTTTAGTTGGTCACTATTTAAAAAAATCTCAAATTCTAAGATATCCAAGCTGTGATATTAATGGTTTGATGAACCAAAAGAGAGAAAAAGAATAAAGATTAAGAAAGAAAAAATAATAAATTCTTCTCATTTTAAAAATTTGTAAATAAATAAAAATAGAAAACTAAAAAAAATATTTGGTGGTTAACCTTATGTACTCTTTATGTACTCCTAGTATAATTAATTATCATCAACATTAAATTTAAAAAAATACTCTAGATAATACCCTCTCGCAAGCTAAATTATATAAATCTAACAATTCTAACTTAAAAATATTAATAAGAAAAGAACCCAATAACAGAACTTTAGTAAGAAAATCAACAAGTTGGTCTCTGGAATAAATCGGCATAAGATGAATAAGACCAGACAAATATTTTTTACGAATAATGTGGCAGTCCACTCCAATGTGTGTTTGGTTTTTTCATAAAAGATATGATTATTGGCAATGTGAGCGGCTAACTAGTTGTCACAGAATAGAGTGATAGACTTTTAAAGTGGCAAACCAATGGACTTGACAACCGTGGTTTGCTTCTTACTCTTTTAGCTAACGAGAGAGTTCCTAAGCATGAAGCAATAATTGAAAACGGAGTGACGATTATTGGCGCAAGTAACCCCGTCAATGTCGGCAAATTCAGTGAGATGTAGATTAAAAGTAGAGGAGAAGAATAGATCAGTTGTAAGTCTGCCTGTTAAATATGGAGTATGCGAAAAGTAGCCTGTAGGTGAGAAATAGTTGCATAGTCCAAAAATTGGCTCAAACGTCCCACAGCATAAGATATATCGGGTCTAGTATTTGTGAGTTAAAGGAGTCAGTCGATGAGCTGTCTATAAGTAGTGTTGTCCATTAAAATGGTACCTGACTCCTTCAAGAGTTTCTGACTATAATAAAATAGAGTGGAGAGAAGCTTGCAATCTAGATAACCAAAATCTTTACTTCCGCTGATAAACTTGAATTCTAGAGTTAGAGCATGTTACTTCCATTCCTAAGAAGTACTTGAGATCACCAAGATCCTTTATTTTGAATTTGTCATCCAAAATTTGCTTGATAGAATTGATTTCACCAATGTCCTTCCTAATTAAAACTAAGTCGTCTACATATACTAGGATGACAGTGAAGCTTTCGGATTGTTTCTTGATAAAGAGGAAATGATCGTAAAAAAACTACTTATAACCAGCATCAACAAGAGTTTGAGTGAGCTTAGCGTTCCATTATCTACTTGTTTACTTAAGCCCATATAGAGACTTTTACAATTTACAAACCAAACCTGGTTGTGACATAGCCATACTGGGTGGTATTCTCATATAAATTTTCTTGTCCAAATCTCCATGAAGAAAGGCAGTATTGACGTCCAGCTGTTTCAAATGTCATTTTTTTTGCCGCTGCTAATGCTAACATTACTCTTAGAGTAGTCATTTTGACAATTAGACTAAAAGTATCACCATAACACACTTCTTGTACTTGAGTGAATTCTTTTGCATTTAGCTTCGCTTTATGCCTTTCTATGGTGCCATCGGGATTGAATTTTACTTGAAAAACCTATTTGCAACCCACAACCTTGTTGTCTTTTGAAAGTTCTGTGAGACACCAAATTCTGTAATGATCTAGAGCTGCTAATTTAGCTTGTATTGCCTTTCTCCAATATTCATGTGTAGCTACTTACTCATAAGTGCTAGGTTTCGGATTTGAGGTGATGGCTAGAGAAAGAGACTTATATTTTGGGGTTAGTTTATCATATGACAAGTGTTTTGAGATAGGATATAACGAGTTAGAGTTAGCAAAGTTTCCAGAATGAGCTGTGTGGGTTATCATATAATGATAGTCCTTTAAATAAGCAGGCGGTTTCTTGACTCTTTCAGATTTTCTAGTGATGCAATAATGTTGTATTTTTGTGATGTAGGTGCATTGTTAGTGTGTTGTGTGGTAATGGGTGCAATGGTGTGTGAGAAAATTGGTGAATGCATTGAGCTTGAGAAATGTTCATTTAAATCTGTGAGTATAGTATGTGTGGGTGATTGCAAATGATGTGTGGATGGTATATCTTGAAAAGGATCAATGCATTGTGGAGTACGAGTGAGTGTTATAGGAATATCAATGCTAGTTGAATGTAAAAATAGAAATTACATTTCTAGATATAAAAATTTCTTTTGAGTTTAAATCAATAAGTCGAAAATCCTTTGTTCCAAATTTAAAACCGAGAAAAGCTATTTTCTTGGCTCTTGGGTCTAATTTTGTTCTTGAATTTGTTAATATGGAAGCATATGCAAGAGAACCAAATACTCTTAAATATGAAAGGTTAGGTAAGTTAACATACAAAAGCTTATAAGGACTAGCATTATCCAATTTAGTGCTAGGCAGTCTATTAATTAGGTGAAAAACGTGAGCAACTATGTATTGCCAAAAATAATGTGGAATTCTTTATTGAAACAACAGTGCTCTAACAACACCTAAAATATACTGGTATTTTTGTTCTATAATTCCATTTTGCTCTGGTATTTCTACACAAGAAGTTTGGTGTAAAATATCAGTTGATGCAAAAAAAGATTTTAGAGTGAATTCTGACACATTGTCAGTCCTTATACACTTAACTTATTTTTCAAATTGTACTCGAACAAAATTCACAAAATTAATAACCAATTGTGATGCCCCAGATTTGATTTTTCATAAAAAAAAACTCAAGTAAATCTGCTTTTGCCATCCACCACAGTAAAAAAGTACCTATGTCCTTCATTGGAAGGGATAAAAATGAGACCCCAAATATCCATATGAACTAAGTCAAAACAATCTTTATTTCAGTTGTACTAAGATTAAAAGATAATTTCTTTTATTTTTCAAAATGACATGAGTCACAAGAAAATTTTGAAGCAATACAATCTATAAAAGGATAGTATTTCTTCAGTAAAATCAATTTAGGCATGGGTATGTGTCCTAATCTAAGATGTCAAATATTGTTGTGCTCATTGTGTGAAGGTGTTGTATGATGAGTAGTAGTCGTAGTTGTCACCAATGAAGCTTCCTTTGTTGGAGGAGGGAGAAAGTGAGAGAATTCTGGTTCTCTACTCATTGTATATAACCCTTCTCTACACTTAGCAATGTCAATAATCTTCGATGTTGATTGATCATGTATCTCACAAACTTATCATCGATTAACAGTTGATAATATAAGTTTGAGGCTAATTTTGACACAGAGATCAGTTTGAAATCAAAAGAGGGAATGTACAAAATACTTTTCAGAAAAATTTTTTTAGAGAATGTAATTATGCCAACGATGGTGCTGACAGTTTTGGTCCCATTTGACAATATCATATTGATTGGAACAATATTTTGAAAGCTTACAAAATTTTTTAAGTCGAAAGTCAAATAATCTGTTGCACCAGAGTCAATGACCCATAGTGCAGATTTTAGAGTGATAATGCTCATAATTCTTGCATTAAAATATAATGCAATGGTTTTACCTTGATTAAAGGTCTGAATGGAATTAGTCAAAATTCGGTTTGCATTATGAGGTTGTTATTACACACTTTGTCTTTGACCAACTCTAATAAGGCAAATCTTTGTTCTGGAGTGAACTCAGATTTTTGACGTTCCAATATTTTCTTGGAGACAATTGAGCTTTCGTCACTGAGTATATCGTCATGCTACTCAGTGATCATGTGATTGATTGTGATGTTATGTTGTTGTCATTGCTGGGAATGGGAGGAGTACCCATACTTCTTATAGCACAAATCTTCTTTGTGGCCTTGCTTGTTGCAATGAGAGCATGCCATTGTAGCTCCACGACCTCTACTACCTGGATTTTTTCTAGGATGGAGAAAATAAGGGTTTGATTGATCTTGAATCGAACTTATGTTACTTTGTTGAAATACCTACTTATTGTTTTTTTTTTTACCTATAAAATCTAATTTGAAATGTGCGATTCTTTTTATGATGAGATAGTATTATTAAAAACGTAATTACTTGCTCAGGTATACTTACACGACATTCACTCTTAATCCACCTTGAACTTTTAGTAACTCACACAATCTTCCTAATGTATCTACGCTCATTCTTAATTCCCAAATACAATTTGGTTTAATTACTCTGTTGGTCCCTATAGTTTCGTAAAATTTTCAATTAGGTCTCTATGCTTTTTTTCTTTTTAATTGGGTCTCTACACCAAATTTTTTTCAATTAAGTCCCTCTTAGTAGTAATTGGCTTAATTTTATAGGGACCCAACTAAAAATAAAAAAGAATTGGTACAGGGACCTAAAATAAAAGGAAAAAAAAGTGTAGGGACCCAATTAAAAAAATTTGGTAGAAGGACTCAATTAAAAGAAAAAAAAAGTATAGGGACCTAATTGAAAATTTTGCGAAACTATAGGGACCAGCAGAGTAATTAAACCATACAATTTCTATTGCCCCCTCCTATTGTGCGGTTTAATACATTCCGTCTTAAGGGATTAGTATTAATTTCTCTATTCCTAATGAACAAATATCCTCTTCTCCTATTTCTCAAATACAAAAATGCAAATATCAAAACTAATATCGTAACTGCTTCAAGCTCAGCCTGAATCATAAAATAAAATAAGAAAAGAAATCGTCTAAATTACTCAGAGTGGTTCAATGGTTCCATTCTTCCCTAATCAAAAAATAAAAAATAACGTATACCTAAGGTGAGTCAGGGTCGATCCCACAGAGATTGTTGTTTTGAATCAAGCTATGGACACCTTGTAGATCTTAGTCAGGCGATTAGAAAAGATAGTTTGTTGAGATAAACGCATAAAACAAGAATAGGGATGAAATTATTTAATTTGAGTAAAAACAGTGATAAGAGAACGGTTGAGGTTTCATAGATACTTCATTCTTCTGGATCAACCTTTCCTACTATCTTTCTCCAATCGTGAGTGATTCCTTCCATGGCAGACTGTAAGTGATCAACGCTAGTTTAATGGCCTCCAATCTTCCTCCTTCAGGCCGAACGCCAGGTTTAGTGTGCACCCAACCTGAATGAGGGTGAAGCTCCTGCAGTTCATCCCCTTGATGATCCTACTTAAAACGCCACAGACAAGGTCGAATCTTCCGGATCAGAGAATGCTGTGCCTTTGGTTCTAGCCTCTACCACAAAGACCCTAATCTCCCCATACCTTGGCTTAGGGCCGTCAAAATGGGCTAAGCCCATCGGGCCAGCCC
Organism: Arachis ipaensis; assembly: GCF_000816755.2. Taxonomy (NCBI): domain Eukaryota; kingdom Viridiplantae; phylum Streptophyta; class Magnoliopsida; order Fabales; family Fabaceae; genus Arachis; species Arachis ipaensis. The sequence continues at coordinate 38,302,256 of NC_029794.2, forward strand.
GTTTACCTGTTTAAATGGGCGGGCTTTGCCTCTAAAATTAAGTCCGTTTAAAATTCGGGCTAAACGGGCTGAGACCGATTAACCCGAAAAAAATGACAGGTTAAACGGGCTAGCTCACGGGCTAAACGAGTGGCCCATTTAATTTTTTTTTAAAAAAGTAGCACTTTTAGCTAATATTTCTCCTTATCCGACCCAAAAATCTGACTCATCAACTACAAAAATATTATTTTTTAATGGTTTTTGACCTAAAAGTGGTATTTTTTGTCAAAAAATTTTTCAAAAATAAAATAAAATGATAAACGGGCTGGCCCGTTTAACCCATCGGACTGACCATAAATGGTCCGGGCTAGAAAATTATGGCCCGCGAATAAAGCGGGCTTAACGGGCCAGGCCTAAATGGGCCGAGCTAGCCCGTTTGACAGCCCTACCTTGGCTAAACTGGTGTCTCGAGAAGTCCCCAATGAAGTCGTGAATTAGCCGTCTAAGATATGTATTATCAGGCTGGTGGTTCAGTGATCTCCTGTTACAGACTCACACTGAACCCATATAGAATGAAAATTTGTGTCACGGATCATCCTATTTATAAGGTTGAAGAACGAAGATACATCTTAGAATAGAGTCACACACGAATTGAATAGAACAGTAGTACTTTTATTAATCCATGAAAATCAGTAGAGCTCCTAACCTTAACCTTAGGAGGTTAGTGACCCATACTATATATAATAGTGTTCGAAAATAATGGGGGAAGAAGAAGATCCTAAAAATGGGTGATCTTCTCCAATATATACTAAGTTGCTAACTAAGGATTACAGAAATAAGGTAAACTAAGTTGATAATGCAAAAATCCACTTCTGGGCCCACTTGGTGAGTGTTTGGACAGAGCAAAGAGTGTCTCCATGTGCTAAGACTCTTAAGAGGCATTGAACGCTGGCTAGGGGTCCCCTTTTGGGCGTTGGACGCTGGCCACCCCCTTGTGGGCGCTGGACGCCAGAACTGGGGCTGGTGGCTGGCATTGAACGCCAGTTTTGGGCCTTCAATTCTGAAGCAAAGTATGAACTATTATATATTTCTAGACAGCCCTGGATGTTATCTTTCCATAGCCATTAAGAGCGTGCCATTTGGACTCTTGTAACTCCAGAAAATCTCCTTCGAGTGCACGGAGATCAGATCCTGACAGCATCTGTAGTGCTTTCTTTGCTTCTGAATCAGACTTCTGCTCAAGCTCCACAATTTCAGCCAGAAAATACTTAAAATTGCATGAAAACATACAAACTCAAAGTAGAATCCAAAAATATTAATTTTGCACTAAAACTTATGAAAATATAATAAAACTTAAACAAAATATATTAAAAATTATATGAAAACAATGCCAAAAAGCGTATAAAATATCCGCTCATTAGAACACCAAACTTAAACTGTTGCTTGTCCCCAAGCAACCAAAAACAAAATTGGATAAAAAGAAGATAAGGATACAATAAATCTCAGAGTTCTCAATGAAGCTCAGTTTCAATTAGAATAGCGGGACTAGTAGCTTTTTGCTTCTGAATAGTTTTGGCATCTCACTATCCATTGAAGCTCAGAATGATTGGCATCTTTAGAAAATCAGAATCCAAATGATATCATTGATTATCCTTGTTAAGTTCTTTTTTATTCTTGAAGACAGCTTTTAGAGTCTTGGCCGTGACCCTAAGCACTTTGTTTTCCAGTATTACCACCGGATATATAAATGCCACAGACACTTAACTGGGTGAACCCTTTAGGATTGTGACTCATCTTTGCTAAAGGCCCCAGTCAGTGGTGTCCAGGGTTCTTAAGAACACTCTTTGCTTTGGACCAAGACTTTAATTGCTCAGTCTCAAGTTTTTAACTTGACACCTTCACACCACAAGCATATAGTTAGGGAACCAGCTATAGGCCCTCCTAACCATTGATGCTCAAAGCCTTGGATCCTTTTGCCCTTGCCTTTTGGTTTAAAGGGTTATTGGCTTTTTGCTCTTGCCTTTTGGTTTTAAGAGCTATTGGCTTTTTCTACTTTTTATTTCTTTTCTGCTTGCTTCTTTTTTTTTTTCTTTTATTGCTTTTTGCTGCTTTTTCTTGCTTCAAGAATCAATTTTTGGATTTTTTCAGATCATCAATAATATTTCACTTTTATCATCATTCTTTACTTCAATATAAAAAATACACTGTTTATTCATACATTCAGAAAATAAAATTCATGCCACCACATCACATAATTGAACTATTGTAAATATTAAATTCAAAATTTATGTATCATTACTGCTTCTAAAAAATATCCAGATTTTATTAAGTTCAATGAGATGATAAGAGGAACATTTTATAGATAATTGGAAAGCAAAAACTTAAATTCTAATAATACTCATGCACTTCTTAAATAAAAAAATGAAATTTAAATAAACATAAAAATTTAAAGACTACTGGTGATCATGTAAATCTAAACATAAGAAACAGGAATTAGAATAGCCACAGAAATAGAGAGGTGGAACTCAACCACCTTAATCATGGGAGGCGTTTGGCTCTTCAGGGGACAATTTCTGACACTTCAGTTCTTCTAGCTCACGCCCCTGCCTTTCTTTTCCTTGACCAGTTTGCAAAGCATGCTAGTATGATCTTTTTGCTCCTAGTGTGGTTTGCAATTGTGCCACGGATGCTTCCAGCTGGGTCCAATATTCGATTGGAGGGATCTCTGGAGGCTCAGGCACCTTCCTTTTGGGTGGATCAGCTGGCACTAGGGCGTTGTCCATCACCTGTTTGGTGATTGGGCTTTCTACTGGGATGAAAGAATCTTTGTTAATCATGACTCCAGCCTCTTTAAACAAGTGAAAGATAAGGTTTGGATAAGCCAGTTTGGCTTGAGTTTACATCCTATTTGCTACCTTGTATAGCTCAAAAGGAATTATTTCGTGGACTTCCACCTCATTCCCCATCATAATGCAGTGAATCATTGCAGTCCTTCTGATGGTAACTTCAGAGCGGGTTCTAGTCGGGAGTATGGAATGCCCAATGAAGTCCAACCAGCCTCTAGCAACTGGTTTGAGATCTACTCTTCTCAGTTGGTTTGGGTTACCTCTTGTGTTATTGATCCACTTGGTTCCAGGCAGACATATGTCTTCTAGAATCCTATTCAACTTTGGATTAGCCACCAGCCTCCTGTTAAAGGATTATGGATCATCCTTTTAGGGAGGTAGCTTGAAGATCTCTCTTACCTTGTCAAGATGGAAATAGAGCGTCTTCCCTCGCACCACGGTGCGAAAAGTATGGAATTCTTGTCCATCTTTCTTTTGCTTATCTGTCATCCACATATTTGCATAGAATTCTTGAATCATTGTTATTCCAACATTAAACTCAGGATCAGCTAGAATCTCCCAGCCTCTCTTTTGAATTTGCTCATGGATCTCTGGGTACTCATCTTCTTTCAATTCAAATTTGGCTTCCAGGATCACTATCCTATGGCACATGATTTTGTAAAAATTTTCTTCATGCTTCTTTGTGTAGAATCTGAAAGGTTTGAAAACAACTACTTGGTTGTCTTCTTTCTTGTTTCTTGAAGTGGGGTTTCCACTTTTTGGAGCCAAAGATTTCGAATGAGGTGAGAAGGAAGGGCTCTCTGATAAACCACTATTTCATGGTTTATCTTGTGCTCATTTGAGTGGTTTTTATCAGCTCTTTACCCACTTATTCATACTATTTGCATGGTTTTACATTTGCCTTCCTAATTATGTGCTTTGATTGAAAACATGCTTCTTTGGCCTTAAGTTCCCTATGTTTAATCCTCTCTTATTACCATTAGATGCCTTGATATGTGTGTTAAGTGTTTTAAGAGATTACAGGGCAGAAATGGCTCAGAGGATGGAAAGGAAGCATGCAAAAGTGGAAGGAATACAAGAAGTTGGAGAAATTGCTAAGCTGTCTAGCCTGACCTCTTCGCACTCAAATGGCTATAACTTTAGCTACAGAGATCCAAACGACGCAGTTTTAGTTGCGTTGGAAAGCTAACGTCTGGGGCTTCGATTTAATATATAATATGCTATAGTTTCCGTGACGCTAGATGACACGACTGCGTGCTCCATGCGGCCGCGTCGCAGTGACGGAAATCAGCGTGTTTGAATTCTTCTCCAGCGATTTTCTGGGCTGTTTTCGATCCAGTTTGCGGCCCAGAAAACACATATTAGAGGCTATAAAGTGAAGAAATGTATCCATTCATAAATAAGCTTTTCATATTCACAATTTTAGGAGTAGATGTAGTTTTTAGAGAGAAAGGTACTCTCCTCTCTCTTAGGATTAAGATTTAGGATTTCTCTTAGTTTTAGGAGTGGCTCTCAATCCCAAGTTCTTTATTTTTATTTATTTTTCCAATTCAATTTATGAACATCTATGCCAAATTTAATTTCTTTCGTCAATACAATTTGAGGTATTTTCAGATTTAATTTTGCTTTGCTTTATTTATATTGATGCTTTTTAATTTAGATATTTTCTTCCTTTTGGCTTTGGTTAAATAATTGGTAACGCTTGAGCTGTCAATAAAGCAGTGATTGAAATTGGGAGTTTCTCCAATAACTCTAGTCTTTCCACAGGAATTGACTAGGACCTGAGGATTAAGCTAATTAATCCACTTGATCTACCTTCATAGTTAGAGGTTAACAAAGTGAGATTAAAATTCAAATTTCATCACAACTGATAAGGATAGGACCTCCAGTTTTAATACCTTGCCAAGAGTTTATTTTATTATTATTATTTTTCTTATCATTCAACATACTGCTTCCCTACTTTCTAAAACCCCTACCTTACAAGACTCATAGCCAATAATAAGAACATACCTCCCTGCAATTCCTTGAGAAGACGACCCGAGGTTTGAATACTCGGTTATCAATTTCAAAGGGGTTTGTTACTTGTGACAACCAAAACGTTTGTATGAAAGGACTTTTGAAGGTTTAAAAACTATACTTGCAACGAGGATTTATCCGCAATTTTCTAGACCACGCAAAAGTTCCTCTCATCACTCTCTCCACACCAAACTTAAAAGGTTTGCTCGTCCTCGAGCAAAAGAAAGGAAAGAAGATAAAGAAGAGGAGAAGAATAATTCGAATGTAAGGGGGAAGAGGTGGCCGAATGGTATAAATAGGGATGGGGAGGGTGGGAATTTGAAATTTAAGTAGATAAAAGATAAATAAGATATGATTCACACTTTGGTAAAAGATAGAGAAAAGATAAGTTTTTAAAATTAAAAGATATGAAAAAGATAAAAAGATAAGATAGAAGATATGAAAAAGATTTCAAAGAAAAATAAAAAGATTTAGAAAAGTATTGCAAAAGATATGAAATTTTGAAAAAGAATTGAAAAAGATATGAAGTTGTGAAAAAGATTTGAAAAGATTTTGAAAAAAATTTGAAAAGATTTTAAATTTGAAATGAAATTGAAGTTGAAATATGATAGTGTGAAGAATCTTGTTTTAAAAGATATGGTTAAAAAGATAAGATATAGAAAAGATGTGTTTTGAAAAGAATAAAAAAATAAAAAATCCTCCTTACCCTGTTATGGGCGTTGAATGCCCAGAATGGCATCTATTCTGGCGTTCAACGCCAGGCTGCTCTTCCTCTCTGGGCGTTGAACGCCCAACCAATGCCCCTTGGCTGGCGTTCAATGCCAGACTTGCCTCCCCTTCAAAGCGTTGAACGCCTAGCCAGTGCCCACTGGCTGGCGTTCAACGCCAGGATTACTGCACCTTGGTGGCATTTAACGTCGAGCCAGTACCTCCTGGTCGGCATTGAACGCCAATCTTGCTACCTCCTGAGGGCGTTCAACATCCCTCTTACCCTCTTGCCTGGCTTTCAATGCCAGCAAGTTCCCCAGGGTGCTCTGTTTTCTGCTCTGAGTGTTTCTGTTTCTGTTCTAATTGCTGCACATGATCACAAACTTAAACAAATATTTAAATTGAAATAACTTAAAATAGACGTAAAGAAAAACAAGAAAACATTAATTATTGTTGGGTTGCCTCCCATCAAGCGCTTCTTTAACGTCATTAGCTTGACGGTATTGTACTCATTCTAGTAGCAGTGTTGAGCCTCTTTTCTCAATAGCTCCTTCAAGGCAATGCTTGACTCTCTGTCCATTGATAGTAAACTTCATGTCCGAGTCTTTACCCTGCAGTTCTATTTGCCCATAGGGTGATACACTTGTAACTACATATGGTCCCTTCCAACGGGATTTGAGTTTTCGAGGAAATAATCTGAGTCTAGAGTTAAAGAGCAGAACCTTCTGCCTTGGTTCAAAGACTCTGGAAGAAATCTTTCTGTCATTCCACTTCTTGGCCCTTTCTTTATAAATCTTTGCATTCTCAAATGCAGCAAGTCAGAATTCATCCAACTCATTTAGCTAGAGCAACCATTTTTCTCCTACTGCCTTTGCATCAAAGTTCAGGAGTTTGGTTGCCAATAGGCCTTGTGTTCCAGCTCTACTGGTAGGTGGCATGCCTTCCCATACACCAATTGATATGGTGATGTTCCTATAGGGGTCTTGAAAGCTGTTCTCTATGCCCAGAGAGCATCATCAAGCTTTCTTGCCCAATTCTTTCTAGAGGTATTCACCGTTCTTTCCAGGATTCTCTTGAGTTCTCTATTTGAGACCTCAGCTTGCCCATTTGTTTGTGGATGATATGGGGTGGCCACTTTATGGCGAATTCCATATCGGCTTAGTACAAATTCAAGTTGCTTATTGCATAAATGAGTTCCTCCATCACTGATCAGTGTTCGAGGGACACCAAATCTACTGAAGATATTATTCTGAAGGAACTTCATCACTACTCTAGTGTCATTTGTGGGTGATGCAACTGCCTCAACCCATTTAGACACATAATCTTCTGCTACAAGAATGTAGGAATTTGAGTATGAAGGTGGGAATGGACCCATGAAGTATATACCCCATACATCAAATAGCTCAACCTCTAGGATTCCTTGCTGAGGCATGTCGTGACTATGAGGGAGGTTGCCAGCCCTTTAGCAGCTTTCACAGCGATGGACAAACTCTCAGGAATCCTTAAAGAGTGTGGGCCAGTAGAAACCACTTTGGAGGACCTTAGTGGCTGTTCGCTCTCCTCCAAAGTGTCCTCCATACTCGGAGCTATGGCAATGCCACAGGATTTTCTGTGCCTCTTCTTCAGATACACAGTGCCGGATTATCCCATCCGAGCATTTCTTAAAGAGATATGGTTCATCCCATAAGTAGTATTGAGCTTTCGGGCTTGCTGGCTACTGTATTCCTTGGGGATGAATCTTATAGCCTTATAGTTTGCAATGTCTGCAAATCTTGGTGTCATCCGGATAGCAAAGAGTTGCTCATCCGGAAAGGTTTTAGACACCTCAGTAGAGGGAGAAGATGTTCCTTCTACTGATTCAATTCGAGACAGGTGGTCAACCACTTGATTTTTTGACCCTTTTCTGTCTCTGATTTCTATATCAAACTCTTGCAGGAGTAATACCCATCTTATAAGCATATGCTTAGAATTCTGGTTGGTGAGCGGATATTTGAGAGCAGCATGGTCAGTGTAGATAATGACCTTAGACCCTATTAGATAGGACCTGAACTTATCAATGGCATAAATCACTGCAAGCAATTCCTTTTCAGTGGTAGTATAATTTTTCTGCGTGTCATTTAGAGCACGGCTGGCATAATAAATGACATGCAGAAGCTTGTCATGCCTTTGCCCCAGGACTGCGCCAATGGCATGGTCACTGGCGTCACACATCAACTCGAATAGTAAGTCCTAGCTGGGTACAGAGATTACAGGTGCAGTGATAAGCTTAGCTTTCAGAGTCTCAAAGGCCTGCAGACACTCTTGGTCAAAGACAAATGGAGTGTCGGTAGTCAGTAAGTTGAACAGGGGTTTAGCGATTTTAGAAAAATTCTTAATAAACCTCCTGTAGAATCCTGCATGTCCAAGAAAACTTCTGATTTCTTTGACATTAGTGGGTGGTGGTAATCACTCAATTACCTCCACCTTAGCTTGACCCACTTCTATTCCCTTGTTCGAAATACGATGCCCAAGGACAATTCCTTCAGTCACCATGATGTGGCATTTTTCCCAATTTAAAAACAGGTTTGTCTCTTGGCATCATTTGAGAACTCGGGTTAGATGGTCAAGACAAGATTCAAACAAATCTCCAAATGTGGAGAAGTCATCCATGAATACTTCAAGGAATTTCTCTACCATATCAGAGAAGATGGAGAGCATACATCTCTGAAAGGTGACAAGTGCATTGCACAGGCCAAATGGATCCGCCTATAAGAAAACACACCGTATGGGCATGTGAATGTTGTCTTTTCTTGATCCTGTGGATCTACTATAATTTGATTGTAACCGGAATAACCATCGAGAAAATAATAAAATGCATGTCCTACTAGTCTCTCTAGCATTTGATCTATGAAAGGCAAAGGAAAATGATCCTTTCTGGTGGAGTTATTGAGCCTTCTATAGTCAATGCACATACGCCACCCTGTAACTGTCCGTATAGGAATCAATTCATTCTTTTCATTATGAACCACTGTCATGCCTCCCTTCTTGGGAATAACTTGGACAGGGCTCACCCAGGGGCTGTCAGAAATGGGATAAATAATCCCAACCTCCTGTAATTTGGTGACTTCCTTCTGCACCACTTCCTTCATAGCTGGATTCAATCGCCTTTGTGGTCGTACCACTGGTTTGGTGTCATCCTCCAGCAGGATCTTGTGCATGTATCGGGTTGGACTAATGCCCTTTAAGTCACTTATTGTCCACCCAAGAGCTATCTTGTGTGTCTTTAGCACTTGGAGTAGTGCTTTTTCTTCATGTGGCTCTAAGGCAGAGCTTATAATCACAGGATAAGTATCTCCATCTCCGAGAAATGCATATTTCAAGGAGGAAGGTATTGGTTTGAGCTCGAGTTTAAGAGGCTTGTCCTCTTCTTTAGGAGTTTTCAAAGTCTCATTTATCCCCTCTGACTTCTCTAACTCAGGATGAGTATCAGAAAAGATGTCATTCAGCTATTCTTCAAGTCCCTCAGCCATATTCACTTCTTCCACCAGGGAATCAATGATATCAATTCTCATACACTCCTTTGGAGTGTTTGGATGTGGCATGGCTTTGACAGCATTTAGTACGAATGCATCCTCATTGACTCTCAGGGTTACTTCCCCTTTCTAAACGTCAATGAGGGTCCGTCCTGTAGCTAGGAAGGGTCTTCCTAGAATGAGAGTTGCACTCTGGTGCTCTTCCATTTCCAGCACCACAAAGTTTGTGGGGAAAGCAAAGGGTCCAACCCTAACAATCATGTCTTCAATCACGCCTGATGGAAGCTTAACAGAGCCATCAGCAAGTTGAAGACATACGCGGGTAGGTTTAACTTCGTGAGTTAAACAGAGTCTCTTTATTAGTGATGCAGGTATTAAGTTAATACTTGCTCCGAGATCACATAAGGCTATCTTTGTACAGGCATCCCCTAAGGTGCAGGGTATCATAAAACTTCCAGGATCCTTAAGTTTCTCTGGTAAACTCTTTTGGATCACTGCACTGCACTCTTCAGTGAGGAAGACTGTTGCTGCCTCTCTCCGATCCTTCTTATGACTTAAGATGTCTTTCATGAACTTGGCATGAGAAGGTATCTGTTCAAGAGCCTCTGCAAAAGGGATCTTGATCTCAAGTGTCTTGAGATAATCCACAAAGCGGACAAACTGTTTATCCTTTTCTATTTGGCGAAGCTTCTGAGGATATGGCATCTTGGCCCTATACTCATCAACCTTGGTTGATGTAGGTTGAATGCCTACAGAATTGGAAGGGGAGTTAGTAGATTGCTTAGGAAGGGTCTTATCAGCACTTGCATGTGTTTGACCATTCATAGTTGGGTGTTCAACACCCTTACTGCCCCCTCCCTAGCATTCAATGCCAAGAACACTGTTCCCTTGTGGGCGTTCAACGCCAATGGTGGGTATCGCTTCATGGCATTAAACGCCAAGTGTACCTCCCCCTTTGGGCGTTCAACGCTAAGAGTGGGTGATAAACCACTATTTTATGGTTTATCTTGTGCTAAATTGAGTGGTTTTTATCAACCATCCACCCATCAGATGTTCCTTCAGATCCTTGAGAGGTTCCACCGACAAGACTGGCGGATGCAATAATTGGAGCGCCGCAACAAGCGCCGATACAACTATCTGAAGGAGCTCATTGTTGGTACTCACCCACCTCTGAAACCGAAGGACACCCCGGATTCCCCTTCATCCAGTAGCACAGGGAGTCATGGCGAACCAGACAGCGGAAGCGATGCTTCCAGCCCTACCTTGCTCCTTACTGATGGCACGGAGGACCGTGCCAAGCCTTAAGTATGGAGAGGTCAGTCCCTGACTTTCAGAGGTAATCTCTCTCTTTTAACACCAACATTTTAGTTTTTCTTTTGTAAGGTAGGATAGATTGCATGATAATAGTTGCTTGCATGTATGTTCTGTTTGGTTGAAGTAATGAATTTCTTTTCAAGACTCTATTTTATAGTATTTCACTAATTTAAATTAAAACTTTTTTGTTAAACTTGTTTGAAGATTGTAATTTGGAACATGAATTATGACTAAGAACACACAACCTGTAAGATTTGAGCTTAATTACATGGTTACATCATTTAACCATAATATTTTATTCTTGTGAGTTTTCTTCTCTATGATTGTAATCTATAGTTTGTTCCATTATATATTTCCATTGTTTAGTATATTTGCATGCATACATATGATTGAGGCCATCATTTGTTATTAGCTCACTTATCCTAAATAGCCTACCATTTCAATTACCTTTGTTTGCCACTTTGATGCCTTTTAATCCCCATTTGTTCTGTATTTTACCACATCACTAGTCTTAAGTGGAAAAACAATTAATTACCCCAAGTGAATCTTTGGTTAGCTTAAGATAGAGATTGTGTATCAATTAAGTGTGGCAATTGTGGGAAATTGGGTTGATGAAATTGTGTTGACAAAAGTATTGGGAATTTGGGTGCATACTCATGTGAGACCAGAAAAACCATGTCCATTGATAAGTTATGTTTGCTTTCATGTTTAAAAAAATTCTATTACAATATAAATAAATAGGGGACAAAGTCACCCCAATGTTAAGTTTAATAAAAGATCAGTGCATATGTGGTGAAATTAAGGAAAATTTGGTATATGAGTATGTGAAATATACAAAAGTGTGATTTTGGGTAGCTAGGCATAATTTTAGAATTATATAGAGTGTGTTTGTGTGTGTGTGTGTGTTAGGTGAGAGCTTAGTGATGAGCGGATAATTTATACGCTTTTTGGCATTGTTGTTAGGTAGTTTTCAGTATGTTTTAATTACTTTTTAGTATATTTTTATTAGTTTTTATTCAAAATTCACAATTCTGGACTTTACTATGAGTTTGTGTGTTTTTCTGTGATTTCAGGTATTTTCTGGCTGAAATTGAGGGACCTGAGCAAAAATCTGATTCAGAGGCTGAAAAAGGACTGCAGATGCTGTTGGATTCTGACTTTCCTGTACTCGAAGTGGATTTTCTAGAGCTGAAAAAGCCCAATTGGCGCGCTCTCAATTGCGTTAGAAAGTAGACATCCTGGGCTTTCCAGCAATGTATAATAGTCCATACTTTGCACGAGATTTGATGGCACAAACCGGCATTCCAAGTCAGCATAAAATTCTGGCGTCAAAACGCTAGAACTGGCATAAAAGCTGGAGTTAAACGCCCAAACTGGCACCAGAGTTGGCGTTTAACTCCAAGAAAAGTCTCTACATGTGAAAGCTTCAATGCTCAACCCAAGCACACACCAAGTGGGCCCGGAATTGGATTTATGCGTCATTTACTCATTTCTGTAAACCCTAGGCTATTAGTTCATTATAAATAGGACCTTTTACTACTATATTTGAAATACTTTTCATCTTTGAAACTTGTATGTTCACGTTTGGAGGCTGGCCTCACGGCCATGCCTAGACTTTGTTCTTATGTATTTTCTACGGTGGAGTTTCTACACCCCATAAATTAAGGTGTGGAGCTCTGCTGTTCCTCATGAATTAATGTAAAGTACTATTGTTTTTCTATTCAACTCAAGCCTATTTCTTCTCCAAGATATTCATTCACACTCAAAAATATGATGAATGTGATGATTATGTGACACTCATCACCATTCTCACCTATGAACGCGTGCCTGACAACCACTTCTGTTCTACATGCAAACAAGCTTGAATGTGTATCTCTTAGGTTTCTAATCTAAGATTAAAACCTTCGTGGTATAGGCTAGAATTATTGGCGGCCATTCCTGAGATCCGGAAAGTCTAAACCATGTCTGTGGTATTCCGAGTAGGATCTGGGAAGGGATGACTGTGACGAGCTTCAAACTCGTGAGTGTTGGGCGCAGTGATAGATGCAAAAGGATCAATGGATCCTATTCCAACATGATCGAGAACCAACAGCTGATTAGCCGTGCGGTGACAGCGCATTTGGACCATTTTCATTGAGAGGACGGGAGGTAGCCATTGACAACGGTGATACCCAACATAGAGCTTGCTATGGAAAGGAGTATGAATGACTAGATGAAGACAATAAGAAAGCAGAAGTTCAGGAGGAACAAAGCATCTTCATACGCTTATCTGAAATTCTCACCAATGAATTACATAAGTATCTCTATCTTATTTTATATTTTATTCATATTCTAATTATCAATTCTCCATAACCATTTGAATCTGCCTAACTGAGATTTACAAGATGACCATAGCTTGCTTCAAGCCGACAATCTCCGTGGGATCGACCCTTACTCACGTAAGGTTTATTACTTGGACGACCCAGTGCACTTGCTGGTTAGTTGTGCGGAATTGTGAAAAAGAGTTGAGATTACATTCGTGCGTACCAAGTTGTTGGCGCCCTTTTAGTGATCACAATTTCGTGCACCACTTAGGTTAGTCAAAGATTCATATTATAGCTCACTTGGCCATACATATATCCTCACCCTTACCTTAGCCCCATTACAACCTTGAAAAGACCTCATGATGTTTGCATTGGTATACTAAATATTTTTTGATTGGTTAGATGAAGAACAAAGTTTTAGAAAGCATGACTAGAGAAGAATAGAATGATTAACCCTAGACACTTGAGCGATTAGAGTGCATATACACTACCAGTGAGGGTTCAATGCTTGATTCTATGTTCCCTGCTTTCATGAGCTATCTTCTTAGAAGTTTACTTGTCTTTTATCGTATGATGTGAATTAGTGGAATTTGATTTATTTTTGTCTTGGAGAACTTGTTTACTTTTAACCAAGTAGATAGAAACATCTTAGCATATAGTTTCATTCACATACATAGGTTGCATCTCATGAGTCTTACTTTCCCTCATTCATTCATTTGTTTCCTTGAGCTTAGCATGAGGACATGCTAATGTTTAAGTGTGGGGAGATTGATAAACCACTATTTTATGATTTATCTTGTGCTAAATTGAGTGGTTTTTATCAAGTCTTTGCACACTTATTCATACAAATTGCATGATTTTACAATTCCTTCCCAATTTTGTTCTATGGTTGAAAACTTGCTTCCTACGCCGTTAAATTGTGTATTTTTTTTATGTCCTTTTATACCATTCGATGCCCTGATCTATGTGTTAAGTGTTTTCAGGCTTTATAGGGCAGGAATGGCTTAGAGGATGGAAAGGAAGCTTGCAAAAATGGAAGGGACACAAGAAACTAAGGAGCTGACCAGCGAGGAACGACGCGCGCGCGTACCTGACGCGTGCGCGCGAAAAGCGAATTTGCATGGCGACGCGTGCGCGTACCTGACGCGTACGCGTGACACGAGAAGAAGACCATCGACGCGTACGCGTGACTGACGCGTACGCATGACATGCGCCACGTGCAGAAATTGCTGAAGACGTTGGGGGCGATTTTGGGCTGAGTTTGGACCCAGTTTTCGGCCCAGAAACACAGACTAGAGCCAGGGGACAAGCAGAGACTCAACACACATTCTCATTCACATAGTTTTTAGTTTTTAGTTTTGAATCTTAGAGAGAAATCACTACTTCCTCTAGGTTTTCTTCACATTCATAGATTTCTAGTTTTATGCTTTTGATTTGGATATTGAGAAGAGTTACTACCTCCGTTGAAGTTTCCATTATTCTAGTTTGTTTCCTTGGTCCTTTACTCTTTTAATCACCCATTAACCCTGTTCAGATTTAAGTATGGATATTTATGATTTTGGGATTTATTAATGCAAAGAATTATTTTTACCTTTAATTAATTTTCTGCTATTATTTTATTTGAATTTCCATGTCTTCTTTTCTTTCCCTTTTATCGTTTATGAAAATGGCATTCACGTTAATGGAGTAGACTTCCAACTTGACTTGGGAGTTGATTAATAGGAGACCCTTGAGTTGGAATACTCAAGTGTTGATTTTAATTAGAAGTTGTTGGCCAACTCTGTAGTCACTAACGCTAATCCTTCCATCAGGAGAGGATTAGGACTTGTGAATAAGAGTTGGCTCAATTACTTGACCTTCCTTTATTCGGTAAAGGTTAACTAAGTAAAAACAACAACCTCTTACTATCATACTTGAGAAAATCCAACAAGGATAGAACTTCTGATTAATCTTCTCCCGGTCAAGGCTTTTATTTTAAATACATAAATTCTCTCGTTAATTTTCATTGCGTTAATTCATAATTATTTTAATTTCCCATTCTCCAACTCTAAAATTTCTTGAAAAAATTCCTGACTGATAAAATAGCACTATTTTGTCAACTCGTTGGGAGACGACCTGGGAATTCTACTCCCAGTATTTTTATTCTTAATTTGTGACAACCCTTTTAAATTGATAAGCAGAATTTTCGCCGGTTAAGAACTGTACTTGCAATGCTATCTTCACTATAAATTCTTAATCGGCAATTTTTCGCACGTCAGTGGGCACCCCTTCTTGGCGTTGAACGCCAATAACATTTCCTCTAGGACGTGCAACGTCCTTAGAGGTGTTCTGGACAGTACTCTGGTTGTCCTCTGCCAGCTTCTCTTCTTCTGGTTTTCTGTTGCTCTGAGGTTGGGTGTTCAATATTTTTCCACTCCTCAGTTGGATAGCCTAATATTCATCTTTTATCTGCTTAGATAATTGCTATTTTGTTTGACTCAGCTAGACTTCTACATTCCTTTTGGAAGCCTAAGTTTCTCATAAAGCCTCTTGCAAGTCCAGCAACTGCTGTGCAAGAGCGTGTAGCTGCTGAGTCAATGGGTCATCTTGTTCTGGAGGGTTAGATTCAGCAGATACTGCCTTAACCTCTCCTTTTATGGAAGTCTCATCACCCGAGTACAGATGCTGGTTCATGGCAACTGTCTCAATAAGTTCTTGAGCCTCTTCAATTGTTTTCCTCATATGTATAGAACCACCAGTAGAGTGGTCTAAAGACATCCGGGCAATGTCTGTAAGACCATAATAGAAGATGTCTAATTGCACCCATTCTGAAAATATTTCGGTGGGGCATTTCCGGAGCATTCTCTTATACTTCCCCCAGGCATCATGAAGAGATTCACTATCCTCTTGCTTGAAGCCTTGAATGTCTAGTCTTAGCTGGGTCAACTTCCTTGGGGGGAAGTATTGATTCAGAAACTTGTCTATTAGCTGCTTCCATGTTTTCAAGCTAGATTTGGATTGGTTATCTAACCACCTCTTTGCTTGATCTCTTACAGCAAAGGGAAAGAGTAGTAGTATGTAGACATCCTGTAGACATCCTGATCTACTCCCTCAGTGTGTACTGTGTCAGTAATTTATAAAAAGTTGGCCAGGAACTCAATAGGTTCTTCCTGTAGAAGTCTAGAGCATTGACAGTTTTGCTGTACCAGAATAATGAGCTGAGGGTTTAGCTCATAATAAATTGCTCCTATGGGAGGTATACTAATATTTCTCCCATAGAAGTCAGGACTGGAGGCCATGTATGACCCCAAAGTTCTTCTGAACTGTTCATTCCCATTTGGGTTCATATTGAAAGAAAGGTAGGAGAAAGAAGTAAAGAGAGACTTGAATAAAATTATTTTTGTTTTTATTTTTATTTATTAATTAAATTCAAAAATAAAAGCTTAATTAATTAAAAAAATTTAAAAATTAAAAGGTACTTTTCGAAAAAGGAGAGAGAGAAAAATTAGTTAGAAAGTTTTGAAAAAGAAGAAAGAGAAAACAAGTAACTAATTAAGGAAGATTTGAAAACAAGATAAGATAAAAAATTTGAAAAGATTTGACTTTGAAATTTGAATTTTGAATTTTGAATTTTGAATTTTGAATTTTAAAATTTGAAATTTGAAAATTGAAATTGAATTAAGATAAGATAAGATTTTGAAATTTGAATTTTAAAATTTGAATTTTAAAATTTGAATTTTAAATTTTAAATTTTGAATTTGAAACAAGATAAGATAAAGATTTGAAAAAATTTTGATTTTTGAAAAGATTTGATTTTGGAATTAAAATTTGAAATATTTTTTAGAATTTTCGAAAATATTAATTAAAGATAAAAAAGATACTTTTTTAATTTTTTTGAATTAATGAAGAAAGGAAAAAAAATAACCAAAACACACCAAACTTTAAAATTTTTAGATCTAAGAGTAATAATTTTCGAAAAATCAAGAGAAAAAACAACCAAAAGACACCAAACTTAAAAATTTTAAGATCAAAACAAGAAAAGAAACAAGAACAACTTGAATACCAAGAAAGAACACAAAGAACAATTCGAAAATTTTGAAGAAACAAAGAACACACAATGGACACCAAACTTAATGATTGACACAAGACTCAAACAAAAGACACTATTTTTGAATTTTTTTTTAAAAAAACACCAAGAAAATTCGAAACTTTTACCAAGAACAAGAACTAAAGACTTAAGCAAAAAGATAAAGATTAAAAAGAAAACAAAGATTTTTAAAAAAATTTTTATTTTTTCGAAAAAGAGAAAAAAAAAGACTTAAACAAGATTAAAAAGTACCTAATATAAGCAACAAGATAATCCGTTAGTTTGTCAAATCCGAACAATCCCCGGCAACGGCGCTAAAAACTTGGTGCACGAAAATTAACTCCACACAACTGAACCAGCAAGTGCACTGGGTCGTCCAAGTAATACCTAATGAGGTGAGTCAGGGTCAATCCCACAGAGATTGTGGTTTTGAATCAATCTATGAACACCTTGTAGGATCTTAGTCAGGCGATTAGAAAAGATATTCTGTTGAGATAAATGCATGAAACATTAATAGGGATGAAATTACTTAATTTGAGTAAAAACACTGATAAGAGAACGGTTGAGGTTTCGGAGATGCTTCATTCTTCTGGATCAACCTTTCCTACTGTCTTTCTCCAATCATAAGTGATCAATGCCAGTTTAATGGCCGCCAATCTTCCTTCCACAGGCCGAACGTCAGGTTTAGTCTGCACCCAACCTGAATGAGGGTGAAGCTCCTGCAGTTCATCCCCTTGATGATCCTACTCAAAATGCCACAGACAATGTCGAATCTTCCGAATCAGAGAATGCTGCGCCTTTGGTTCTAGCCTCTACCACAAAGCCCCTAATATCCTCATACCTCAGCTGAACTGCTGTCTCGAGAAATCTCCAATGAAGTCGTGGATTAGCCATCTAAGAGATGTATAATCAAGCTGGTGGTTCAGTGATCTCCTGTTAGAGACTCACATTGAACCCATGTAGAATGAAGATGAGTGTCACGGATCATCCCATTCATAAGGTTGAAGAACGAAGATACATCTTAGAATAGAGTCACACACGAATTGAATAGAATAGTAGTACTTTTATTAATCCATGAAAATCAGCAGAGCTCCTAACCTTAACCTTAGGAGGTTAGTGACTCATACTGTACATAATAGTGTTCGAAAATAATGGGGGAGGAAGAAGATCCTAAACATGGGTGATCTTCTCCTATATATACTAAGCTGCTAACTAAGGATTACAAAAATAAGGTAAACTAAGTTGATAGTGCAAAAATCCACTTCTAAAGCCCACTTGGTGAGTGTTTGGGCTGAGCAAAGAGTGTCTCCACGTGCTAAGAATCCCTAGGGGCATTGAACGCTAGCTAGGGGTCCCCTTTTGGGCATTGGATGTTGGCCACCCCCTTGTGGGCGCTGGACGCCAGAACTGGGGCTGGTGGCTGGCGTTTAACGCCAATTTTAGACCTTCAATTTTGAAGCAAAGTATGGACTATTATATATTTCTGGAAAGCCCTAGATGTTCGCTTTCCATATCCGTTGAGAGCACACCATTTGGGATTTTGTAGCTCTAGAAAAGCTCCTTCGAGTGCATGAATGTCAGATCCTGACAGCCTCTGCAGTGCTTTCTCTGCTTCTGAATCAGACTTCTGTTCAAGCTCGTCAATTTCAGCCAGAAAATACCTGAAATTGCATGAAAACACACAATATAATAAAACTTAAACAAAACATACTAAAAACTATATGAAAACAATGCCAAAAAGCGTATAAAATATCCGCTCATCAAAATGCATATAAAAGACGATACAAAATCTGAAAGAAAATAAAATACAGAATTAGAAAAAAGAAGAAGAAAAAAGAGAGGCAGAAACAGAGAGCAAGAAGAAGATATTACTACGAAAGAATTGAAAGAAGAGGAAGAACCAAATGAAGTAGAAGATGACGATAGAAATAGCAAGAAGAAGATGAAGAATAGAAATAGAGAGCAAGAAGAAGAGAGTACCTGGAAACGACGGTGCAGAAAAGTTTAGGTTAGGATTTGTCACAAGATAATAAAAAGAGGTAATAGTGGAGTAATGAAAAATATCTATGGATAAAAAGGGGGAAATTTTTCATTAAAAATCCCGTGTCCACCTTCCTAATTCTGTGTCCATCAGTGTCCTTCGTTTAGAAGTGAACACAACAATGAAAAAAAGTGTCCCAGAGATACTGTGTCTAATGTTCATGTCTCTCTGTCTAAACACGTTTTACATATGTATTTTCCATGTTTCTGTGTCTTGTCCACAAAAACAAACGCAACCTTAATGTTGTTAATAACTTAGTTATATTATTTTACATATTTATCTTTACGGGTGATCATAATCATATTGTTTCAATGCAACATGTGTAGTTGAAGTCATTGGATCGCGATGCGACATTGGCGGAGAGGTTCAAATACACCCACACTTTGAAGAAGTACAAAGAAAGATTTGCTTATCAACGATATCAAGATCATTATGTGATTAAACATCTGATCTTGTGATATAAAATTAGAGATTAACTGTATAACTGTCGTACTAATCATTATAACATGTGTTTCACAGGAGTCCTACATGCAGAGACTAGAGGCTGCGACTAAACAATCTTAGCAAAGTGGGGAGGACGTCGATGGCTCTGCTGCTTCAGTCATTGATCCCGATAAGGTTTGGCACGAGACCGCCTCAGCACCGTACAAGAACCACACATACGGGATGGGATCGTTCTTCGCCAATAGCCTTCGCACCTCCACGTTGAGGCCATCATCTGCTTCTGTCACCAGTCAAGCCGTCGACCCTAAGGAAGACATTGATTTGAGGCTGTAGGTGCAGGAACTCACCTGCAGCCTTCACTAGCAGGCTCAGGAGCTGACTAATTACGAGGAGAGGGATCAGGAGATCCTCGCACGCGTGACAGACACAGATGACCTCTGGCTAAAGTAGAAGGAGCAGCTGAAGCGCCTTCAGCTGATGTAGACTCAGATGGATGTATACTAGGCTCAGATGTACGTCGTTACCATCATCCCTGGTGGTGGTAGCATTGTTGCTGGTGGCAGTAGTGATGCTGGTGGCACACAGACAGCATTGACTTCTGCACCACCTCAGCAGGACCATGGGAACGATGACTAACTGGATCTTTAGTGATTAGGATTTTGTTTTATCGTTTTATTGTTTTATTTGATTTATTAGAATTTTAATTTATTTGAGCATTTGATATGTAATATTACATAATTGGTTTCTATTATTTATAAATTGACCATTAATTATGTGAAAATAAATTTAAATAAAAATTTAAAATTAAAAAAAAAGGTTTAATTACTCTGTTGGTCCCTATAGTTTGGCCAAATTTTTAATTAGGTCCCTATAGTTTTTTCCTTTTAATTGAGTCCCTATACCAATTTTTTTGTTTTAATTGGGTCCCTATTTGCAGTCAACGTTAAATAAAATGTTGACCTATGGTAAATTTACCAAAATACCCATGTGTATAACCCTACATAATCCTTGCCCTCATCCTAAAACTCCAGAACCCTATTCTGTTCATCGTTCTCCTCTTCTCCCTTTCTTCTTATTTGTTGCTGAAATTTTTTCATCTTGCATGGATTCCACCCAACGTTCTTCGAGAATTTCGAGTTCAAGAAGTCTCAACAAGAGAAGACATTTGTGTTATTGTGGGGAGGCAGTTATTGTTCTGTCTTCTTCTGAAGTGGCCAGCCATGGAAGGAGGTATGTAGCTTGTGGACGAGTGCCAAGGTGCAGTTTTTTTGAGTGGATTGATAATGAAGATGATATGAAAGGTGAGTGGTTGAAGTAGAAGGAGAGGAGGAGTCGTTGCTTCTGTGGAGACTCTCTGATTCTGAAAAGTTCTAATACACCCAAGAATCCAAATAGAAGGTTTATGTCTTGCCCAAGTAGAAGATGCAAATTTTTTGAATGGGTTGATGAAGAAAAGAAGGTTGGCGATGTTTGCTTATTATCTTCACAGTATCACTCTGGTCGGGTAGAGGGTGAAATTAGGGGTGAAAATGCACAAGAAAGGAGGGTTGATAGACTTAGTGTTGACACGGAGAGGTTAAAGGTGGAGATTGGAGAAGTTGATGACTGTGTTGGAAGAATCTGTGTAGAGTTGAATTCGGTCCAAGAGGAACTTCGAAAGTTGGAAGAAAACATGAAGATGCAGAGCAAGATGCAGATGATGTTATTTTTTTGTTTTGTAATCCTAATAGTTGCAGTGCTATATGGTAAAGTTTAGGGATGATGTGGTCATTGTTGGCTTTAAACAGAGCAGTTATAAAAAGTGTATGTTATGTTATTTAGATTGAATGGATGAAACTTTTTTTTGTTTGCTGCTATAAATATAATGTTGTGATATTGAATGAAAATGTATACAACTAAAAACAACTGCTATCAGTCTATCACAGATGCATCATTAGAATAATATAATTCACAAAAGTGGTCCTTAACATGTTCCACACAACTAACATTTGCCATATACTTGTCCTGAATTGTTTGAATAATAGTGGCCAGCCGCATATCTTCTCCACGACTAATGTTGTTGACAATCTTTTTTGATATCCACTCACTAGAAGCAAGCCTACCACTATAACTTCTTCCACAGGTATGCTTGCCCTTCAAGGTTTTTATCCTAAAACAATCCGATCCTCCTACCTTACTTGCATAGCAAATCCACTTGCACTTTCCTTTTTGTCCCTTACACACTACTCTACACCTCAACTTGTCGTTCTTCTTGTACCTAACGTCTCTCCCATTCAATAAGGCATGCTCCTTAATTGCATCTTTAAACTGGGACAGTGTTTTGAACTCCAACCCAACCTTAAACTCATATTCTCTACACATTGCTGCCTCATCATACTTAGGAAACCTTTTTTTCTTAATCATGTCATCAGAATCTCCCTCATAACTATCTATGTCTTCAGTTTCATAACCATCCGAAATGTCTCCAATTTGTTCATCCATCTCTCCAGCAGCTTCATTATCCTCAGCACCCTTATCTGTTGTGCCTTCTTCATTTAGCGGGCCATTGAACCCACCAAACGCATTTGATTGTCCACCATCAACACCATCCTCTACATCGAACCCAAAGTAATCCTCATGTTCACCATCATCAGCACTGTCATCAAACATATCCTCCTCAGTAGAGGGTTCTGACTCAGCATCGACTTCTACTTCTATCAGTCCATTATCTTCGCCTTCATCTGGGACATAATCTGGATCCATTGATGTGATTTTAACCCCATTACCTTCTCTGTAACCATCAACAGCATACACTATACCATGATACACAGAATCAGTAACTAAAGCCCTAGCCATTCTACCGGCATCCCCATCTAACTTCAACTCTTTGAGACCTAACTTCAACTCCATTCCAGGTTCATTCCACCATAGCTTCGCATAACCTTTGTAGCCTAGACCCTTCAGCAAACTCTCTATCTCTTGCAGATACCATTCATCTAGTTCATAATGCAAGTCTTCCACAACCAACCCACCTAAATATTCTAGTCCATGTCCCGTGTCAATAAATTTTCCTCCGTGATGGAGCTCTATTGTGAACTCTGATTCTCCCATTGCTACACAATAAAAAACAAAAAATGTTGATGACTTTAACGCCATAACGTTCGGCAACTTTTGGAAGAATGAAGAATGGAAAAAAGTGTAAAAAAGTGTAACTCATACCTTTGCAACAATGACGACAGCAGCTCCTTCGATAGAGGAGGCCACGAAAGACAATAACAAATCTCGATCACACAATGGTGGAATGCAAATGCATTATCAAACAATCAGAAACTGAGATGGGGTGAAGAGGAAGGGTTTCTTTTGCCTCAGTGAAAAGGAAGGAAGAGCAAGGGTTAACTTTTCATTACTGAAGATCAAAGGTTATTCCTTTATTAAGGTAAGGGCATTTTTGACAATATAAAATAGGTAAATACATTCAGGATTACAAAAAATGTTTGTAATTGGGTATATCCAATTTTGGAACGGAATATTCCGTTAACCCAAACATTTTTTATCACTGTAAGGACCCAACTAAAACAAAAAACTTGGTATAGGGACTCAATTAAAAGGAAAAAAACTATAGGGACCTAATTAAAAATTCGGCCAAACTATAGAGACCAATAGAGTAATTAAACCTTAAAAAATTGCATCACAATTTTTTTTAAACAAAAATTGACATTACCATCGGATTTACCGAAAGAATAGTCCAACGGTAATAGTGCAGAAAACAACATATTGTGGCGCCAACATTACCGTTGAAAAACCAGCTGGTAACCAAATATTTTTTCAGGCAGGTAATCCGTTATAAACTCCGATGGTAATTACCGTTGGACGAAAAAATTTGACGATAATCATTTACCGGCGAAGTTTATACCGTTTGATTCCTTCCGACGGAAAATTCGACAATATCAGCATTTTTCTTGTTGTTATATATGCAAAATTTAGTTAAAATTTATAATTAGGAAAGCAACAATAGCGACTGATTTAGCAACCGATTTTGAGATTTTGAAATAGTGACCGGAAAAATTAACGACTGAAATATTGGTCGCCATTTAACGACTGAATACCTCGGCGACCAATTTAGCAACCGAAATATGGGTCGTTATTTAGCAACCGATCTTGTTAGCGACCAAAATTATTTAGTATGGGTTAGGTGGCCTTGGTTAAAAATCGGTCGCTATTTTAAATTTAGCGACCAAAATTTTAGGGACTACCTGAATTGGTTTCTAAGCCTTTAGTAACCAATATTTCTTTTTCAAAAAAAAAATATCGGTCGCTATACTAATAATTTCTTGTAGTATATATATATATAGAGAAAGAGAGAGTGATGAACCTGTAATAACATGCCACGTGGCGGTTTGACTCATGAAAAAACTTAAGAAAATAGTAACTATGTGGGTAATAGATTTTTTCTTGTCTTTTTGGTTTTTGGCTTTGGGCTAACAAACTGGTCTTGACTGAAACAGTTCGGGTTTTGACCCGGACTGAGAGCTTATTTAATCCCAACCCATTTTCTCTATTGAACCACTATGGATCTGCTCCACCTTCTTTGTCGGATTTTCCAATATATTTGCTACAAAAAGATATCTGGCCATTCCATCCCGCCACTGCTGAAGCACCTAGATCCGACCTAGCTAGTCTGCCTCAGCAGAAGGTGCCGCTGCACGTATCTATGCTGCGTGTCACCGCCGCTTGATCCTTGGTGCGCACTCGAATTTTCTGGCTCTGTTGGTGTTTTTGACCGTCGCTGCGCTAACGAGGTGCTCAAGCTTCCTCGTTGCCACCCTTGAGCTTTATTTGCAACGCTTGGTATTCTCTTTAAATGAAAAGCTTCGCTATCTCCATCATTCGTATGTTTCAGGTGCTTGATGTCCTTGAAGAACGGAGATGCTGCTGCTAGGGTGATTAAGCCCACAAGATTCGACACCGAAATCATGTGTCCTTCCTTCACCGTGCACTGATTTTCTCTAACAATGTCCACTGCACATCTCGCCCATTTCCGGTGGTTGCTGGCCACGCCCTCAATTGCCGACAGGCCATTCCACTAAATGACATCTATATCCCTTGGCACATCACTTATTTACACCATTAGCCTTGCGGTAACAAACCAAGATTTACTGTAGTTAACAAATTAATACAAGGTTTTAAGACAATATACTACACTTTAGTTGTCAGTTCTTCATTCGTTGGTAAACCTATAGCTACCGTTAGCCAACGAAACCATAGCCACGAGAGGCGCTACCACATATATGTGTGTTTTTTAAATTTAAATTTTTTTGTTTTTATTAATATATAAATAATTAAAATAATGATGGGTACCGAAACCTTTTTCTGAAGAGCCAATAGATCCATGGACAAGAAATAAATAAAAAAAAATGCTAAAAGTTACTTTTAATGTGCAACTAACAGAGCACTACAAGAAATAAAAAGAAAAAAATTATAAAAGAAAAGAAAATTGTATTGTCCAATTTTATCTCATATATTATATAGAATTTCAGGTTTAACTTAATTTAAAATTTTTTTGGTGTCCATTTAATTTGAAATTTACTGCTCCATAATATTATTACAATTAATTAATTTAATTTGTGTACCTGCTAGCATCTTCACTTTCTTATCTATCTACCCCCAACTTAGCCGCATATGGTCCTCCTCTCTTTATGAAGAAAAAAGTACTTACTTGAGGGAATCTTGAAGCTTCAATTCATCCTTTGATCTCAAATAATTGTGATTCATATTAGGAATCTTTTTCATCGACAACGCTGAAGCTGACGGAGATTCCAACATGTTGCCAGCCATCAATGTTAGTTCTAACACGAACTTTTTTTTATTATAAAATAAAAAATATTTTATTTTTAAAATGAAATTAAAAGAGATTATTTACTTATATATAACCGTCGTTAGCAGGCTAGACAGATATTGAATGAAGAAAGAGAGGAGAACAAGTCACTTATTTTCTTTCACTAGTCTCAGGTTTACATCAGAGGATTGAGGGAACGAATAAACAGCTATTGAAATCACTGGTTGGTTGTTGACCAACGGAATGAATTGGAGTCTTTTTTCGTTGGTCAGCTGTAAACCAAGTGCTGTCCGTCTTCATGGCCTCAATAAGACTCAGTATTGTACTGGCCGAATCCGTTTCGGCTTTTTCCCCAATTTCCCACGCCTTCTGTGAGGCCTCACCACACTACACTTCACTTCGACGCAAGAGGACCGGGCGCTTACTTGTCTTGTATATTCGGGATACGAGTTGCCGGTCTAAGATAACTTTTATCTAATAGTAGGTATTATGTATGGTCTCGATCAACTTCTTTTTCTTTCGGATTTCATATTGAAAATGGGTTTGGCTTTGCCTGTGGCTATTCTCGTGGCCGTTAGCGCTGGTCAAATCATCCCTGCTTAAAATAGTCTCAATATGGAAACTACTGTAACAAAAGTAGCTGTAGATGTTGTCAAAAAAAAAAAATAGTGGATTAACTCTATATTGTATATATAGTATATAGGGACACTAGTCCTACGGGGGATGAGAACTTACCAGCATCGGTGAATTTTCAAGCCGTGGCCGAACGGATGCTTTTTAGCGTCGACAACATTCACTGGCTAAACTATATATATGGATCTTGTGAATCATGGAACGCATGTCTTGCATTCAGTTGGGCGATCTGTAACTTTATTAGTTTGTATAGTGAAGTAATTACTTGGCATTTGTGATTTGGTTTTAACAGGAAATTAGAGACATTATTATTGTCCAACTTTGTGAGGTATACTATATATATATATTTCTACTTCTAAATTATTCCGCTGAATCAAGTAATTAACCTCAAGAGTAGTTGAAATTTGAATCTTTAATATCTTACATTAATGTTACTATCCTATGTAATAAAATAGTAGTTATTGTTGTGACTAAAAAAATTATTTTTCATCATATATATATGCATTAGAATTACTAAATAGACACCCTCACAAAAACTATTACTAGAAACTTTTTATTATGTTATATATATGTATTTAATGTATGTAAGAATTAATTTTTTAGTATATAACTAATATGTATAAAATATTATTGAATAATTAGTCAATAACATTTAAAAATGTTGATTAAAAATATAGTATTAGACTGTAAATTAAAAGCGTTAAATTATTGACTAAGAGTGTTAGCTAATATAAATTAAATTTTTTATTCCTAAACTTTTTTCATTGTGAATGGTACTAACACTTAGTATTATATTGATCATATATATAACTATTATGCAGACTGAGAACTTTGAGTGCAAGTTGCTAGATCGAAGCCATGGTGCAGTGTGGACTAACACCTACGATATTTATGGCATTGATTAGTTGATTAGTTGATTATTGTTCATGAGAGCATGCATATTCAATAACCATTATAGAGTTTTCATATCACCTGCGAAGTTTGTTGTCTGCATATGTTGTAATATGAAATGAAATTTTGGCAAGAGACAATTTCTTTCGATGTTTGGTGCTATTGATTTATATGGCTTTGTTTGGTGATGTCCGTTTCAGATGCATGAACAGGAACCTTAGATGGTATTTTTCGGTGAAATGTATTTATATTTTATTTATTGTTTTATTATAAAACGATTTTTTCGGTTCAACCACGGTCGAATCGGTTAAACCTATGAACCAGTAAACCAGTAATTAAAGCGGTTCGATGACCGGTTCGATTTTCAAAACCTTGATAGTGATGCAAAAAACTGCACTAGGGTTGGCAATACTACCCGAATTCGTAGGTACCTACCCCGCCCTTACCCGCTCCAAGCAGGTTTTAACGGGACGAGTTCTTGAGCGGGGCGGGGTCGGGTTTAGGTTAAACCCGCCCCTAGCTGCCCCGGTATATATAATATATATAAATATATATACTTTTAATATATAATATATGTAATATATATAAAATAATTAATCATATTGTATCATATTTAAATTTTTACTTTAATTTATGTTATGTATGCAATGATGGTTATATAAATTTTAAAATTTAATTTTATTTGTTAAATTTTAATAATTATAGGGACGGGTAGTGTAACACCCTACCACACTGAGCTTTACGCTTAAGTAAAAAAACAGAGGTGATGTGGTATTACGACTTCTAAAATAAAATGTGTACATATAATAGCAGAAGAATTATAATATATACACATTTTATTTTAGAAGTCGTAATACCACACCACCTCTGTTTTACGACTTAAGCGTAAAGTTCAGTGTGGTAGGGTGTTACAGGTAGGGACGGGCGGGTAATCGCAGGGGCGGGGCGGGTTTAATGGGCGTTATTGTAGGGTGGGGCAAGGTCGGGTAGGGAAAAAATCCGCCCCATTGCCACCCCTAAGCTGTACTCCACCCAGAGTTGTACATATGGGAGAGCCCCCAACTTTTTAAAAAAAAATTAATAGTAATAAGTTATTAAGTATGATTTAATTTTTTAAAAAATTTATTTAATATTTAGTTTAATATAAATAAAAGTCTAATCTAACTTAAATATTAATAATTTTTAATATCTAAAAAGTAAGCAACAATATTAAAAAAATCTAAAAAGATATTATAACTAATATTTTTAATTAAATAATTTTTTTCAAATCTCATAGAGTGATTTTTTTTTTCTTGTGAGCATCCTTTTTGATTCATTTGGTATTAATTCTCTCTGTTTCAACTGCTACAACTGAGAGATCTTTTTCAACTATGAATATTGTGAAGAATAACTCAGAAATAAAATGAAAAATGAATTTCTTGCTAATTGTTCTTTAATTATATTGAAAAAGAATTGCTAAAAAATTTGACACAGATTTTATTATCGATGAATTTTATGATACGAAGAATCGATCACTTCGTTAGTAAAAAGTACATACATATTTTTGGTACTTTAAAATATATTATCTATCGGTATATTTTTGTAATACATTTTACATTATATAATCTTTTGCATAATTTTTTAATATTATTTATGTTATTGGTCACCTCATAATAATATTTTTAGATCCGTCCCTGATCCCACCTTGGCCACTGTACTATACAGTGAGTATGAAGTAAATCTATTCACATCAAATTTTATCATCTTTGCTTTCTTCACCTCTCTTTCTCTCTCTTTTTTTTTTATTTTTAAAATGTCTTAAATGTCATCGTTATCAATTCATTATGATAGATAAATATTATTATATTATAATAGATCAATTATATTTAGTTTTGTTCAATCAATATTTATTGACATACTATATCAGATGAGATGTCTAGTGACGTTGAGTAATTTTATTTTGTATGGTATTGGCTAGTAACACACAAAATGGATAAAGAAAATTTACTAGAGATATCTCTGATGGAAATAAATGACACTTTTTATTTATTACAAAAGGCGTGATTCACCGCTTATGATTTGCATGAATCATGATACACTTTCAGGTGTACATACATCGTTCCTTTGCTGTGTTCTCATCCAAGTCTTGAAATACTCTCTCCGAAAATCACGATAGATTGATGACCCACTTACTCTAATTCTGTCATTAATGAGTTTTAGTGCAGCTCCTAGCCATGCAAACATAACTCCTTCATAGTACATCTACCATAGAATAGCTCCCAATTTATCATGCAGCCACTAATAAAATTCTTCTCAGTTTGAAGCCCCAATTGATAAACTACATCATGCAGGATAATTCTCTTTTTCTCACAAAGTAAGTAAAACATTTGTGATTTCGGATGCCACCTCTCAACCAAAGTAGACACCAATGACCATTCATGTATGGTCCCACTCAAGTATGCAGACCACATGTCTGAAGTTGGCTCATTTGAGAAATGACTGGACAAGCTCGTTAAACTGTGTCAGTATATTCTATTTAGAAAAAGTATAGGGTACTAACATATTATCTGCTAACTTATTGTTAACAATAATTAATTATTATATTTTAAACACATATATAAAGAGACACATTCAAAAAATATATTTATAAAGATACTTCCATTAAATACAGTCATAAAAAAGACATTTTTATTAGACACATTCACAAAGACACTTTCATTAAACACAGTTATAAATAAGAGTTAGGTAGAAATTGACAGAAATATTGTTGGTAACGTAACGAAATTGTTCTATTTAATGTGTAAGACTCTACTAAATTAAAAAAAAAAAACAAAATTAAATAAAATTCAGAGTTAAAAAAATATAAATTTCATACAAATTAAATCCATAATTTAAATTTTATATTATTTGTTCAAACCTTTCAATAATATGATCATCCATATCTAGTCTCTACAAATTCTAGTCATATTCTCTACAAATTCTAGTTGTATTCTCTTAGCAAGTTCTGTTTCATTTGTACAATCTATATAAAACTTCAAAAATAAAAAAAATAATCAAAAGATATATTAAACTTAAGATAAAATTCACATAAAAATTAAATCATATTAACCTAATAATAAAGAATATCCCCATAATGCTACTTAATGTA
>NC_029794.2:38332021-38333006 GCF_000816755.2 Arachis ipaensis
AATTAATTAAATTGACTTATACTATAGTTAATTTTTTAGAATTTTTCTTTAAATAAATATAATATGAATAATAAATAAAAAGCAATAAAAAAGAGAAACAGAATAACCCAGTGGGAGATGAAGAATGGATGGTGAGTTGGGAAACGAGTGGAGAGTGAATTTGTGAAGAAAGTGAAAAATAAGGCGAGGAGAACGTCTTTTATAATTAGGTGAACCATGTTCAGTTTATCGCATCACTATTAGATAAACTGCATCACAAATTTACAGTTCGCTCCATTATTAGACGAACTTAGAATAACATCAGTTTGCCAAAATAATGGACGAACTGCGTGTAAGACCAAAAAAATTAGATCTTCTCGATAAATAATGTGTTCTTATTTTATAATTGAAAAAATCCGTTGTAACACTTTACACTTGCAATTTATCCAAACTCACAAGTCATTTTCATATTATTTTTATTATTGGACTACTACTACACTATATTCTATCGACTATAGGTGACATTCTAATAAATGTGAACCAAACTGTGTGGACATCTTGGATTGTCTTGCCTATTTTTGGCTCATACCATGTGTTATTACAAAGAAACGATTTTTCTGGGGGGACGAGGGATGGGCTGTGTTGCAACAATAGAAACAATTCTTGCACTCCTTTTATATTATTATTGGACACTATATTCTATCGACTATAGGTGACATTCTAATAAATGTGAACCAAACTGTGTGGACATCTTGGATTGTCTTGCCTATTTTTGGCTCATACCATGTGTTATTACAAAGAAACGATTTTTCTGGGGGGTCTGGGGGGACGATGTGTTGCAACAATAGAAACAATTCTTGCTCTCTTTTTATATATATATATATATATATATATATATATATATAGAAATTCAGGTGCAGTCGTCTTCAAAGGCTACACTTATATAGAGTAGTTATATGTATACAAAAAAAAACGAGGGATCTAAGGCTACACTTATAAAAATTAG
>NC_029794.2:38336258-38337199 GCF_000816755.2 Arachis ipaensis
GCACTTGAATTTTTATTTTTTTTATATATATTTTATTTTTTTACAACGAATTAAACACAAGAAATAAAAGAAACTAATATGATTGCTCGACCACCATATTTATTGGACGAGGTACAGAGGAGAGAGAAAATCCATGAATGACACAACAAAATCATGATTTTAGAAACAATTCCATTTAAACATTGTATAATATTTCAAAAGTAGCTACTAGCGACGGGAAAACTTGAATGAAATTGTTGGTCTCAACTTTCGACAATAATACATTTAAACTCTTTCTCCTAGCAACCGCAAACCTATTTAAAAAACATCCAACTCAAGTTTTAACACCTCAGAAGACAAATTTTTATTTGTATTATATTGTTAGATTTTCATTAGTTGTCAGATTAATTTTGAATAATAATTTTTTTATTAACACCTCTAGCCTTAAGTAAAGATTCATCATTGAACCCCTTATTCGATCACCATCTCCAAACTCATCACCAAATACATGTAAGAGAATAGAGTTTATTATGATCATTTAGGGAGTACGAATTCAAGCATATGAGTTATCACTGACAGAATTTCAAAAACTAATTAAATGCTTGCTAAACAGGTACAATTCCCACCTAATCATGAATAGAATTGATTTTCATCTCCACTTTGGACAAAGGAGATTCTGCAAGATCACATTTGGCTAGAAATGGAGCCGTGGAAGATAGTTTTGAAGCAAGAGTCAAATAAATAACTTCAACTTCTTAGAACAAGGTAGTTCAAAGTCAAAATATGTGTCCTATGTGTAGACAATAGCATAACTAACCCCAACAAATCTTGGCCATAAATATTACCTTTATATTCTCTTAGATTATTCGTACCAAAAATGTTAGAAAGATTAAAAAAATAATTAAAATTTATTTTATTCAATATTTATGAATTATTATAACAATTAATAAAAAATAAAACAA
>NC_029794.2:38337567-38347828 GCF_000816755.2 Arachis ipaensis
TAGAGTCTAGTAAATTTTTTTCCTTGCATTTCATTTGATCTTAATCATAAGATTTAATTTTGAGTATGTTTATGTAAAATTTTCAATAAACATTCGATTGTTATATCAGTAATAGTAATTATAAAATATATTGTAATTAAACTCTTAATAATAAAATTTTGTTAAGAAGATTTTTAAAGTATTAGTTAAAAATATAAAAGAGATAGAAAAAGTCTCAGGTTCAGCATTTTCATTAAAATTTAGTCAACATTTAACTATCGAAAAAAGAGTGTGTAATCCCACATCATTAGATATAATCTCATGTCATTAAAAATACTAATAATAACTAATTGATAACTACAAATCACAAATATGCTGGTCCTCTAGCACTGTTGAAATAGATATTATTAGAATTTTGGTTAATATTAAATGCATATTTAATAGTAACCAAATTCCAAATAATATGTGTGAAAAATTATCACAAAAAAAAGCGATGCTCTTTCTCTCTCAAAAAAATAGAACAAACCCTTAAGCTTTTGTTTTTGAAAACAGGATAAGATAAGACACTGAAAAAAATACATAAAGAAGAAAAGCACAGAATTTAGTGTTTTTGTATTCTATTTTATAATAAAGTAGAACAAATTATAAAAATATAATTTATTCTTATTTTTCATTTAAAAAATTTGAGAAGAAAAATATAATAATAAACAATATAATTATAAAAAATTAACAAATATAATAAAAAATAAGTTGTGTCTCTTGTTAGTGTCTCTATATCTTTCCTGTCAAAATAGATACAAAATACATTAATTCAGTGTTTCTAGACATAATGTCTTTATCTATGTCTTGTCAAATATAATTTCGTGTTTCTATGTTTCTATCCCATCCCTGTAAACAAACGCAGCGTTGATGATGGTTAGTTACTACTGCACCAATCTTCAAGGTAGCGGTGTCCCTCCCCTCCTTCTATTCTTCCTCCTCGTTTTTCGTAGTCGTCTCCTCTTCTTTCTTCCATCATTTTCTTCTCACTTTTTCCTCTTTTTTTCTCCCTTTTTCCTCTATTTAGTCCTATGTTAACCATTTTCTAGTATTTGTTTTATCTCCTAGTTTTAGATTTAATAACCCTCTTAGAGTATAAGTCTCCGCTTGAAGCAAAGAAAGAGATATCTTAAAATAGTACAGCACATCTATTTGAAACTAAAGAAACTCTTTGTTTCAACTTACTAAAATTCTCAGTGATCAAAATTTATATTCATTCTCAGTACATACTTTATTATAAAAAATATTTTTTTTTGTAGATTTAGATCTAATATTTTTTTTTAGTTTGTAAATATTGTAACAACAATTGAGATAGAATAAAAAATTGGAAGCATGAGAGTGTTCTCATGCACTGATGCAGAAAATAGAATTAGAAAAGGAGACATGAGATACGAAAGTGAAACTGAAACTTATACATTGTGATTGTTGCTACTGTACTGGATAATGGAGTAATACAATAATCAAAACCAATAGAGACTAACTAATTCACTTATATTCATTCACAGCCCCCCTCAAATTTAGCAGTGGGTTGAAGAACTACTCTAAGTTTGTCTCGAAATTTGTGAAATAGAGATGATAAGAGGAGTTTAGTGAAAATATTCTCAATCTGATCTATAGAGGGTATATGGAGGGAAGAGAGTTGCTTTTGATTTACCATCTCTCTTAGGCAGTGAAGATCGATTTTCATATGTTTGCACCTAGCATGAAGGACTGGGTTAGCAGCTAATGGGCAAGCACTTTGATTATCACAATAAATAGTAGATGCCATTGGTTGTGGAATTCGAAGCTCCTTTAGAAGCTATTGTATAGACAGTAGTTCTGACTGAAATACTGCCATGTTTCTATACTCTGCCTCAGTGCTACTGCGACTAACTTTGGCTTGCTTATTGCTCCTCCATGATACCAAATTGCTTCCTAAGTATACACAATAGCCAGTAATCGATTTTCTGTCCTCCAAATCTCCTGCCCAGTCTGCATTTGCGAATGCAAGTAATCTCAAGTCAGCACATTTTTTAAATTTAATGCCTGCTGATACTGTACCTACAATATATCTGAGGATGCGTTTGACAGCTTTTCAGTGCTCAATTGTTGGAGAGTGCATGTATTGAGAGACCTTGTTCACAGAGAAAGAAAAATCTGGTCTTAAAATAGTCAAATACTGAAGTGATCCAACAATCTCTCTATAAAATTTTGGATCCTGAAAATGCTCAACACCATTTGATGTAAGTTTCAAGGCTGAGACCATAAGGGTCAGCATTGAATTTGCAGTGTCCATTTTAGCTTTTTGTAACAAATCTTGAGCATACTTTTGTTGAGAAATTATAATAGATCCATCTGTTAAATAAAAGAATTCTAACCCAAGAAAATAACTGAGTTTTTCAAGATCTTTAAGTAGAAAGATTTTATTAAGATCAGAGATAAGTTTGTCTATTTCACAAGTGTCACTTTCAGTGACAACAATGTCATCTACAGGCTAAGAGAAAGGTGGTAAATATACTGGTGTGTTTAACAAATAATGAAAAATCACTTATGGTTCTGATGAAATCAAATTGTAATAATGTAGTAGTCAGTGTATTGAACCAAGCTTTTGGAGCTTGCTTCAATTCATAGATTGCTTTGTTCAACTTATAAACTTGTGATGCATTCCCTAATTGATAACCTGCTGGTGGAGACATGTATACCTCTTCTTCTAGAATGCCATTCAGAAAAGTATTATCAAAATCAAATTGCCTAAGTGTCCATCTAAGTGATAGAGCTATAGTAATTACCATTCTCACAGTAGTAGGTCTTACAACTGAACTGTATATTTGGCTGTAATCTATGCCTTCAACTTGCAAAAAAATCTTCGCAACTAACCTAGCTTTGTACTTGATGATGTTGCCTAACAGATCTCTTTTTATAGAAAATACCCATTTAGAATCAATAACAATTTTATGCTTTGGTCGTTCAACTAAATCCCAGGTGTTACATCTTACTAAAGCCTGAGTTTTATCATCCATTTCATTTTTCCAGTGTAAACACTGAAAGGCTTGTTTAACATTCTTTAGGGTATTGTTAATCAAATCATAAGGTTCTACTGAAGTTATAGCTAATTCTTGAGGTCTGTTGTTTCTGATTTTTTTATCTTGTGAGCATATTGTGAGTATTAGAAGATGTAGTAAAACTAGTTTTTGTAGTATTTTCAAAAGGTAGACAAATTTCAAGGCCTGAAATTGGGATAGAAGAATTCTGATTGAGGCTAGTACTTGAAAGGGTATGCTTAGTAATTTGAGGGTCAAGGCAAGTAGTCGATGAGAGAGAATCTAAGATATCTGGAAGAGGTAGAGTTTGTGGAGGGTTAGAAGTCTTGGGTGAAATGTTAAATGTAAAGGCTGACAGATCTTTAACTGTATTCTAGTTCACTACTATATTTTTATTGTGAAATAGAGAATTGTAAGAAAATTCAATTTCATCAAATATCACATGTCTCGAATAATAAATTTTTTTATCTTTAATCATGCACTTATAACCCTTGTAGCTACTATCATAGCCAAGAAATAAACACTTTTCTTATTTGAAAGCAAACTTTACTTTGTTAGAAGATCTTAAATAAGGAAAACAAGCACATCCAAATATTTTAAAGTTCTTATAATCTGGTAATTTTTCAAATAAAGTTTTAAAAGGAGATTTATTTTCTAATGCAGAACTTGGTAATCTATTGATGATATATACTACTGATGTAAAGGAGTCTTCCCAAAATAACATTGATAATGCAACAGTAGCCAAAAGTGACAATCCTATTTCAGTTATATGCCTATGTCTTCTCTCTACACTACCTTATTGTTGATGTGTATAGGGCATGAGATTCTATGCATAATACCATGTTCAGTTAAAAATTGAGTGAAGGAGTGTGACATGAATTCCATACCTCTATCAGTTTGCAAAGCCTTAATCTTCAATCCTATTTGAGTTTCCATAAACACTTTATAATTTTTCAATGCTTGTAGTGACTGAGATTCATGAGTTAGAAAAAAAAATAGTTATGTATTTTGTATGAGCATCTACAAATGAGATGTAGTACCTATATCCATTTCTAGACATCATAGAGGCGGGCCCCCCAAATATCAACAAAAACAAGGTCTAATGATGCTGTATAGACTGATTCAGATTTTGCAAAAGGCAACTGATGCATTTTTCTCATAGCATAATATTCATATATTTGAACAAAATTAGAATCAAGTTGAGCAGGAATTCCACATGTTTTTAAGATAGAAATTCCAATTTTTATTGAACTATGACCTAAGCGTTTATGCCAAAAGTTAAGGGTTACATTTTTGTTACTTTGAGTTACAAATGCTTTCTTAATAGAAGATTTTGTAGTGCTATGCTTACAAGAAATAGAATTATTCAAAGAACTATGCATGAAGGACTTATTAGGCACAGGAACAAACAAATTTTCAAAAGAGTATATGCCATTTCTAGCTTTGCCTTGGAAAAGAATTTCTTGAGAGTTCTAATCATGTATAGTACAATCATAAGGCCAAAATTTAAAATAGACATGGTTATCTAAAGCAAATTGAGATACACTTAATAAATTTTGTGTGATTTCAGGGACATGAAGCAATTTGTTTGAAAGAAGATTTTACTGTCTTTATCACAAAGCATTGAGGTTCCTTGAGCTAGAATTTTCGTACCTTAACCATTACCTACAAACAATTGATTCGAATCTGGAATTGAAGAGTTGAAATTCAGCAAGTTGAGTGAATCTGGTGTGAATGGTGACTTGCTCTTGAATCTGGGTACCATAAATGATGGTGATGGTGGTTGTGTGTTAGAGTAGGAGAATGTAAATTTCACTACAATATTTTTTGTCTAAGGTAACCCTTATTCAAAGCAATGTTTAACAAAAGTTGTCTTAGATAGGCAAAGACAACATTTTTAACAAGTTGTCTTTGAGTATGACAAAGATAACAAAATTTTTGGCTACCCATGAAAATAATTGTCTTTGATATCTAAAATAACATTTACTAAATGTTGCAATATAAAAACTTTAAGACAACACTTTTAAATAAAAATACAATATTTTATAAAAATTGTCAAAAAAATTTAATAAATAACATTTATAAAAGGTTGCCTAAAATTGTTCATAGAAAGAAATTTTTAATCATATTCCTTTTAATTATTTTTCCTATCAAATAACTTGAAAAAAAATATTTGTTTCTCAGTTCATTTGAAATTGAAAGAGCCCTAAACCCTAAATTACCAAGCCATTGAAGCCAATAATACACCCACGCACATACCCTTTCTCTCCGTTCTCCACTACCAGCTCCAATAATCGACGACGGCGACAGCAGCTCGACACACGGTGCTCTCTTTAACGGCAACAGCGTGGTGCTCTCCTCCACGGTGACGGCGCGGTGCTCTTCTCCACCGGTGCTCGATGGCGACGGTGCGGTGCACTCCTCGTTCTGTGCCGAACCTCCACCGGTGAGAAACCCCTCTCCCTACTCTTCTTCTCCTTCTCCCTCTTCTTCACTTTTCTCGCATCCTCCTCTTTGCATACCTGAGATGTAAAAACCGTAGCCACCTCTGTTCCGCTGGCGAGCTTTGATGCATCACGGCAACCACCTCAACTGGTCTATTGCTCTGGCAACACAGCGACCACCCCTCAGTTGCAACCTCATCACCTCTGCTTTCTTGTTCTGTTCTTCAATTTTTAAGTTTTTGCAAAAACCCATTTTACTGTTCTCTAGTTTAATTCATTATATTTTAGTTAGATTTTAATTTTTACTTAATAATTTTATTTAGTTAAACTTATTTTGGCTGAGTAGGTTACTTTAGATTAAAATTAGGATTTTCATATCAGCATTTGTCTTAGTTCATAGGTAATCAAGCGTGCTATTATGATTTTTGAGTCTGGAATTTCAATTTGTTTGGACTGGCTTGATTGATATTTTGTTGATTTTCAAGTTTTTCACTGCTTTTCAGTAGGATTCAACTTAAAGGAAAAAGAATAAGAAAGAAGGAACAAAAAGAGCAGTTTGAGACACTATTAAAATTTTAATTCAGGGTGTCTATTTTTTTCTTTAGTTTTCTTTTGAGTGCTATTTGATATCATATATATATTATCATTGTTGTCTTGTAGGGAGATGCTGATGTAATATGTAGTGGAGTTTGAAAATTCTGGCCGCTGGAGCTTATTGCTTGCCTTAATTTTGACCGTGAGTGTTTTTATGGGGTGCTAAACCTTTTGAGGTATTCTAATATTTTTGAGGTATGTGTAAATTTTACATAGGACTTGTGTAACTGTGCTTTAAATTGTAAGATAACTTTTTAGAGGTGTTTCTTAGTCATGGCATGGTGATTAATTGGCATGTTCATTGGTTTCAACTAGCCATAGGTTTGTTTCTAGTTATTTACTATTAAATTATTTGGATTTAAAAAATCCATTTTATAATTTGAATACTAAATGGATGATTAAGTCTCATTTTTTCTATTTTTTTAATTTAAAAAGGTATTGCAAAGTCTCATGCTATTTATTCTTACAAATACCTTCTTTGTATATTAGCTTAACATTAGCTTAAAATGAAGATGTGGTGGAACATTTCTTCTTCAGAAATGGAACAAATCGATGAAGGTGTCATTTCAGAACACTGTTGATCAAGTTTGGTACCTTTTTCCATATCTGAATCTCGATTCTGTTGAGTTGGATCATCGCAAAGTTCTAAAGGAAGGTCAGTTGGTGGAACCTCACTCAGCATAACCATGAATGAATGAATGTTAGAAACTTTTTTTTGCCTTGTTTATTATGCTAATGCTAATTTTGTGCACTTGTTATTGCTATGTTTCTATGTTAGTGTTGTATTTTAAGAACTAAGAAAGACAATGTTAGTGCTTCTCATAACGTAAATAGCTTTCTCAATTTCCATCTTCATGTGCATACGTAATATATTGAACTATCCTTGCTGCTCTTAACATTATTGAAATTCTGTGGATCTTGTTCTTGTTGCTCATAAGATGTTCTTTATGTTGCTATCCATTAGTTTATGTTTCAAATTGTTGACAGTAATGGTGCTTTCTAAAAAGGGTCATCTGAATGGGATTGTGTATTGAGTTTTCTTGTCCGAGTCAGTTTTTATTCATATTTTTGCACATTTACTTTGATTCAGAATTTTGTAGGGTTGGTATTTTATGATACGAAGATGTTTAGGTTAATAGGTTACTTGTTGTTTGGTCACTAGTGAGTATGGTTGGATTGCAAACATGTAGAGGATTATGAAAGTTTGGGCCTTGAGAGACAACGGCATGACTGGCTACATGTCTCACAAAAAGAATATGGAGATCAACCCTAACAATGGCATTATGGAAGAATTGACGAAGAGAACGGAAGGTGATGAAATTGGGCATTTACTTTTTTTTGTCAAAGTTCATGAGAAATTATGTTTTTTTTGTTGTTGTTTAGTTATGTGTATTTTTATTTGAATTGGCAACTGTATATGTATTTAAAATTTATTTAGTTGAATTTGAAATAACTTTTTAATTTAATATATATGCAATATATTAGCTTATTAGCTTATCTTTTTTTTCTATCTATTAAATTTAGTTTAAATAGTTAAATTTTATTAAAGTGTGCTATATATCCTTTTAAAAAGACAATCTTAAATAAATTTAGATAAGTGTTGTTATAGATATCTAAAAAAGTAATAGAGAAAAATAATCAGAAAAACTTATACAACTGTTGCTTTAGGTATATGAAAAAAGTAACTTAGAAAAATTTATATAAGTGTTGCTTTATATATTATAAAATACAACTCATAAAAAGTGTTGCAATAAAGTAGTTTTTTATGTGTTGTGTTTGAGTCCTCTAAGACAACCCTTATATGAAGTTGCTTTTTTTGGTAGAAAAGGCAACGTTTTTTAAATGTTACCACGAAAAGGGTTCCCTTTGATGCAAAAAAACGTTGCTTTAGACCAAAGGTAATGGCCGTATAGCCAACCCTCAAAAAACGTTGCGTTTTGTCGGAAAGTGTTGCCTTTGATCAAAGGCATCGCTTTTTCTTATTATAGGCAACGTTTCTGAAGGGTTGCCTCAACCCGAATTTGTTGTAGTGTGTGGTGATTGTGAGCTATTTCCATAAGCTTGAAAGTTAGGATCAAATCTATGGAAGCAAGTTTGAACCACATGGCCTTGGCGACCACAAAGTTGACACTGAGGTCGATTACTTTGATTAAAAAAATGACCTCCTCTTCCAAATTTTTCCCTCTTCCTCTTCGAATAAAAGAACCTCTTTCTGATTGAATGGTATACGGTGGTGGTGTTTGTGCCAGATTTGCCATGGGGATGCTACCTTGTGGTTTCTTGTATCTGTTTAACATATCATTATAAGCTCTGAGAAAAGACTCAACTTCAGGCACGTTGTAGGTTGATAATTTCAACATTACAGAAGTAATAAAGACGGTATACTCTTCAGGTAAACCATCAAGAATTGCTGAGATACGATCATCTTGTAGAATTTGATATCCAATGGATTGTAGAGAGTCAACAAGATCTTGAATTTTTTAGAAATAATCTAGTATTGATCCAGTTTTTTTTATTGATTCCAGTTGAGCTTTTAAGCTTTGAATTCTTGTAGTAGAGGTCTCAGCAAAATAGTCATTGAGTGCATTCTAAATTTTATAAAATTGATGACACTGAAGGATCTTGTTCTTGAAGGACTTTATGACTGATGCAAGAACCCAAGTTGATAAAGTAAGATCATCTAATCTTCATTATTTGAAGGCTTTAGTTTCTGTTTTAGTCTTTTTGGCAGCATCGTCTTCGTATTATTGTGGAATCTTACTTTGGTACAAGTAATCTTGAAGACTTAAACTCTGAATTATAAACAAAGCTTGGTGTCTCTATGTATTATAATTGTTGTGATCCAACTTCTCAAAAATTGAGTAGATCGATGTTTTGGTTAAAGATTTTGATAAAGTAATTGGCATGATGGAACACTAAATTGAAGAAATTAAGTAAAAAAAGAAGAACAGAGACGAGGGAAAAAAATAGAACAAAAATTGGGACAAAATTTAAAAAAAAATAAAAGAGGAATCAAAATTTGAAGAAAAACAGGAACTCAGGCTTTGGATACCATAACAGCAATTGAGATAGAGTAAAGAATTGGAAGCATGAGAGCGTTCTCATGCACTAATGCAAAAAATAAAATTAGAGAAGGAGACTTAAGACACGGAAATAAAACTGAAACTCGTACATTATGATTATAGCTACTGTGCTAAATAATGAAGTAATATATAACATATATAGTAAAATTATCTATAGTGTTATAACAATCAAAATCAATAAAAACTAATTAATTCACTTATATTCATTCACATGTTATTTGATTTTTATATAATTTTTTAAAAATAAAATACAAAAAATTAATCTAATACAAGTCACTGTGCTAAAGTAATATATAACATATATAGTAAAATTATCTATAGTGTTATAACAATCAAAATCAATAAAAACTAATTAATTCACTTATCACTTATATCATGTTATTTGATTTTTATATAATTTTTTAAAAATAAAATACAAAAAATTAATCATGTGTGTTGGTGTGTGCGGGTGTGTAACCTAAGATTGGGGGTTGTCCAATCCATAAAAAAAAAATTTAGAAAAAACCAAAACATGCAACATGCATTTTCAAGATTAGGACACCCAACATAAACTCGCCCTTTAATAAAAGGATTAGAGCCATAAATTCAACCCTAGACCATTATGTTTAATTTTATCAGTTGACATATCTAAGAGTTGCATTAATTTTAGAACACTTTATTGTAATCTATTTAATTAGGGTTTAATTAATATACGTTCTTAGGACTTAGGCACATGTTAAGATCGTTTTAAATAGAAAAATAAGACTTTAAAGCTTTTAATTACATTTAATCTATAAAAAATAATTTCTATATTGATATCTTTAATAACTGTCCTTTAATTAATAAGTGGCACAAAGATTATGTATAAATAAATGAAAATAAAATGCTACTAATTAGTTTATTTCTCTTTTGTTAGAAATTTAGTATATGGTTGCTGGTAGTATGTATATTGGCTTATCATCACGTGCGAAGACAAGAAGACATACAAGAGAGAAATAATAATAAATTAATAATACTATATAATGTATGTATAGTACTATGATTTATTATTTATAGATAATGAATGTGTGTGGCGGTAGAGTAATAAAGACATTTAAGTTACATGCTTGCATTGGGTTTCACG
>NC_029794.2:38349779-38350469 GCF_000816755.2 Arachis ipaensis
AAAAATATCATGTGTGTGTGGGTATGGTGTGTGCGGGTGTGTAACCTAAGATTGGGGGTTGTCCAATCCATAAAAAAAAAATTTAGAAAAAACCAAAACATGCATACTCTCTTTTCAAGATTAGGACACCCAACATAAACTCGCCCTTTAATAAAAGGATTAGAGCCATAAATTCAACCCTAGACCATTATGTTTAATTTTATCAGTTGACATATCTAAGAGTTGCATTAATTTTAGAACACTTTATTGTAATCTATTTAATTAGGGTTTAATTAATATACGTTCTTAGGACTTAGGCACATGTTAAGATCGTTTTAAATAGAAAAATAAGACTTTAAAGCTTTTAATTACATTTAATCTATAAAAAATAATTTCTATATTGATATCTTTAATAACTGTCCTTTAATTAATAAGTGGCACAAAGATTATGTATAAATAAATGAAAATAAAATGCTACTAATTAGTTTATTTCTCTTTTGTTAGAAATTTAGTATATGGTTGCTGGTAGTATGTATATTGGCTTATCATCACGTGCGAAGACAAGAAGACATACAAGAGAGAAATAATAATAAATTAATAATACTATATAATGTATGTATAGTACTATGATTTATTATTTATAGATAATGAATGTGTGTGGCGGTAGAGTAATAAAGACATTTAAGTTACATGCTTGCATTGGGTTTCACG
>NC_029794.2:38350488-38353585 GCF_000816755.2 Arachis ipaensis
CATGTGACTTATCATGTGTTGTTGGCCTCATAGCTCCCAGGTCCCAACAATATATAGTTGAAGTCACATGACTACATACTCAAACTCCACCACCTCATCATTCAATATGAATGTTATGTTATCTCAACGATGATAGATATAATTATGGTGCATTTAATTTTAGGAAACGAACTCAGATCTTACAACGGAACACTCGTATGTTTTAACTTGTAGTTTATATAATGTTCTTCCGATTACTATTATTACATCAAGCTAAGTCATAATTGATAAGTTGCAATCTAATGTTTGGTTAGTGCAGTTTTACTGCAATATAACGAGTTAATAATCAAATTACTCTTTAAAATTTGTTTCGAATTTTAAATTAGTTGTTAAATTTTTTATTTTTCAATTTAAATATTAATTTTTTCACTCAATAATTTATGTTAGTCTCTCAAACAATTTCTATTAACGCTATGCACTACTGACATGACATGCTAATATAAATAATTAATAGCTTGTCATAATAAAATTTAACTACATAAAATGAAGTAAATATTTATTAGTAATACATGGCATATTAATTTGGACATAATGTTATGTATCATAATAAGATTTATCTCCATATATATCAATTTAATCACGAATTACAATATAATTTATCCTAATATATTATCATTGTAAATAAATCAAATTGATCCTTAAATTTTTATTTATGACTCATTTTTACTAGTTAGAAAATATCACATTTTTACTAACTAAAAAGAATAACATTGTTTATTAATTAGAGAAATCTTAACCCTTCATTATATTTTATATGAATAATTCATATTTAAAAAGAACAATACTAAACCCTCGTTAACAAAACTATAATATATGTTGTTAATTAGTGGAGGGAAGTGTGAAGTGTGATGGTCCATGGCACAACAAAATAAGAGAGTTGCATTATAAGCCATGGAGGGTGGGGTAGGTTTTTTAGTGCAAATAAAATCCAAATTGTGTTGAGTGAAATGCACGTCCTTCTATCCCAGCTTCTTCATTCAACAATAATATTCATTTAATTCAACGAACTGCTTCTTTCTGACATGGACTCAGTACTTACAATGCAATGCAACTTCCTCATTTTGATCCTTATGTAAAGTAATAGATTGCACTGGGGTAAAATCAACTTCATGTTCCAGGCTGATTTTTTTTAATATGAAAAAGTTTTCGGTGAAAGACTTTAAAATGAATCTACATGAATTAATTATACTGATATGATATCAAAATAAAATACAAATTAAATTTTGTGTATAACATTATTTTTAAATTTTTATTACCTGCAAAACGTAAATTATGATTTGTCTTTTGTAATATTTTTTTTACCTGCAAAATGCAAGTAGTCATGATTTGAAGTGTTCTTTATTATTTTTATGCAATTGCAAAATGCAAGTTGTATTTTTTTATTGTTTTTTAAAATATAAAATGTAGATTGTGTTTTTGAAAATATAAATTTCATTTTGATTAATTTAAATATTTTAATCGAAAAATTTTGTCTATAAATATTGTTATTTATGTCTTTCAAACTTGTGAATTTAATTATGGTAATAATTAGTAATATTAAAAAAATTAGGAGAATGAGATTGAGATTATGGAAGGCAGTGTAAATTTGCGAGTATATTATAAGCAGTAAGATTATACTATACATACATGAGGGGGTGATTTTTGTGTGTAAATCTTCGTTTTCTTTTATTATTTCATGCACTATGAATTTTTGTGGAATTACAAAACAATTTCTGTGATAACATACAAAGTCACATTTTAAGGAGGGTGAGCAATATTTTATAAAAGAATCATGTTGTCGTATTTAGTGAGTTAATACAATTTTAAGCAATGCCCATCACTGATAACACTTGTATACGGTATATTAACAAACTCGATTTCACGTGCCAACATAAAGTTATATGTTGAGTTTGAACAACATATGTGTCTAGA
Source organism: Arachis ipaensis (assembly GCF_000816755.2). Taxonomy (NCBI): domain Eukaryota; kingdom Viridiplantae; phylum Streptophyta; class Magnoliopsida; order Fabales; family Fabaceae; genus Arachis; species Arachis ipaensis. Next base: position 38,352,439 of record NC_029794.2, read on the forward strand.
TGCGATTGACCACAAGTTGGATATTGATGAAATCAGGAATATAAATTGGGAAGAAGATAACAATAACAGTGAAGAAGAATTCAAAGACAACTAGCTACCAAATCAATGACGAAAACGATGATGGAGAGAGACAGACAATTTAGCGGTGCAAAATAAAGTAGATACAGTTGTTAATCAATATTCCTTCGGTGTTTTGTCTTTTATGTGCATTCTAGATCTTAAAGCCACGCATGTTCCAGAATTTTTTGAGTATGTGAATATGGATATGCATGTTATGTTTATTCAATAAAATTAACATTGTCATTTCTTTATTTACCCATGAATGACTAGCAATAATTTGCATTTGATTTGTGAAGACAATGAGTTTAGTATCAGAATGAAATTTGGTTTTAGAGAGTTTGTGATTTTTGCAATCAAGAGTTATACTATCTCTAGAGAAATCGATTACACTGTGTATGAGTCGGAACTTCAGATGTTCTACACAAAATGCAAGCAGCAGTACAAGAGAAGATGTGATTGTCTTATCCAAGCTAACTTGATTCGAAAGAAAGATTGTTAGAAGATTCGAGATATAATGGCAAATACACGTGTACAATAGATTCGATTCACAAGATTATACTAAATTGGACTCCGACACAATTGCAGATATTATTAGACCGTTAGGGTCCACCACCACAACTCGAATTATTGCTGGAGATAGCTGTCTAAACGTCATCATTCTTCCTCACCCCGTTCAAACGCAATAGAAATGCCGCTATCCCCTTCCCCGTCATAGTTATCAAATTCGAACCGAAGTGGCCGGTTCGACCGAAAATCCAGTAAACCGAATCCTTAACCGGTCTGGACTAGCATTAAAATCGTACAAGTAAACGAATTGGTCTGGGCTAGCATTAAAACTGTGCAAGTAAACAAATCGGTCAAACTCAAAAAATCCAGTCAAAACCAGCCCTGAATCAGACCGGTCAGCCTGCAAGTACCAATTTCAAAAAATTCATTAGCGTCACTGTTGGACTGGGGTTTGAACCTAGCACTATTATAGTATAAAGAACTTAGTAACCACCAAGCTGAGATACTCTAACAATATAGATGCCTTTTTATAAATATATTATAACTTATTAGACATATTTTAATTAATAACTTTATCTTA
>NC_029794.2:38354630-38358346 GCF_000816755.2 Arachis ipaensis
CTTTTTTAACATATATTTGATTAATATAATTAATTAATAAATTATTTAAATATTAAAATTGTAAATCTCAAGTAATTAGTAAATGATTAACTAATAAATTAATTATTATTTAAAAAATTAAAAGCTTAAATTTTATAGTTTAAAGAATTAGAAATAATTAAAATATAAATTTTGACGCAAATTTTAAAAATTTTAGCCCAAAACTGAACTAATGGACCAAATTGGTTGAACTGAACTCGAACTGGCCAATGCGCAACCTATTAAACACAAAGAACGTGATCTCCTTCTTTCATTTCAGCACTAGGAGTCACGTTGAGGAAGAGAGAATCTGGGGAGAGAAAACCTAACGTCTCCAAAAATCTAATCGCCCATAACTTTTAATCCGGAGCTCTGATTGACGAGTCGTCAGTGGCCACGCGTTCGTCTCGGAATTTTCTGCAAAACCCACATATAAATTTGGTAAGAATTTAGCAATTTTTTTCTCAGCCACTCTTCCCTAATTTCAAAATTTAAGGTTTTAAGTTTGACAGATTATGTAATTTTGATGTTCTAGGCTTGAGTTAGTTTGAGGAAACTATTGAATTTTGTTCATTTGATGTGTGGGTAAGGTAAGGAACTGTTGAACTCTTGTGAATTATTGAATTAGTGAACCCTATGATGATTATAGTGATATTGTGTGAATTAGATTGTGTTCTTGTTGAATTGGAGTTTAATTGAGCAGTTTGGAATGAAATTCGGGTGATTAAACTTGAGGAATTGACGTTTGGAAGTTTGGAGTTTGTGAAAGGAGAGGTTTTTGAGGTGTTCCGAGCTTAGCGAGGAATCGGCCAAGGTATAGTTTTGGTTTCTCGTAGATAATATATAATGTTTTATGAAAACATAGGCTAGCTGACCATAGAATAGGTTGGAAATGTGGGAATATGTTAATGCTAGTAACCTTGATAGAAATATGGAACTATATTGCAAATGAGTTGATAAATGATGATTTTGTTGAATTGGTTGTAGGAATTGTATTAATTAATGTTGTTGATGGGAGTTGATGAATGATTATTGATGAATGTGAGTATTGATGATGAAAGATTGACGATGGTTGAGTTATGTGTGTGTGTTTGTGTGTGCGTGTGTGTTGAATAATGAATGAATTGAGAGTTGAAAATGATTTTGATATTGAAATAATTTGATATTGAAAATGATTTGAATCACTGAGAGGTGTTTGGTTTGGTGGTTGGGACCCTTGAGGGGTGGCAAAAGTCCAAGTTTTAGAGAAGATGCTACTGAAATTTTTAGGAAAATAGGAGGTTTCGGTTGAAGTAATTTAGAAAGATTTAAATTTTAAAGAATTTTATAATTTGATTTTGAATTATTAAGAAAAGGATCACGTTTTGAGTTTGCTTTATTTAGAAAAGAATGAATTGTGTTTTGGGTATGAATTGTTGATGAACGAAATGGAAGGTGTGATAATAAGGTTTGAAGTAATGAATTGTGGTGGAGGAAGTGCAGAAATAATGGTTTGTAAATGAATGAGATATGTGACCTCGGGTAAGAGGCAGTGGCGTTGTCCACTCGCTTCGAAAAGTGATGAGGAAGAAAATGATGAAAACTGAGTTTGAATATAAAATTGAATGAATATGATAAATGAGACATGAGTAAGGTTGATTGATGGTAAGTATGTCTGTGTTTTCTCTTTGGTTGTAAGGGTGACAGGGCACCTATTCCCTTTAATGGTGACAGAGCACATAATCCCTCTAATGGTGACAGGGCACATAATCCCTCTAATAGTGACAGGGCATGTATTCCCTCTAATGGTATTAATGCGCAACAGAAAGACAGTGTCTGAGTTAGCTACTAGACATGTCGGGTTTGGCTATATAACTAACAAATGAGCTCATCAGCCATAGGACAGGCATACATGATGTGCATTTGTATGTTTTACTTGAGTGTGTATTGTTTTGGTTTGCTTAATTGCTTAACTCTACTTATCTGCTACTTGTTCTACTTGATGTAATTGCACCTCTATTTGTGATTTCCTTGCTTGAATTGCATGTGTATGTTTTCTGAGACACCCCTCTTGGCGAAGGTGTTAGGGGTGGTTGTTCCATCGGTGATTCGGAAGATTGGAGGGGACAAAAAGTGAAGTGTTAAGTTAAAGTTAGATTTAGAACTTGAATACCTTTGATAACTTACTTAATTTCTGGTTTAGTTGGATCTTTAAGCTGAAATCTGAGTGTCGGAGTTCTAGGAATGCCTCTGATTTTCTCGAGACCTTCTATATTAACTATACGGACACATTTACCACGTTGAGAACCTCTGGTTCTCATTTCATATATATTCTATTGTTTTTTAGATGCAGGTCGAGAGGCACCTTATTGAGCGTCTGGAGACCCTCCTTACAAGCGAAAAACTATCTTTTGGACTGTCATATTTTGTTTTAGGCTATATATATATGTTTATAGAATCTCCGTATGTATATTTTGTATTTTGTCCCTCCTAGAGGTTGACTTGGAGAAACAGGTGTTTATTCTGTAGTTTGAGTTTTATTTTGGGTTGTATGTATATATATATATATATACTCTGGCCGGCCTTAGCTTCGCAGGTCGAGTTTGGAGCTTGATATCAGTGTTTTGGAACTCTAATCTGTATATTATGTTTTTAGCCTTCTTTTGATCTTACTTATCCGTTTTACGATTATCCATGCGAGTGTGACATGATTTTCTGTTTTCGTTTTTGCTTAACTTCTTCAAGGCTCCAAGATATTATTTTTTTCAACTATATTTATGTACGTATTTTAGTTTTAGATATCGTAATATCTCATCACCTTTGCTTTACGACTTAAGCGTAAGGCTCTATGTGGTAGGGTGTTATAAAAATAACTTAATTTTGTATAAAAAAATTTATTATAAAAAGAAATTAAATTTTGTATAATTATTTAATTATAACCGAGTCAACCGGTTCAACCTGTGACTCACCAGTTGAACCAATAACTCGGTGACCCAATAGTCTGATCAGGTTGATTACCGGTTCGGTTCTGATAACTATGCTCCCCGCAGTCTGTGCAGACACAGCGCAGCCACATCCGTCCGTTCCCGTCATCTTTCCGTGTTGCCTCCGTCTCTCCCAATCACGTGTATAGGAACGCCGCCACCGCAATTGTTGTCTTGCTGTTTTCCCTCCCTCTGCCGCCGTGGTTCTCTACCTCCTCCTCCTCTTCTTCTTCCTCTTTTTTCTGGATATGGATGTTCATTTTACTAGGTATGTGAATGGTTATTTTCATTCTAAAATGGATGTTCATTTAAGTTAGATTGGATTTAAATAACTACAATGAAATTTGTTGGATATTTATTTTATTAGGCATGTAGATGGCTGGAGAACAATAATATTGATAGAATTTTTAGGGGAGACTACAGTGGGCAGATGATTAAAATTTAAAAACATAAGGTATAAGAATTTTTTATTACTTGATTTAGGTAGTTTTTTTTTTCGGTGGACCATAAAATTAGTCTATTGTTCACATTATTTAAATTTTTTGTTATCTACCTAACAGAACCTATGTAATATACTTCAATCCTTCGTAGAGTGGTGCTTCATAACTTTTTTTTACATAACATAAACAGAAAACCCTTAGATAGGTTAATTTAAGATTTCCAGAGTTATTTGAAGAACTATTTGTTTATCTATATTAAGAAAATATACATTATATTAATTTTTAAATATATAAA
>NC_029794.2:38358692-38372696 GCF_000816755.2 Arachis ipaensis
GATTTTTATGACTAATTTTAGTATGATGTAATTTTATTGAAAAATATAACTAGCGATTTTAGATTGATGTGAAATTTTTTATTAGAATTGATTTATAACGTATAAACTTCTAATAAAATGGTTGGTCTTTTAAAAAAAATTTGTTGACGGTGTAATATTTATTTAAATTGATAACAGTATTATTTAGTTCTATATATTTATATATTTCCATATTTTAGAAATGATCTTTAAAAAAGGAAAATAAAAGCTCATCTCACGTAAAGTGGGGTGTACGGAAGGGAAAATGAAAAATGAAAAATCTTTTACCTTTTTCAACAACAAAAGTAACCTTATAATTTGACTCAATCAAACTACATTCTAATAGAGTAATAGGTGGATTAAAAACATAGAAGAACACTGTTTTTGTTTTTTTGCATTTGCATGTTTCTTCTCTTTGTGTGAGACAAAAAGGAAGTCTTTTGTATGTTTTGTTATTTAGCATAGATGCCTTTTAAGCTACATCTCTTAATTTTAAAATACATATTTTATTTTTACTCTTTACTATTTTAAGTGTTTCATCAATAAAATAATCAAAAACTTTTTTCTCCCTTCAATTTTTCATGACACACACATAACTTTATGTGATTGTTGTTCTATTAGTTTGCCCTTCAACAAGTCTAGCTTGAAAATAAAGCAATTATATATGTTAGTTGTTTAAAAACAAATAATCTTATTATTATAGTTTCTACTTTCTAACATGTCTTTTGTTGTAAAGATTTGCTATTATGAAGAATCCAAGAACAATGAGAATTGATCATGAAGCTAAAGATTACAGTTTAATGAGGTTTTTTCCTTTAATAATTTAAATTAATTAAAGAAAAAATTTAGATAATTAACAATTTTTATTTTATTTTTGTTTTATATTTAAATCAACATTAACCAATTCTCTATTTTCTATTAAAATTTAAAAGTATTAGTCCTTGTAAATAGTTTTACTACAGATATAATATATAATAAGATTTAATAGTGTGATTTAATTATTTATGTAGCTGATCTTATTTAGTAGGATAAAGTTTTGCTGTTGCTATTGTTATCTCTAATATTTTTCTTAATTAAATATTATATGAACCATTTCACGGTGCCATATATAAGAATAAGAAAATGGTGGACCTATTTTCATGGTTTGCTTTTCCACACGGTGCTTTTGGATTCTTACCAACCCTGCCTCAGCTCAAACCAAAAGAGGGTCTTTGCCGTGTCTGATTTTATTTTTTTGACTTAGGACTAATCCAAGACTTTCTCAAAAGGTAAAAACATGGTGATTGAATCTTTGTTAATTTGGAATAATTAACATTAAGAGAAATGTTTGGGTATTACAGTCTTACTAAAATATTAATCTTCACATATGCTGTGTGCTCAATTTTTTTCCAAGTATAAAAAAAGAGGAGATTTATTGTATGGTAGAAATAAATTTTTTTTTTGTTGATAATATTCTGAAAAGTAATTCTTTTATTAATTATGATTAGGGTAAAGGTAGATAATTGATTTAGTCTCTAAAAAGATTATAGCGTTAACAATTTAGTACCTAAAAGAAATGAATATGAAACATTTTTTTATGATTAAGGTCTGGTTAGGTAAATTTTTGACTTTTCATAAATAGTTTATTAAAGTTAGTATTTTAAAGATATTTTTTAAAGATTATGGCACCTATAGTTGGTAAATAAAAATAAAAATAAAAATAATTTCAATAAATACAAAAGACAAAATTCATTATCCACTTACAGCCCATAACGAAGTTTTTCTTTGCAAGTAATCACCATTAGTATTTTTATTTTATTTTTATTCCTTATTCATGAATCATGACACTATCAATTTTAAGGGAATGTTACAAATCAAAATCAAGTAACAATACGTGACAAGATAGAAACTTTCAGTACTTTTGATGGGATGCAAAGTTCAAAAATCCCCTTTTTTCTCAATTTATATTTTCATATAAAAATACAAAAAGTGTTTCCAGAAGCAGAAGTACCCCAACAGAGGGGCATAGAAGTAGGTGCAAAAACCTGAAAAAGTAGATAAATAGTGGCTAAAAAGAGAATTTAGAAATTTAGATTCTCTAAAATAAAAAAATTAATAAAATGATAAAATAAAAAATAAATTATTATTAAATTTATAATTTTAATAAAATATATATTTTATTATCTTAATTCCAAAATATTAAAAAAAAATAATTTGTTTAGTTTAGAAAATTTTATTCCCAAAAGAAATGGCACCATGAAGCGCGTGTTCACACCGCCTTTGATGGAGCGTAGGGGTGTAACCGGGATTCCGCTCTCACCAAGCTACATGCCACTCTCATAAATATAAATATCTATTTTTCTTTTCTTCTTTTTTTTTTTGATAATTATTTTTCTTTTCTTCTTATTATTTTTATTTACCCCTCAATCTTTTTTCTTCCTCTGTTTTTTTGGGGTCAGAAGAACTCAGATCTCAAAGTTATCATACATAAGCTGAGTTTAGTTAACTAGTTCCACAAAAAAAGAATTCAAATATATCAAAACAAAAATATGATGAAAATATTATCTTCTGATTTGTGTGTTTAAGTTTTTAAACATTTCAATAAATAAAAAATTAGACAATTTATTTAAGAACAAAGATACTTTGTATACTTAAGTAAACTATACATATATGTTTCTTTCTTCTAACATGTTTGTATTTCTCTCATTCTCTGTAATTGTATTTAAAAACATATATAAATATAAGAAAAGTTTAGGGGGCAACAACTTTGTTAAATTCTGGTTATGTAACCAACAAAAAAAAAGTAAGTCATTGGATAAAAATTCACACCAATCTCACACCATTAAAACCATTATTGATGGCTATTTGATGGCTACAAATCATAAAAATTGTTGACCCCTAGCATTCCTCATAAATATATAAACAGTAAGAAGCCAGGCAAAAATTGTAGTTTCACATTTTTGTCTCAATTATCTAACACTTTTTTAATATTGCTAACTTAATATAAAAAATTAGTTATCAAATCAGTTATTTATATAGAATATATATTATAATATAAAATATATATTAAAAATGAATTAAATAAAATATATATTTTTTAGTGATTAATTTTTTGTATGTAAGTAACATTTTTAGGGTTAATATTTATGTGTTTTCTATTTTGAATCGGTCATAAAAAAAACAAAAAAATCTAAAAGGTATATCATAACTTAGATATACTAATTAGTATTGAAACCACCTAAATTTTCTAAAAATAAATGTTACAAGAGTAACAATGTAGGAAAATAATGTTGATACGGTAGTAACAATAATGAGAGTTGTAATGAATAGAATTATTAATATAAGGAAGAAGTAAAATAAGGAAGAAGACACCAAACTCAACCGTTTTTAATAATAAGTGGGTATGTAATGCAATGTAATAATGCAAGTAATTCCCTTTGTTGGTGTACACGTAGCCTTCCCATTGAAGTAAAGTTAGTTGAACTTGTCCACATTGAGTGACAAAGTGGCCAACTTATTACAGCCACCTTTTTTTTTCCTCCTCTTCTTTTTCTCTCATCATCATCATCATTATGAAAACTATAGGAAAGTAAAAAATATATAAATCAAACAGAGAAAAAAAAAGTTTATTATATATGATATATCCCACACACAAAAGGTGAATGAAAGGTGGCTATAGCTACTAGAACGGAGGAAAAAAAGAAAAGAAAAGAAAAATTTTAAGCTTGCTTCATTACAAGCACAAAGGGAATTAGATTCCAAGCCAACCCAAGAGAGAAAGATTTAATCTTTTGAAGAAATCCAGCTAGAAGAGAAGAATTAAGAATCATCATGTGGTGCTGGAAAGAAGCAGCAGGCTAAAGTAAAAAGAGAGAGAGAGAGAGAGAGTTTTATTTTCTCTACTTTGCAAGCTTCATTCTATCTCATTCTGTACACACAGACACAGCACACTTTTTTTTTTGTTTTTTGGCAACAGTTTGAGGGTACTGCCAACTAATAAGGTACTTAATGAATTATGATCTGTGTGTTTGATGTGTTGGAAGTTGGAATCTTTTTGAGATTTCACCTTTTGGGTTGTGGTTAATTTTGTAAATTGCTAAGGTTATGGGCGTTAATTATGAACATGGGACATGTCTGAATTATTGTTCTTTCTTCTTAGTTCTTACTACTCCCTTTTCTTTGCTTCCCAATTCTTCTCTCCTCAAAATCATAAACTCAACCCTTCACCTCGGGATCCTTTAACTCCATTTCTCAACTCTGGAGCTTGTCAGAATCAGAAGAAGAAGAAGAAAATTATTATTATTATTATTTTGTTGAGAGTATTACTATTCTCTCTCTCTCTCTCTCTCTCTCTGTTTATTTTTTTAATTTTTTTTAACAGTCACAAAACTTAAAAATTGATATTTCTCTCCGACATGTTCCTGAATTGGTCTCTAGTGTCTAATTTTAGTTGACAGGATCATGTAAGATTTTCTTTCTTCTCATTTTAACTTTGTTTGTAGAACGAAAATTCATCTCGTTTTCTTTTTACCCTCATTTTTCTTAATTTTCTGGCGTTTTATATTGATAATTTTAACTTGTCCATAAGGTTTCTTTGAAAATTTTCAGTTTATACTTTGTGCTCACCTTAAAAATTATACTTCATACTCTTTCTGTGTCTCTTTGATTGATCATGTTATGTAACCCTTAATTTGATGTTCTTGCCATTACTAGTAACAAAATTAATGGATTAAATTTGAGTGGAGCATTCTTAATAAATTTCATTTCTTTTTTTATTTAAATATTTTTTTAATTATTTATATGAATTATTTTTTGGCCTCAACAGCTTCAAAATTAAGTAGACATGCTGCCTCTTTTCTGGTCATCATTCTGGTGAGTGTTTATTAGATATTTATTTATTATTTTTTTTTTCTAAAAGAATCCAAGATTGTATAAACATGAATGTGATCTTGATCTTACAACACTGGATTCATGTTATATTTGGAGTTTGCTAAAATCATAAACTCTTTACAGGAAAAGATACTAATGCTACTGATATGGGAAAGAAGGGTAGTTGGTTTTCTGCAATAAAGAGGGTTTTCACACACCACTCCAAGGAGAAGCAAGTACCTAATGTAATTGATTTTATTTATATTTATTTATTTATGATGTGGAAAATCTTGATCCTATTTGGCATGTTCTTGATTTTTCTTTTTGTTGTTGTTAGGTTTGGTTTTCTTGTTACTGATAGAGACTTGTAGTAGTATTAAAATACTTAATCATTTCTAATATTACGAAATTTTGGGATTCTGGTCTATAAGAATGTAGATGAATATAATTATGTTGTATAAAGTCATAAACTAAAAGGATCTGATAGATGCCAATTAAGTTGTTTCATAATCAGTAATAGAAAATTTGAAATGTAGAAGATAGAATACTAATGTTTTTGTGCTCATTTTCTATATGGAAAGGAAGCAAAATCTGCAAACTAATGTTTATTTTGTTTGAAACCAATCATCATAGAACTCTGTCTTCACTCTTCAAAATTTGCAACAAGCTCTTTTTACAACATGCAAGATTATTAACATCTTCGCGAGTTGTGTCATACGATTGAAGTTTATCTAAGCTCCGAGATTTGGTGAACTTTCGAGTTTGATAACCTTGCCAATATAACAGGATTCGGAGAACAAAAGCTCGAAAGATAAGAAGAAGAAAGGCCTAGGAAAACTAAGGCATGGAGAGACCAATTCATTCATCCCCCTCTTCAGAGAGCCAAGCAGCATTGAGAAAATCTTTGGCGACTTTGAAAGAGAGCAACAATTACTATCTGTAAGGCCTCCAACGCCTCTCGAGCAACCAAAACCAGCCCCTGTTGTCCCTCCTAGAGCTGCTTCTCCAAGGGCTCCTTCTCCGAGGGCTCCATCTCCAAGAGCTGCGTCTCCGAAGGCTCCTTCTCCGCGTGCTACCTCTCCCAAAGCTACTTCTTCCAGGGTTGTTCATCACCACAAGGAGGTTGGCTATAGACCGGAACCAACTTTAAGGAACCAACATGCCGCGGCATCTAAGATCCAGGCTGTTTATAGAGGCTATATGGTAAACTTCCAAATTTTCTACTGAATAATTTTGATTGGAAAGTAGAATCTTGCAAGTTTCCAATACAATTTTTCTTTGGGAAAAAAAAAAAAAACTTTTCAATTCATAAACCTGTTTCTTAAGGACACTTGTTAGTAAAGCTCTTAGAACACATGCAAGTACTTCAGAAGGAGTAACGGGAATCCTAACATATATATTTGAAATTTTTACTCGTTAACTCATTTTCTGTCGAAATCTTGCAATACAGGCCAGGAGGAGTTTTAGAGCTCTGAAGGGATTGGTGAGGCTTCAAGGCGTGGTAAGAGGACAGAATGTGAAGAGACAGACGGTTAATGCCATGAAACATATGCAGCTGTTGGTGCGAGTTCAGTCTCAAATTCAGTCTCGAAGGATTCAGATGCTGGAAAATCAGGCGCGATATCAAGCCGAGTTAAGGAATGACAAGGATGTTGCTAGCACCTTGGGCAAATTGACTGTAAGCATTCTCTAGCTTACACTTTAGCTACCTCGAAATTTTACAGTTGCGAACATAGCTTAGGCGACAAGAAATCACCTATTGCTAATTTGATTCGGAGTATAACAACTTTGTGTATGCAACTATAGAATGATTGTGCTCTTCACTATGAAGCCTATCATTAGAATTTGTAAACATGGTACCTTGCTTTTTGCTTATAAGATCTGCAAAGCATGGATATAAATCGAACTAATCCATTTTGATAATCTGGAACTTTGGTGTGTAGTCTGAGAATGAAGAATGGGATGATAGCTTACTGACAAAAGAGGAAATAGAGGCAAGATTACAGAGGAAGGTGGAAGCAATCATCAAAAGAGAAAGAGCAATGGCATTTGCATACTCTCATCAGGTACATTTATTATTATTACTAGAGTAAAGTATTATTTTAGTCCCTAATGTGTTTTGTTATGTCCTAATTTCGCCCTTAACATTTAAAACGTTTTATTTTTGTCCCTAACATTTTATTTCGTTTTATTTTTGTCCTCTTATCAAAATTAAACCTTTTTTTTTCAAAAATACCCTTTTTCTATTATTGTTTTCTTATTTCTCATTTTTTTGTTATTTTCATTTTCAAATCACTACAACCACCACTAATTACAATTACAATTTTTTCTGTTACTTTGAAGAAAATCATAAGGATGAAAATGGTATTTTTGGAAGAAAAAAGTTTAATTTTGGTCAGAAGACTAAAATAAAACGAAATAAGACATCTGGAAATAAAAATAAAACATTTCAAATGTAAGAAACGAAACTAATACTTAGCCCAAATATTAGCGACTAAAATAGTACTTTAGCTTATTATTATTATTGTCTTGTCCGTTGGAGTAACCTATATCCGGCTATTATAACTTGGATGAATCTGCGACTTAGTTATGGAAATCCACTCCGAAATCATCTTCGACGCCGGTGACAGACTTGCGATCCGGCCCATGGTGGTGGAACTGGTTGGAGAGACAAATGCCAGCCTCATCAAATCCACAAGAGAAACAATCCCTCAAGAACTTCCAAATCACACCTCCAAGACCATACTCAGAACAAAAGACTAGTCCTAAACCCGCCTCGACCAGCACCCCTCGGCAGCATCATTTCGCCTTCGACAACATGGACATACCAACGCCAAAATCCACCAAATCAACCATACTCCCATCCTCAAAACCTTCTAGAACTCCACCATACAGAACTCCACAACCACCAATCATGTCAAAGTATTCAAGAGCCTTCGACGTGGCGCTGAAGGACGACGATAGCCTAACAAGTTGTCCACCATTTTCTGTGCCGAATTACATGGCTCCAACTGTTTCTGCCAAGGCCAAAGTTCGCGCCAATAGCAATCCAAGAGAAAGGTTTGGTGGTGTTGGAACTCCAACAAGTGATTCAAAGAGAAGACTCTCATTCCCTTTCACACAAGGTATTGGTTCTTTCAAATGGAATAATAGTAATAATGGTAAAACCAATAAGGATCTTCATGGCTCTAATCACAGGATGCAACTTGATTCTTCTATAGGGAACATGAGTGTGGATTCAACTGTTTCTTTGCCTGCTACCATGGGGAGAAAGCCTTTTACAAGATTTGTGTGATTTATAATTTGTTTTTTATTCTTTTTTCTTAACCATTTTTCTTTTTCTTTTTCTTTTTCCTTTTCTTTTTGTCTATGTTGATGTTGTTATTGTTATCAGCTATATATTATTATGATTTGGATGTATTGGTGATACTGATAGCTTGACAAGAAGTTATATACTCTCTCGGTTGTAAAACTAATAAAAACACAATAGAGAATGATTGACGGTTTGATTAATTGGAAGTTTGGAACTTTATTCTTTCTTTCTCTTGGGGTCTAATTGTTTAGGCTGTGTTTGGTTCTAAAGATGAGATGGAGAGAAGTATATTATACAAGTACACCAAAATTAACCACTAACATAGAATACAATTGAAATATAAAATATATACTAAAAATAAATTAAATTATACATGTATTATATACAAATATATAGTGGTTGATTTTGGTGTGCAAATAGTTTGTTTTCAAATGTAATCTTAGAATAATTGATAATTTAATTATTGAAGGTACTAAATAAGCGTGTGGTCAGGGGAGAAGTTAAGGTAGGTAGTGATTAAGGGGCTATAGTTAGGATTTTTGGGCTCTCTTCTTATGCGGAGAAAAAATCTAAATGTTAGTATCCAAGTCCATGAATAGTTGAAGAGGCTGAGGTGAGTTAGGGTTAAGTGAGAGGGGTTTGATTTTGCAAGAACACCAAACACTAGAGAGACGAGAAGAGAGAAAGTCATTTTCGCACATATACAAAGCTGTCTTTGTAAATTTCGTTACAGATTCGTTAACCGTTGGATCAGGCTCAAATTTGGACAGTGTGTTCCACACATCTGGTTCTTTGTTTTCACCGTTCGGATCTTTGATTCAATGTCTGTAGCTGGAGATATTGGCCACGCACAACAGTTCTGTTTTTGTGGTATTTTCATCTTCTTCTTGTTTTGTAAGCTTTGAAACTTAGGTTGTTTGGCCTGTTGTATGCACATTTTGTGCAGTATTTTGTGACTCTCTTGTACCATATTTTTCATCATAGTGAAGCTATTTCCTGGTCTTGGTGATTCGTGATTTTTCCTTCTCTCATTGAGGAGGTTTTCTATGTTAAAAATCTTGGTGTGTTAGTTTGTCTCTAATTTCTGATTTATGTGATTTTTTCGCAGCTACTGGGTATTATTGTGTTGTTGTTAATACTTGTTGTGAGTGGATATTGTTGCTCCTCTAATTCTTGCAAGTAGAAAATTGTGTGTTTTATTCCTATTAATTGGCATAAGAGCTCAGTTTTGGGTATTTGGTTATAACTTGGTTGAAAGATTGAGGCAAATAACTCTATGGTGCGTGGGTTATTTCCGGTTGGAAAATTTTCGCACAAAGATTGTGATTACGTCGGTAGCACAGTCCCCACCGACAAACAACGCCGCACCAAAGTTTGGAATAAAAAAGATATCACAATTCAAAACCAATATAAACCGGGAGCTTTACTTCCCGGGTCGTCTCCTAAGGACCTAGTGATCAATGAGTGTGCAATTTTGGTTGTTAAGGACAACAAGATTTTTCAATGAAGATATGAACAATTAAAGAAATAAAAGAACATTCAAAATTGCAAGTAATGAACTAATAAAGGAATTAAAGAACTAGCTATGTAATATAGATAAGTAAGCTATAAAAGTGATTGATGTATGAATGTATATGTATAATTCAAAACATAAATTTGGCTTGGGATGAGCTAGGGACTTTTCCTTGTTGAAACCACAACTATGACAATTATAATGGATTAATCTCACTTAGTTAACCCTCACATCGGAGAGTAAGTCAAGGAGCATAATTGTCCTTAATCCACAAATCCTAACTCACTTGCTAATTGCCTTAGCAACAAGTTAGTTTTAGTGGAAACAAGAACAATTAACAATCCAAGAATTATCACTAAATGTTGGACATTCCAACTCTAGGAACCCAATTACTCATTTTCCCCAAGTCAAGAGGTGGAAATTTAGCCCATAACTAAACTTGACATTTTCACAAACACTTGGTCGGCAAAAATACAAAACACGAGAAAATTAAGAAAATGCTTGAAATTATGAGCAACAAATGATCAAAATCAACAATACCAACTCAATCAAGCATATAACAATCATCAATCATCAAAATCATCAACAAGAAATCAAAATTGAAAAAAATATATATATATATAAAACTATGCCTTTAATTACAAGAAAGAGTAGCAAATTGTAACTAAAAGGAGTAACAATTAAGAGATACTTACAATGGAAGCTAGCAAAATCCAAGAGCAAAAATGGAAATGGCACTTGAAATGTAAAATCTTAGTATAAACCCTAAAGGAGATAAAAGAAAACTTAGAGAAAAACTACATAAAACCTCCTACTACTACTCCTAAAACTATTCTAATGATATGTTATGGTATTGTGTTGTTTTCCCCCTTCATTATGAGCTATTGGCTTCAGAATTGGGCCTCCAATCCATCAAAAACGCAAGTCACGTGCATTTTTAATGAAGGCATGTGCGGGTACTTGTGCGTACGCACAGATGTGTGCGCATGCACACTCGGCCAAAATCTCTAGTTGTGCGCACGCACACTTCGCGATGCTCAGGATGGTCGTGCAACGCGTAAGATGCTGCTCGCGCACACATTTCGCTCTGCTTTGGTTCCTGTGTGTACGCACGCAGGTCTGTGCGTACGCACACATTGCTTTACTCTCCTCCTTTGATTCTTCATGCTTCCTCCTCTTTGCATGCTTCTCTTCCATTCTCACCAAACCATTCCTACCTTATACATCTGAAATCACTCACAAACAACATCAAGGTATCGAATGGAAGGTAAATGGAATAAAAATAGGCTAAATTAGGCACAAAAGAGCATGTTTTCATAATCAAGCACAATTTAGGAGGAAAGTTCAAAAGCATGCTGATGAGCGGATAATTTATACGCTTTTTGGCATTGTTTTTAGTATGTTTTTAGTAGGATCTAGTTACTTTTAGGGATGTTTTCATTAGTTTTTATGTTAAATTCATATTTCTGGAATTTACTATGAGTTTGTGTGTTTTTCTGTGATTTCAGGTATTTTCTGACTGAAATTGAGGGACTTGAGTAGAAATCAGATTCAGAGGTTGAAGAAGGACTGCTGATGTTGTTGGATTCTGACCTCCCTGCACTCAAAATGGATTTTCTGGAGATACAGAACTCAAAATGGCACGCTTCCAATTGCGTTGGAAAGTAGATATCCAGGGATTTCCAGCAATATATAATAGTCTATACTTTGACCAAGAATAGACGACGTAAACTGGCGTTCAACGCCAGCTTTCTGCCCAAATCTGGCGTCCAGCGCCAGAAAAGGAGCCAAAACCAGAGTTGAACGCCCAAACTGGCACAAAAGCTGGCGTTCAACTCCAGAAAGGACCTCTACATGTGCAACACTCAAGCTCAGCCCAAGCACACACCAAGTGGGCCCTGGAAGTGGATTTATGCATCAATTACTTACTCCTGTAAACCCTAGTAGCTAGTTTATTATAAATAGGACCTTTTACTATTGTATTAGGTATCTTTGATCAGTTGTATGCTATCTTAGATCACGTTTGAGGGCTGGCCTCTAGGCCATGCCTGGACTTTCACTTATGTATTTTTAACGGTAGAGTTTCTACACTCCATAGATTAAGGTGTGGAGCTCTGCTGTTCCTCAAAGATTAATGCAAAGTACTATTGTTTTCTATTCAATTCATCTTGTTTCGCTTCTAAGATATTCATTCGCACTTCAACCTAAATATGATGAACGTGACAATCATCATCATTCCCTATGAACACGTGCCTGACAACCACTTCCGTTCTACCTTCGACTGAATGAGTATCTATTCGCTTATTTGAAATTTTCACCAATGATTTACATAAGTGTTGCTATCCTTTATTTTAAGTTTATTTAATTGTTATTCGAAAACCCCATTAATATTTTATATCCGCCTGACTGAGATTTACAAGGTGACCATAGCTTGCTTCATACCAACAATCTCCGTGGGATTCGACCCTTACTCACGTAAGGTATTACTTGGACGATCCAGTGCACTTGCTGGTTAGTTATGCGAAGTTGTGAAGATATGTTTAGACCATGGTCCTGTGCATCCGTTTTTGGTGCCATTGCCAGGGAATCAATTTCGAACAACAATTCACAACCTGAGTAGCAATTTCGCATACCAAGTTTTTGGCGCCGTTGCCGGGGATTGTTTGAGTTTGGACAACTAACGGTTCATCCTGTTGCTCAGATTAGGTAATTTTCTTTTTGTTTTCTCTTCAAAAATTTTTCAAAAAATATTTCAAAAAAATTTTTTTCTTTTGTTTTCGAAAAAAAAAAAAAATGTTTTGAAAAATATAATTTTTTTCTTCAGAATTTTTAAGAATGAATTCTAGTGTTTCATGAAGCATGTGAAGCCTGGCTGGCTGTAAAGCCATGTCTAAATTCATTTGGACTGAGGCTTCCAACCATCAGCTGTTATACGACTGTAGGGTATGTCAGGCATGTCATGTCTGAATTACATGCTGAAGCTTGGCTGGCCATTGGCCATGTCTAGTGTTTTGGACCGGAGCTTTCATTGAAAGCTTGGCTGGCTAGTGAGCCATGTCTAATTCCTGGACTGAAGCTTTAGACTAACATGACAAGATTCCTGGAATTCATATTAAAAATTTTGGAATCCTTATTTTCTCTTTTCTAAATAATTTTCAAAAAATATAAAATAAAAATCCAAAAAAATTAAAAAATCATAAAAATCAAAAATATTTTTCTGTTTCTTGTTTGAGTCTTGAGTCATGTTATAAGTTTGGTGTCAATTGCATGTGCATCTTGCATTTTTCGAAAATTTCATGCATTCATAGTGTTCTTCATGATCTTCAAGTTGTTCTTGGTAAGTCTTCTTGTTTGATCTTGATGATTTTTTGTTTTGTGTTGTTTGGTGTTTTTCATATGCATTCTTGAATTCTTAGTGTCTAAGCATTAAAGAATTCTAAGTTTGGTGTCTTGCATGTTTTCTTTGCATTAAAAATTTTTCAAAATTATGTTCTTGATGTTCATCATGATCTTCATAGTGTTCTTGGTGTTCATATTGACATTCATAGCATTCTTGCATGCATTCATTGTTTTGATCTAAAAATTTCATGCATTGCATCATTTTTCTTGTTTTTCTCTTGCATCATAAAAATTCAAAAATAAAAAAAATATCTTTCCCTTTTTCTCTCATCAAATTCGAAAATTTGAGTTGACTTTTTCAAAAAATTTTTAAAATCAAGTTGTTTCTTATGAGTCAAATCAAATTTTCAATTTGAAAATCTTATCTTTTTCAAAATCTTTTTCAAAAATCAAATCTTTTTCAAATTTCTCAGTTATTTTCGAAAATTCCAAAAAATATTTTTCAAAAATCTTTTTCTTAATTTTATATCAAATTTTCGAAAATAACAATAACAATTAATGTTTTGATTCAAAAATTTCAAGTTGTTACTTACTTGTTAAGAAAGATTCAAACTTTAAGTTCTAGAATCATATCTTGTGATTTCTTGTGAATCAAGTCATTAATTGTGATTTTAAAAATCAAATCTTTTTCAAAACTAATTTCAATCATATCTTTTCAAAATATCTTCTTATCTTATCTTTTTCAAAAATGTGATTTCAAAATATCTTTTCTAACTTCCTAACTTCTTATCTTTTCAAAATTTGTTTCGACTAACTAACTAACTTTTTGTTTGTTTCTTATCTTTTTCAAAACTACCTAACTAACTCTCTCTCTCATTTTCGAAAATCCCTTCCTTCTTTTTCAAAATTTCTTTTTAATTAACTATTATTTTAATTTTTAAATCTTAATTTTCGAAAAACTACTACTTTTTTT
>NC_029794.2:38372771-38385341 GCF_000816755.2 Arachis ipaensis
TCTTTTCTTCTACTAACACAAGGACCTCTATACTGTGGTATAAAGGATCCATATTATTATTATTATTATTTTTTTTTTCTGTGCCCTCTTCTTTGTCATATGAGCAGGAGCAAGGACAAGAATATTCTTGTTGAAGCAGATCCACAACCTGAAAGGACTCTGAAGAAAAAACTAAGAGAAGCTAAATTACAACAATCCAGAGATAACCTTTCAGAAATTTTCGAACAGGAATCATAGTCCTGGATATTGGAAAAGAAGAGGATGAATCCATCATCTTAGGAAGACCTTTCCTGGCCACAGCAAGAGCTATGATTGATGTTGACAGAGGTGAAATAGTCCTTCAATGGAATGAGGACTCCCTTGTGTTTAAAACTCAAGGATCTCTCTCTGCAACCATGGAGAGAAAGCATGAAAAGCTTCTCTCAAAGCAGAGTCAACCCAAGCCCCCATAGTCAAACTCTAAGTTTGGTGTTGAACTCCCATATCCAAACTCTAAGTTTAGTGTTGGAGAGTCTCAACAATGCTCTGAACATCTGTGAGGCTCCATGAGAGCCCACTGTCAAGCTATTGACATTAAAGAAGCGCTTGTTGGGAGGCAACCCAATTTTTATTTATCTAACTATATTTTTCTTAGTTATATGTCTTTATAGGTTCATGATCATGAGGAGTCACAAAATAAATATAAAAATTGAAAACGGAATAAAAAACAGCAGAAGAAAAATCACACCCTGGAGGA
Organism: Arachis ipaensis; assembly: GCF_000816755.2. Taxonomy (NCBI): domain Eukaryota; kingdom Viridiplantae; phylum Streptophyta; class Magnoliopsida; order Fabales; family Fabaceae; genus Arachis; species Arachis ipaensis. The sequence goes on from NC_029794.2 coordinate 38,373,508, forward strand.
GCATCTGCCTGGCGTTCAACGCCAGAACAGAGCATGGTTCTGGCGCTGAACGCCCCAAAATGGGCAGCATTCTGGCGCTGAACGCCCAGAACAAGCATGGTTCTGGCATTCAACGCCAGAAATGGCTAGTAAATGGGCGTTGAACGCCCAAAATGGGCACCAACCTGGCGCTGAACGCCCAGAGTTGTGTGCAAGGGCATTTTACATGCCTAAATTGGTGCAGGGATGTAAATGCCTTGACACCTCAGGATCTGTGGACCCCACAGGATCATCTCAGGAACTGTGGACCCCACAGGATCATCTCAGGATCTGTGGACCCCACAGGATCCCCACCTACCTCATCATCTCTCTTTCCATTCATGATCATCCCTTCTGTTTTCCATTTACCACTCACATCCATACACCCACTACCTTCAAAATTCAACATCTCTCTCCCACCCAATCCCACCCATATGGCCGAAACCTTTCCCCCCTCCCTTCCCTATATAAAGCCCTCCATTCTTCATCAAATTCACACAACACACCCCTCTACACCCTTCTTGGCCGAAACACTTCCCCCTCTCCCTCTCCTCCATTTCTTCTTCTTCTTCATCTATCCTTTCTTTTATTGCTCGAGGGCGAGCAAAATTCTAAGTTTGGTGTGGTAAAAGCATAAGCTTTTTGTTTTTCCATTACCATTGATGGCACCTAAGACCGGAGAATCCTCTAGAAAGGGGAAAGGGAAGACAAAAGCTTCCACATCCGAGTCATGGGAGATGGAAAGGTTCATCGCCAAAGCCCATCAAGACCACTTTTATGATGTTGTGGCCAAGAAGAAGGTGATCCCTGAGGTCCCTTTCAAACTCAAAAGAAATGAGTATCCGGAGATCCGACATGAAATTCAAAGAAGAGGTTGGGAAGTTCTAACAAATCCCATCCAACAAGTCAGCATCCTAATGGTTCAAGAGTTCTATGCTAATGCATGGATCACCAAGAACCATGATCAAAGTAAGAACCCGGATCCAAAGAACTATGTTACAATGGTTCGGGGAAAATACTTAGATTTTAGTCCGGAGAATGTGAGATTAGCGTTTAACTTGCCCATGATGCAAGGAGATGAATGCCCCTACACTAGAAGGGTCAACTTTAATCAAAGGTTGGACCAAGTCCTTATGGACATATGTGTAGAAGGAGCTCAATGGAAGATTAACTCCAAAGGCAAGTCGGTTCAACTAAGAAGATTGGACCTCAAGCCTGTAGCTAGAGGATGGTTGGAGTTCATTCAATGCTCAATCATTCCCACTAGCAACCGATCTCTGAGGGACTTGAGCAGAAATCAGATTCAGAGGTTGAAGAAGGACTGCTGATGCTGTTGGATTCTGACCTCTCTGCACTCAAAATAGATTTTCTGGAGCTACAGAACTCAAAATGGCGCGCTTCTAATTGCGTTGGAAAGTAGACATCCAGGGCTTTCCAGCAATATTTAATAGTCCATACTTTGACCAAGAATAGACGACTTAAACTGGCATTCAACGCCAGCTTTCTGCCCAAATCTGGCGTCCAGCGCCAGAAAAGGAGCCAAAACCAGAGTTGAACGCCCAAACTGGCACAAAAGCTGGCGTTCAACTCCAGAAAGGACCTCTACACGTGTAACACTTAAGCTCAGCCCAAGCACACACCAAGTGGGCCCCGGAAGTGGATTTATGCATCAATTACTTACTCCTATAAACCCTAGTAGCTAGTTTATTATAAATAGGACCTTTTACTATTGTATTAGGTATCTTTGATCAGTTGTATGCTATCTTAGATCACGTTTGAGGGCTGGCCTCTCGGCCATGCCTGGACTTTCACTTATGTATTTTTAACGGTAGAGTTTCTACACTCCATAGATTAAGGTGTGGAGCTCTGCTGTTCCTCAAAGATTAATGCAAAGTACTACTGTTTTCTATTCAATTCATCTTGTTTCGCTTCTAAGATATTCATTCGCACTTCAACCTGAATATGATGAACGTGACAATCATCATCATTCCCTATGAACACGTGCCTGACAACCATTTCCGTTCTACCTTCGACTGAATGAGTATCTCTTAGATCTCTTAATCAGAATCTTCGTGGCGTAAGCTAGAATGATGGCGGCATTCAAGAGAATCCAGAAGGTCTAAACCTTGTCTGTGGTATTCGTTAGTTATGCGAAGTTGTGAAGATATGTTTAGACCATGGTCCTGTGCATCCGTTTTTGGTGCCATTGCCAGGGAATCAATTTCGAACAACAATTCACAACCTGAATAGCAATTTCGCATACCACATGCTATTTGAGGGAATAAGTGCAGGTTTATATGATGAAATCCACTCAATTTCAACCAAAAATTATCGTAAAATATGGATTCATCAATTCCCCCACACTTAAACACTAGCATGTCCTCATGCTAATCACATTCAAAGGAGATGAATAAAAGGGCAAACAATTTATTCGATGTACTAGTTATATGCATGCAACTACTCTAGATATCACCTACTGATGTCTACTCTATCTAAATTTGGTAGAAATAAACTACAAAATTCCAATAAATCTCAAGAAAACCCTAGGGCCAAGGCAAAAAGTCAATGCACTATGATCAATGTCCAAAGAATTGAATCGAGATTTTCAAAACTAACCAACAAATAACTTGCACGAAGGTATAATAAAAGGAACAAGAACATAGAATTGAGCGATCGAATGATAATGGCCAATTCGCATAGGTTAGGAATTTGATCATCAAAATGGAATTGGCGTTGTGAGTATAGTCCTAACCCAACAAATTGACCATCAATCAAATGTTATCACAATACAAAACAAATTATAACCGAGAGTATTTAGCTCCTGGGTCGTCTTCCCTAGGAGTTGCAATGAAATGTATAATTATTGGCTATGAGAGAAAGCATGGGGGATTGGGAACGAAAGAGATCAAGAGATGCAAATAGCAAGGAATTGAAACAAGCATGCAAGAAATTGAAAAGAAAGCAATTAAAGGACACTTGGCAAGAAGTGGGTAATCTAGGTTTCCTATCCTAGTTGTGGACCACAAAGATGGCAATTGTGTGGAATCAATCCAAATTAATCAATCCTCCTTGAGAATTAGTCAAAAGCATAATTGATCTCAATCCATAAGTCCTAGTCAACTCACTAATTAGTTAGTGAAAGACTAGCGTCAATGGAAATGAAACCAATTAATTATTCTCACACAATGCAGAATGGACATCCACAACTCAATCCCATCCAAACACCCAATTTCTCAACCAAGAGTGTGGAAACTAAACATGCAAGAAATTAAACATCAAAGCAATAAAAGTTAAAGCAATTAAATGCAAGGAAAAGAAATGGCAAAAAAGTAACTTAACATGCAAGAAAGTAAATGAAAGCAAGCAAAAGTCAAAACAATAAAACTTCAAAAGCAAGAAACCTCTTGGCAAGTAATTGAGGACTAAGGCTACCTATCCTAGCCATTGACCACAAACATATGATGATTATGAAGAGTTAATCCTACTTAGTCAATTTTACATCGAAGATAAGTCAAATAGGCATAGTTAATTTCAATCCCTAAGTCCTATGTCAACACTAAGGGGTCACATAGAGTCAAGGGAGACCAAATCAACTAACTACTCTAATATATGAAACAAGAATAGACATCAAGGACTCAAGGGACACCAAAGTCAACAATTCCAAGCCAAGAGTGAAGAAAAGCTATGTAAAAACTAAGCCAAGCATTTTATTAAACACTTGGAGTGCATGAAAATAAAATAATATTAAATTACATTAAAAATAAATTCTATAACTACCAAAGCAAGAAAATAACAATAACAATTAAAGAAAGCAATAAATGAAAATAAAACATAAATTGCATTAATTAAAAGTAAAATTAACAAAGAGTGTCATAAAACATAAAATGACAAAATAAAGGAAATAACAAGAGAAAGGAAGAAGAACAAGAAGCAATAACAATAAATGACAAGGAAAAGTAAATGGAAACAAGAATTAAAAGTAGAAATTACAAGAAATTAAACTAAAGAACCCTAATTCTAGGGAGAGGGGGAGCTTCTCTCTCTAGAGAACAACCTACATAATGCTAATCTAACCCTAATTTCTCCCCCCTTCACATAGAGTAAGGCCTTCCTTCATATAGCACTCAATCAGCTTCAGAAAGCCCCAAAATTGGGCCCTAGAGGCCCAAAAATCGCCCCCAGCGATTTGCAATAAACGAGTCACGTGCTGGGACATGTGCGGAGCACAGGTGTGTGCGTACGCACACATGCTGGTTTTCTTCTTGTGCATACCCACAGGTTGTCGTGCATACGCACACATGGTTTTGTGGCTTTTGTGCGTACGCACAGGTGGTTGTGCGCACGCACACTCCAATGTGTGCTTCTCCTTTGTTTTCTTCATGTTTTCTCCCTTTGTACATGCTTCCTTCCACTTTTGCCTTGTCAAACTCGCTGCTAGGACCTAAAATCACTTAACAAACATGTCATGGCATCGAATGGCATAAAAGTGGGATAAAAGTGATTAAAATAAGCACAAAATAGCATGTTTTCACATTTAGGCACAATTAGGGGAGAGAACACAAAAGCATGCTATTTGGATGAATAAATGTGGGTTTATATCATGAAATCCATTCAAATCAAACCAAAATATACCGGAAAATATGGACTCATCAATTTCCCCACACTTAAACAGTAGTATGTCCTCATGCTAATCACAAGCAAAGGAGAAGGATAAGGAGGGAAAGCAATTTATTTAATGCGACTAACTACATGCATGCAACTATACTAAATACTATCTATCTATATCTATATTATGATTCCTATTGATTTGGTGAAAACAAACAATCAAATTTCCAAGCAAGAATATGGACATGTAGGGCTAAGCAAAGAAGTAGCTCAATGTAAACAAAATCTAAAGAATTGATTCAACTTATCAAAATGAAGCAACTTGCAAGAATACATGATAAGAAGTATGAAAACAAAGAGTTGAGTGATCGAACCCTCACTAGGTGTATATGCACTCTCTACGCTCCGTGTTTAGGGTTTAATCACTCAAGTCTCCTCTAATCATGCTTTCAAGGAATTACTTTTCACCTAGCAATCAACAAATATTTGATGCATGTAAGCAAGTTTCATGAGGTCTTTAGAAGGTTGTAATGGGGTTAGGGTAAGGGTAAGATGAATATATGGCTAAGTGGACTAAATGATTGAATCTTTGATTAGCTCAAGTATCCAGCTCAACCTATATCAATCTAATCACAAAAATGCATTCTAACCACCATTACTTCTTTTCACATACATTCATGCCTTAGTTTCTATTCAAAACACATATGCATTATTAATTTATTTTTTTTCTTTTCTTTGGGGCAACCTTTGTCCCCTTTTATTATTTTTTTTTCATTTCATTTTTTTTCTTTTTTTTTCTTTTTATATGACAAATGCATATGGTTAAAGCAAATTGACACATGAATGTGCACCCATTTTCCAAATTTTTTCAATAATTTTCCAAAATAAAATTTTTCTTTACCAATATTTTTCAAAATTTTCCCCACACTTAAATGACGCACACACCTTAACCTAAGCTAATCAAAGATGTAATTCAAGGTAATTCATGGTTTTTCGCTTAGGGTTGTTGGTGGACGAAATTGTGATTCACACTTTTCACAACTCCGCACAACTAACCAGCAAGTGCATTTGGTCGTCCAAGTAATAAACCTTATGTGAGTAAGGGTCGATCCCACGGAGATTGTCGGCTTGAAGCAAGCTATGGTCATCTTGTAAATCTCAGTCAGGCAGATTCAAATGGTTATGAGGTTTTGATAATTAAAATATAAATAAAACATAAAATAAGATAAAGGTACTTATGTAATTCATTGGTGGGAATTTCAGATAAGCGTTTGGAGATGCTTTGTTGCTTCTGAACCTCTGGTTTCCTATTGTCTTCTTTCATTCATGCGTGCTCCCTTCCATGGCAAGCTGTAGGATTCTCTCAGTGAAAATGGTCCTCTACGGTTTCTGCACCGCTAATCAACTGTCGGATTTCTCGTCTCGGATGAAAAATACCAGGCACAGCTACCGCATGGCTAATCATCTGTCGGTTCCCGCTAGCGTCGGAATAGGATCTATTGATCCTTTTGCACACTGTCACTGCGCCCAACATTCGCAGGTTTGAAGTTCGTCACAGTCATCCCTTCCCGGATCCTACTCGGAATACCACAGACAAGGTTTAGACTTTCTGGATCCCAGGAATGCTGCCAATGATTCTAGCCTATACCACGAAGATACTAATCTCAAGGATTCGGTCCGTGTATTAGATATCCAAGAGATACGCACTCAAGCTGTCGCCCAATGACTACGTTGAGCTCAGATAGAACAGAAGTGGTTGTCAGGCACGCGTTCATAGAATTGAGAATAATGATGAGTGTCACGGATCATATCATTCTCTAGATTGAAGTGCGAGTGAGTATCTTAGAATAGAATCAAGCGTGATTGAATAGAAAACAGAAGTAATTGCATTAATTCATGAAGAACAGCAGAGCTCCACACCTTAATCAATGGGGTGTAGAAACTCCACCGTAGAAAATACATAAGTGAAAATAGTTTAGGCATGGCCGAATGGCCAGCCTCCAAGTCCAAGGATCAGATCTAAAAATGATCAAAGATGTTCCAAGATGTGAATAAAATAGTAAAAAATTCTATTTATACTAAACTAGTAACTTAGGTTTACAGAAAATGAGTAATTAAGTGCAAATAGTGCAGAAATCCACTTCTGGGGCCCACTTGGTGTGTGCTTGGGCTGAGCATTGAGCTTTACACGTGCATAGGCCATCCTTGGAGTTAAACGTCAGCTTGGGTGCCAGTTTGGGCGTTTTACGCCAGTTTTAGTGCTAGTTCTGGCGTTTTACGCCAGAAAGTTTTAGGCTGAGTTTTAGCGCCAGTTTGGACCATCAAATCTCGAGTAAAGTATGGACTATTATATATTGCTGGAAAGCCCAGGATGTCTACTTTCCAACGAAATTAAGAACGCGCCAATTGGGATTTTGTAGCTCTCGAAAATCCACTTCAAGTGCAGGAAGGTCAGAATCCAACAGCATCTGCAGTTTTTTTCAGCATTTGAATTAGATTTTTGCTCAGGTCCCTCAATTTCAGCCAGAAAATACCTAAAATTATAGAAAAACACACAAACTCATAGTAAAGTCCAGAAATGTGATTTTTGCATAAAAACTAATAAAAATATAATAAAAAGTAACTAAAACATACTAAAAACTATGTAAAAACAATGCCACAAAAGGTATAAATTATCCGCTCATCAGTTGTGATGTGCTAATAATTAGAACAAAGGGGATTAAAAAGCTCAAAAGGGGTTAACAAGGGTAGATGCTAGGGTAAGGCTATATGGGTGAGTGAGTTTAATTCAAAAAAAGGCCTCAATCATGCTAAATACAATCACCACATCAAACATCAGGAATGAAGAATCAAGCAAAACCAAGATCACAATCATAGAAGGAGAATAGTACACAATGAACAAAATTAGTGGTTAAAATATGTAACCACTCATTAAAGCTCAAAGACTCACAAGGTATTTTGTTCTTTCTCTCTTCTATGTTCCACAAAAATTCATTCTAGCAAGTTTAAAAATAATTTTCCAAATCAATTCAATAGAACGCCCTAAAAACAAAAATCTTGGAAATCTTTGTTGTTTTTCACAAAAATTATTTTCTATATGTATGTATGTATGTATGTTGTGATGGATGAAATTTTTCAAAAATTTTCTAGTTCTTTTCCTAATTTTCAACATCCCAAAAACTAACATGAACAGTTAGGATCAAAATTGAACTAGGTGCTATACTATTCACAACATCCAATCACAACTTCTATCTATAAAATATATACTATGCAAAAGATGCAAAATGCAATAGATATAAACTATGAATAGTCTAAGATATATGTACTAAAAGAAAATGCAATGCAACAATAAAAAATATTTCAAATATCTACAAGAAACATAATAAAAAAAAAATAAAAATAAAGTGTAAAATATTCGGAAAAAGAAAGTTTACGCCCCAAAATGACGAATCCTCTCCCACACTTAAGCGTTGCACGGTCCTCCGTGCACAAACACAATCTGGGGAGAATGTTTCCAGGTTCCTCCACCTTCAGTTGGCGGATGCGGGGGCTTGGATTATGTGGAAACCGCCAAGTCCAATGTATTCTTGGCATCTCCATCCTCGATTTCCTTCTCCTCTCCTGGCTTCTTGCCTTTATGTCTCATCCTCAAAAAGAATGGATGAAGTATAATTAGGAATCATAGGGCAAGTAGCATATAAGGGTAAAGAAGAGAGTAAATAAGTATCTAGTTGAGGAATTTTACATAGTTGTGTGGTATGATAAAAAAATTGAGCCATGTGTGTATTCCAATTACACGCACGGTTAGAATACATACAACGACCAGTTAAAATGGCATCCACACAATCAAAAAGTAAACATGAGTTCCTCAACTAAATGGCCTAAGATGCAAGCAATGAATGAGCATCAATTAAACACTAGCTAACTTAGGCAAACAACAAGAGTGAATTGAATATAAGGATTATTGGATATTGAAGGTGTGCAAGTGAAAGAGAAAAATTGATATATAAAATAGCACAACAAACAATAACCAATTCAATGATGAAGAAGAACTACTTATTCATCCTTAGGCATAATCAAATAATCACATGGTTAAGGTGTTTGTTACAAAAAGGTGACCAACTTGATAGAATCAAGTTAAGTCAACTCAAACAAATGCAAGGCATTAACAAGAAACAAGGACCTTGTGATGTGATTATATTGACTTAAAATCCATGGTGAACAAGAAATTCAATTCAATTCACTAAATTAAAAGTGCACAATTCATAATTAAGTTGCCAAACAAGGATAAAGTCTAATGCATATGGTAGCTACAACATATGAATCAAACTCACAATTTAATTAGGCAATTAAACAGAGACTTGATACATAGTGCACATATTCATCAAAAACTAAACCAAAATTTAAGCGAGAAGCAACTAAATCAATATCAATCAACACTTGCAATTTATTCAATTAACAACCAAGTAGACTAAATCTAATATAATTACCAAAATAAAAATGATGCAATGAAAACTAAGTAAAACAAGTAGAAAAGCAAGGTAAAAGAAAGGGAAGAGAGGGACGGAGGGGAAGAGAAGAGAAGAAGTAGAGGGAAGAGAAGAAAAGAAGTAAAGTGTGAGAAAACAGGGGTGTGTGCACGCATAGGGTAGTGTGCGTACGCACACAAGGATGAAAATGGGGTTATGCGCGCGCACAGTGTAACACCCTACCATACAGAGTCATATACTTAAGTCATAATCCAGAGATGGCAAGGTATTACGACCTCTAAAACAAAAATCTAGTACGTATAGTAGTGTGAATAAGGATTATAACTAGGAGCCTTTGTAGAAAAAGGGGTAAACAAAAATCGCAACTCGAAAGCGCAACACTCCGATCGATAACACAACGAGCAAAGGATAAGTTAACGCGAGATTATATATATACAAAAGAGTGTCAAAAACGGGAATATCAAAACTCAAATACAGATGCGAAAATAACCGGTCCGAGCATAGCAATATATATATACATATAATAAAATAAGGAAACCCCAAAGGAAACCCAAAGGGACACAAATACAGAACCCTATTCTCCAAAAATCTCCTATAAGAGGAGTCATCACAGTTTGTATTATTTAGTGGAGATAAAAGTATCTAAACAAGATATATAAACCGAGACGGAGTCCCGAGAGCAAAGGATCTTCGCTAATCCAGAAGTCTCCAGCATGCCTCAGCGAGAAACCTCACGTCCTGCATCTGAAAACCACAAAATCCGCATGGGTGAGAACCAGAGGTCCCCAGCATGGTAACAGCTTCCACATATATAATACATAATAATAGAGGAAAGCCGAAGGCAATCCTAGAACTTCCTCCAGATAATATCAAAGCTTATAAACAAACTAAACCGTAAGTGGCAACTGACTAAAGATCCTTCAGTCTAACTAATACTTCCCTTTCCAATTCCTTCAGACCTCCCAACCACCAGTTCACAGTGCCCAGCCACACTTACGACATAGGGTCAAAAGAGCTTCGAGTCTCAACCTAGAGCACGTGGTGGCTAGCCACTGCTTCCTCCCATGGAAACCCTCATCTCCGATGGTGGAAGTGCAAACATTCAAAATTCATTCAACAGCATATATGCATTTATACTTAGCCATAATCATGGCTCCGTCGTAACACGGCAATAATCTAGCCATTCGGCTCACGGTTAAATCCATAACCAGCCAATTCATTAACAATTACGGCCCTTCGGCCCATGGCACAACAAGCACTTCCACCGCCATCCTCCGCATCTCACATAATCATCTTTGATCCTCATCGATCATTCATTTTCTCTTGCTTCACTCACAAGTGACCACATTTACTAGCCCCTTGCCTCATTGCTAGGCATATTATAATGATTTAAGACATAAGTGGTGAGATCGGAGGCTTAGAAGTATGAAGTTTGGCTTTTAAAACTCAAAAATCAACTTTGGGATCAAAACAGGGCCACGCGTACGCGCACTCCACGCGCATGCGTGGATGGCCACAAAATCTCATCGATGCGCAAGCGTCATACGCGCGTGTTGAAAAATAGCCAAACGACGCGCGAGCGTCAACCACGCGTACGCGTCGTACGCGTGGGTGCTCTTGCGCCCCAGGCACAAAACTGGCACAACTCTGGCACAACTCTCGGGAAAATAGCTGGGCATTTGGTGCAGCGCATCGACGCGCCCGCGCACACTACGCGCACGCGTGGATGGTGCTTTCTTGAAGAACGACGCGCACGCGCCAAGTGCGCCTACGCGCGGAGGGTCATTCTGCTAAAAAATTTTCTAAGTTAAAAGCTGCAGAATTTACAGATTCAACCCCCAATCTTTCGACGGACATAACTTTCTAATTTTAAATCGTTTTTCACCCGTTCTTCAAACGGCATGGACATACCGAGTCCAATTTCATTTCTAAATAGATTTGGAACAAATCAGAGATTCGTAGTCCAAGTTATGTCCCGTTAAAGTATGCCCAAAAACCATGTTTTCATACAAAACCATAAAGTGCCATTTTCAAAACAAGCCACTTTCAACTCTTTTCAAAATCAATCAAAACATGCCAATTTCATCCCTTTTAGCCTAAGTATTTCCTGCCACATTACATATTAGATACGAGAAACAGAGACCATACCTTAGCCGATTTTCCAAGCTCAACCGGAGCACTTCCAAACCACTTGTCCACAAGCTCTCAAGGTCTCAACACCTCCAAGAACAGATTTTACCACATAAAACTCTCTCCCAAGCTTTCCAAAATCACCAATCAAGCTCCAACTTTCACATATACACAACCTAAGCATACCCATACACAACATCTCAATACCTAACATCATAGAACAACAAATTACACTAGGGTTGAGAATCTTACCACACCCAAGGTCCAAGGAGACAAGATTAACCTTCTCCTTCAAGAGAGTTGGGTCCTATAACATCAAAGAGCCCAAAATCTCAACATTTCATCCATGAAACTCGAAAACAAGGGCTGGAATTTCGAAGAGCAAAACGTAGCTTACCTTAAGATTGATTGTATGGGTTTTGTAGGGCTCTCCGCGGTAAATGCGTGGCCACAAACGGTGCAGCGATCGGAGCTCTAGATCAAAAGTTATGGTGGTTTGAAGATCAACCAAGGGAGAGAACTTGAGAGAGTGTTCTTCCCCCCTCCAAATCAATTTCAGCGTGTGTTTGTGTGTTGTGAGGAGAGAGAGTG
>NC_029794.2:38385349-38388791 GCF_000816755.2 Arachis ipaensis
CCGGTTTAGTCCGTTCGGTCCAATCTTGGTCCGATTTCTATAAAATTGGTACCGAAATTCTCGTCTCACTCTCCTCTATCACATTTAGCCATAAAAATAACATTTTTGGCTTTCTAGAATAAATTCTCATTTATGGGTTAATTAGCCGTTAATTAACCGGGTCTTACATCCTACCTACGTAATTGGGAATTTTGCCCACAAAATTCGAATTCAATTACCTGAGAATAAGTTCGGATAATCCGTTCGCATCTCTAACTCAAGTTCCCAAGTGTGTTCCTCAACACCGCCTCGACTCCAAGCCACTTTAACTAATGAAACCTCTTTTCCACGCAACCGTTTGATACTAGTATCGTCAATTCTAACTGGAGCCGCTGGAAGCGTCAAATCTTCTCTTAACTGAATCGACTCAGGTTCTAATACATGGCTAGCATCAGGAGTGTACTTCCGAAGCTGTGACACGTGAAACACATCGTGCAGGTTCGAAAGATAAGGTGGTAGAGCCATCTGATATGCTATCGGTCCAATCCTCTCCAGGATCTGAAATGGACCAATGTATCGAGGATTCAACTTCTTCGCTTTAATCGCCCTACCTACTGCTGTGGTTGGAGTAACCTTCAAGAAAACATGATATCCTTCTTCAAATTCCAAGGGCTTCCGCCTCTGATCGGCGTAACTCTTCTGGCCACTCTGCGCCGTAAGCATCCTATCTCGGATTTTCTTGACTTGTTCAGTGGTCTCATCTATCATCTCCGGCCCCAACAAGCCTTTCTCTCTAGCTTCATACCAACATAGCGGAGATTGACATTTCCTCCCATACAATGCCTCATACGGAGCCATTCCGATGCTCGCATGGTAACTATTATTGTATGCAAACTCCACTAACGGCATATACCAATTCCAACTCGCCGGTTGATCCAAAACACAAGCTCTCAACATATCCTCTAGTGTTTGGATCGTCCTCTCGGATTGACCATCTGTTTGAGGATGGTACGCTGTACTCAAGCTTAATCGGGTTCCAAAAGCTTTCTGAAATGCACCCCAGAACCTCGAAGTGAAACGAGGATCTCTATCAGAGATTATAGTAGCAGGTACACCATGGAGTCTCACAATCTCCTTTATGTATAACCGAGCTAGCTCCTCAAGGGTGTAAGTCATCCAAATGGGCAAAAAGTGAGCTGACTTCATCAGTCGGTCCACAATCACCCAGATAGCATCAAAACCAGTCCTAGTCCTTGGCAATCCCGACACAAAGTCCATTGCAATACTTTCCCACTTCCATCGCGGAACCTCTAAAGGTTGCAACATCCCAGAAGGTCTTTGATGTTCAATCTTTACCTTTTGGCAAGTTAGCACTTTGAAACATATTCCGCCACATCATTCTTCATACTTGGCCACCAAAACATCGCCTTTAAATCATGGTACATCTTAGTACTTCCCGGGTGAATGGAGAATCCGCTTTTGTGTGCCTTCTTTAAGATATCTTGCCTCATAGTGCCAACATCCGGCACAATGATCCTACCCTTGAATCTCCATAACCCATCTTTTTCTTCCAACACTCTCCACTGTTTTCCTTGCTCAATAGCCGATAACACCTTCCATAACGCTTCATCATTTTCATGAGCCTTTAGGAGCTCGGACTTAAAATCACTCGAGATTTCTAATCGGCTCAAACACAAGGTTCCAGATACTTCTCGAGCACCAATTTTTAGACTCTCGAATCCCTCATCACAGTACACCTCAAATGGTTCATTCGGCTCAGGTAACACCGACACAGGTGCAGTGGTCAACTTTTTCTTCAATGCCTGAAAGCTTTCTTCACACTCAGGAGTCCAAACAAACGGAGTGTATTTGCGGGTTAATTTTGTCAACGGCAAGGCTAATTGTGAAAAGCCTTTGATGAACCTTCGGTAATAGCCAGCTAAGCCCAGAAAACTCCTTATCTCAGTTACTGTGGTTGGTTGCCTCCAATCCATCACAGCTTCCACCTTAGTTGGATCTACGGCTATTCCCTTCTTACTCACCACGTGACCCAAAAACTTTACCTCATCCTTCCAAAACTCACACTTAGACAGTTTCACATAGAGTTTCTTCTCCTTTAGAATTTGCAACACGGTCCTCAAGTGTTCCGCATGCTCTTCTTCAGTCTTGGAGTAAATTAGTATGTCGTCAATGAAGACAACAACGAATTTATCCAGAAACGGACGGAACACTCTATTCATGTAATCCATGAATACCACAGGAGCGTTTGTCAACCCAAAGGACATTACAGTGTACTCGTAATGACCATAATGAGTCCTGAAAGCGGTCTTAGGGATATCCTCACCCCTCACCCTTATCTAGTGATAACCAGATCGCAAATCGATCTTGGAGAAAACCCCAGCTCCTTGTAACTGATCCATGAGATCATCAATTCTCGGCAATGGGTACTTATTCTTTATGGTGACCTTGTTCAGCTGCCTGTAATCCACACAGAGTCGCATACTTCCATCATTCTTCTTTACCAGTAACACTGGAGCACCCCACGGGGAAACACTTGGTCGGATAAAGTTCTTACCCAACAATTCCTCTAACTGAGACTTTAGCTCGGCCATCTCTAACGGTGACATTCTATAAGGAGCACTTGAGATTGGTCCCGCCCCAGGCACCAATTCAATAGCAAACTCGACCTCTCGGTTAGGTGGAAATTCATCAATGTCATCGGGAAACACTTCCGAAAACTCACACACCACCGGAATCTTTTCCAACCTTTGATCATCACCCGAAACACCCGCGGTTAGCAACAGGATACCCTGACATTCGATTCCGGAACAGTTCACCATCATCAAATTCAAGTAATAATTATTCACCACAACCGGCCCTTCTGTATCTTCCGGCATAAAGTACACCAACTTTGTAGAACACTCAAGCAGGACATGGTTCTCAGATAACCAGTCCAATCCCAAGATAAGATCAAGACCGATCATCGGTAAGCAGATTAAATTATGGACAAAATCACGCTGCTTGAACCTAAACGAAACTTTCGGGCATCCTAGCCTAGTTACCATGGCTTCATGGGTAGCATTATATACTTTTAGGTCATAACCTAAGGTTACGATCTTCAATCCTAACTCATGGGCTTTCTCAAATGCAATGAATGAATGCGATGCTCCCAAATCAAATAAAGCATTTAAAGTTTGACCAGTCATTTCACAGTTACCTCGAATGAGTCTCTCGGATCCCTCTGCACCCCTAGCTGAGGTGGTGAACACCCGACCGGTCTGTTGTGCTTTCCCAGCTCCTTGCTTCTGCTGCTCCGGACAACTTGCGGCTCTATGCCCCGCCTTTCCACAATTGTAGCACAAACCCCATCCGGCCTTGCATGGTACTCCCGGATGGTGACTCCCACACCTAGTACAAGCTTGATCATTCTGAGGCTGCTTCCCAAACCTTTTCCCTTGGGAGT
>NC_029794.2:38388874-38419667 GCF_000816755.2 Arachis ipaensis
CAGTGCTCGTTCCATAGCCTGAAACCATGTATCGGCCTCCGTCGGGCTAGTGGTTCCCTTGAACTTAGGTGGATTAACCTTCAAAAAGTTTGCCAGTGTCATCGGGTCCTGAACTCCACCTCCGTCATTACCATGGTTGTTCATCTGTTGACCAAGAGCCTCAGCAGTGGCTTGCATAGCAGCAGCCATGTTCTCCAACGCAGTCATAAAATTCACTGGGTCATTAGGGTTAATCCCTCGCGCACGAGCATTCGTATGACCGCTCCTACGACCTCTACTGCGTCCACGAGGCGCCAACTAGTTCCTATACACACCAAACAATCGATATTAAGTTGATCAGTCTCAATATCGGAAGTCTAGTGCTTCAAAGTCCCAAATGCATGCTCATGAATGTTTTATGCCAATTATATCAAGCAAATATACTAATAGCACATAACACACATACAGAGAATGTACAGAAGCATAGTCAGTCCGTCCCTCAGGCTCTACAGGAACGAACTGCTCTGATACCATAATGTAACACCCTACCATACAGAGTCTTATGCTTAAGTCATAATCTAGAGATGGCAAGGTATTACGACCTCTAAAACAAAAATCTAGTACGTATAGTAGTGTGAATAAGGATTATAACTAGGAGCCTTTGTAGAAAAAGGGGTAAACAAAAATCGCAACTCGAAAGCGCAACACTCCGATCGATAACGCAACGAGCAAAGGATAAGTTAACGCGAGATTATATATATACAAAAGAGTGTCAAAAACTGGAATATCAAAACTCAAATCTGGATGCGAAGATAACCGGTCCGAGCATATATATATATATATAATAAAATAAGGAAACCCCAAAGAAAACCCAAAGGGACACAAATACAGAACCCTATTCTCGAAAAATCTCCTATAAGAGGAGTCATCACAGTTTGTATTATTTAGTGGAGATAAAAGTATCTAAACAAGATATATAAACCGAGACGGAGTCCCGAGAACAAAGGATCTTTGCTAATCCAGAAGTCTCCAGCATGCCTCAGCGAGAAACCTCACATCCTGCATCTGAAAACCACAAAATCCGCATGGGTGAGAACCAGAGGTCCCCAGCATGGTAACAACTTCCACATATATAATACATAATAATAGAGGAAAGCCGAAGGCAATCCTAGAACTTCCTCCAGATAATATCAAAGCTTATAAACAAACTAAACCGTAAGTGGCAACTGACTAAAGCTCCTTCAGTCTAACTAATACTTCCCTTTCCAATTCCTTCAGACCTCCCAACCACCAGCAGGAGTATAATATAGCAAACACAGTTATATCAGACAAGAGATTTACAAATAGGAACAGATAAGGCCTTTAGACAATTAGCAAGTAATATGCAGTCAAATAGGCAATCTCAAACAATTCATATAGTATGCATATGATGAATGCCTGTCCCTAGTGGCTGATGATATCATCTGTCGGTTATAGAGCCAACCCGACAAGTCCTGGTAGCTAACCATTGGACTGTCCCTCTATCGCGCATCCCCAACTCGAGTTATACTCATCATAAACTTGATCATAATCATGATCCATATCCATCACCCTCACTGGTGAATATTTACGGGGGCGAGCTCATCCGGGCCTTTCACAGTGCCCGGCCACACTTACGACATAGGGTCAAAAGAGCTTCGAGTCTCAACCTGGAGCACGTGGTGGCTGGCCACTGCTTCCTCCCAGGGAAACCCTCATCTCCGATGGTGGAAGTGCAAACATTCAAAATTCATTCAACAGCATATATGCATTTATACTTAGCCATAATCATGGCTCCGCCGTAACACAGCAATAATCTAGCCATCCGGCTCACGGTTAAATCCATAACCAGCCAATTCATTAACAATTACGGCCCTTCGGCCCATGGCACAACAAGCACTTCCACCGCCATCCTCCGCATCTCACATAATCATCTTTGATCCTCATTGATCATTTATTTTTCCCTTGATTCACTCGCAAGTTACCACATTTACTAGCCCCTTGCCTCATTGCTAGGCATATTATAATGATTTAAGACATAAGTGGTGAGATCGGAGGCTTAGAAGTATGGAATTTGGCTTTTAAAACTCAAAAATCAACTTTGGGATGAAAACAGGGCCACGAGTACGCGCACGCGTGGATGGCCACAAAATCTCATCGACGCGCAAGCGTCATACGCGCGGACGCGCGGTTTGAAAAATAGCCAAACGACGCGAGAGCGTCAACCACGCGTACGCGTGGGTGCTCTTGCGCCCCAGGCACAAAACTGGCACAACTCTGGCACAACTCTCGGGAAAATAGCTGGGCATTTGGTGCATCGCATCGACGCGCCCGTGCACACCACGCGTACGCGTGGATGGTGCTTTCTTGAAGAATGATGAGCACGCGCCAAGTGCGCCTACGCGCGGAGGGTCATTCTGCTAAAAAATTTTCTAAGTTAAAAGCTGCAGAATTTACAGATTCAACCCCCAATCTTCCGACGGACATAACTTTCTCATTTTAAATCGTTTTTCACCCGTTTTTCGAACGGCATAGACATCCTGGATCCAATTTCATTTCTAAATAGATTTGACACAAATCAGAGATCTGTAATCCAAGTTATGTCCCGTCAAAGTATGCCCAAAAACCATGTTTTCATACAAAACCATAAAGTGCCATTTTCAAAACAAGCCACTTTCAACTCTTTTCAAAATCAATCAAAACATGCCAATTTCATCCCTTTTCTTTGAAATCAATCAAAATGTACCAAAATCAACATCAAGCCATCCTCAACTCACACATTGACATTTTACCAAATTTCCCAAAATCACCATCCAACCCTTTTAACACTTCTCAATCAAATGGCTAAAGGACAAACACAATATCATGTCATACATCCTCCCTCATCCCAATTTCCAATAATACCATTTCCAATCAACCATCATTATACATAATCAACATCATACTTACCATCAACATGGTACCACCCACCAATTCAACCGTAATCATTCATCAAGCATATATCACAACATGTATTTTCTCATATATCACAAAATCAAGGCATCAATACTCATAATCACATATATGATCACATCATATATCTCAACCATTTAACAACATCAACCATTCAATGCCTATCTTAGGGCCTCTAGCCTAAGTATTTCCTATCACATTACATATTAGATACGAGAAACCGAGACCATACCTTAGCCGATTTCCCAAGCTCAACCGGAGCACTTCCAAACCACTTGTCTACAAGCTCTCAAGGTCTCAACACCTCCAAGAACAGATTTTATCACATAAAACCATCTCCCAAGCTTTCCAAAATCACCAATCAAGCTCCAACTTTCACATATACACAACCTAAGCCACAATCATCATATCCATACACAACATCTCAATACCCAACATCATAGAACAACAAATTACACTAGGGTTGAGAATCTTACCACACCCAAGGTCCAAGTTTAGTTTGGTTGGGCCAAGGGCCCACTTTGGGTCCGGTTGGCCCGGTTTGGTCCGTTCGGTCCAATCTTGGTCCGATTTCTATAAAATTGGTACTGAAATTCTCGTCTCACTCTTCTCTATGACATTTAGCCATAAAAATAACATTTTTGGCTTTCTAGAATAAATTCTCATTTATGGGTTAATTAGCCGTTAATTAACCGGGTCTTACACACAGCAGGGTGCGAGCACTGCGGACAGAATAATCATAAGGGCCTATGCGCACACACAAAGGCATGTGTGGGCACCGAGAAGGGGAAAAGAGGGGGTGTTCCCACGCACAAGAGATGCGTGTGCTGCGAGCAGAGGGGGTTCCACAGGTTGTGCGTGAGCATGCACATGTGCGCACGCACAGGTAGTTTTTTTTTTTTGACATGGGTTGGATCATGTGTGCGGGCACAAACAAGTTTGTGCGCGCGCACAAGAGCGTAAGGGACAGGGGTTCAAGCGCATACGCTGTGCCAACGCTCCCACCAGAGTGGTTGCAAGTTGGCGTGCGGACGCACACGTCTGTGCGGCCGCACAAGAAGCGCGAAAAAGGGTATGTGTGTGTACGCACGATTAGGTGCGTACGCACAGGTCGTAGAAAGCAGCTGAGCGCGCGCACAAGGCGTGCTGGCACTGCGAACAGAGGGCAAAATGATACGTGTGCGTGCGCACAGGTCGATGCGCACGCACATGTCGTAGAAAATAGAAGTTTTGTGCGCATGCACAGGTACGTGCGTACGCACAAATGCCCTGTTTTGCAAAAAATTTTCTTCAAAATTCTAAGGTAACAAGCCTTAGTTCAATCAAAACTCAACACCAAAACATGAAAGAACCCATAAATTCATGATCCAAACCAAAACTAACATAACTAACTCAAAATTAAACTAATTCTAAGTCAACCAAGCATAACAAACATGCAATAAACTAAAATATATATAAAAAAAAGAGAAGAGTTAGAACAATGTTACCAAACACTTTTATTTAATCTCTTTAAGTTAGACAATTGGGAGAGCTCTTGCTATGGTGGCTTGTGCTTGACTTTTCCACCAATGGCTTGAATGTCCAATGTCCTTCGGGATCCCAATCCTAACAAAAGACAACCAAAAAGCAAGCTATTTACATATTAACATATTTACAATAGCCACTAACTTTACACCATTGCAACTCCCCGGCAACGGTGCCAAATTTGATAATGGCCAATTCGCATAGGTTAGGAATTTGATCATCAAAATGGAATTGGCATTGTGAGTATAGTCCTAACCCAACAAATTGACCATCAATCAAATGTTATCACAATACAAAATAAATTATAACCGAGAATATTTATCTCCCGGGTCGTCTTCCCTAGGAGTTGCAATAAAATGTATAATTATTGGCTATGAGAGAGAGCATGGAGGATTGGGAATGAAAGAGAGCAAGAGATGCAAATAGCAAGGAATTGAAACAAGCATGCAGGGATTTGAAATGAAAGCAATTAAAGGAAACTTGGCAAGAAGTGGATAATCTAGGTTTCCTATCCTAGTTGTGGACTACAAATATGGCAATTGTGTGGAATCAATCCAAATCAATCAATCCTCCTTAAGAATTAGTCAAAAGTATAATTGATCTCAATTCATAAGTCCTAGTCAACTCACTAATTACTTAGTGAAAGACTAGCGTCAATGAAAACGAAACCAATTAATTATTCTCACACAATGCAGAATGGACATCCACAACTCAATTCCACCGAAATACCCAATTTCTCAACCAAGAGTGTGGAAACTAAACATGCAAGAAATTAAACATCAAAGCAATAAAAGTTAAAGCAATTAAATACAAGGAAAAGAAATGGCAAGAAAGTAACTTAACATGCAAAAAAGAAAATGAAAGCAAGCAAAAGTCAAAGCAATAAAACTTCAAAAGCAAGAAATCTCTTGGCAAGTAATTGAGGACTAAGGCTACCTATCCTAGCCATTGACCATAAACATATGATGATTATGAAGAGTTAATCCTACTTAGTCAACCTTACATTGAAGATAAGTCAAATAGGCATAGTTAATTTCAATTCCTAAGTCCTATGTCAGCACTAAGGGGTCACATAGAGTCAAGGGAGACCAAATCAACTAACTACTCTAATATATCAAACAAGAATGGACATCAAGGATTCAAGGGACACCAAAGTCAACAATTCCAAGCCAAGAGTGAAGAAAAGCTATGTAAAAACTAAGCCAAGCATTTTATCAAAAACTTGGTGTGCATGAAAATAAAATAATATTAAATTACATTAAAAATAAATTCTATTACTACCAAAGCAAGAAAATAACAATAACAAATAAAGAAAGCAATAAATAAACATAAAACATAAATTGCATTAATTAAAACAAAAATTAACAAAGAGTGTCATAAAACATAAAATGATAAAATAAAGGAAATAACAAGAGAAAGGAAGAAGAACAAGAAGCAATAACAATAAATGACAAGGAAAAGTAAATGAAAATAAGAATTAAAAGTAGAAATTACAAGAAATTAAACTAAAGAACCCTAATTTTAGAGAGAGGGGGGATCTTCTCTCTCTAGAGAATAACCTACATAATGCTAATCTAACCCTAATTTCTCCCCCCATCACATGGAGTAAGGCATTCCTTCATATGGCACTCAATCAGCTTCAGAAAGCCCCAAAATTGGGCCCTGGAGGCCCAGAAATCGCCCTTAGCGATTTGCAATAAATGAGTCACGCGCTGGGACGTGTGCGGACGCACAGGTGTGTGTGTACGCACACATGGTTTTGTGGCTTTTGTGCGTACACACAGGTGGTTGTGCGCACGCACACTCCAATGTGTGCTTCTCCTTTGTTTTTTTCATATTTTCTCCCTTTGTACATGATTCCTTCCACTTTTGCCTTGCCTAACTCGCCGCTAGGACCTAAAATCACTCAAAAAATATGTCATGGCATCGAATGGCATAAAAGTGGGATAAAAGTGATTAAAATAAGCACAAAATAGCATGTTTTCATATTTAGGCACAATTAGGGGAGAGAACACAAAAGCATGCTATTTGGATGAATAAATGTGGGTTTATATGATGAAATTCATTCAAATCAAACCAAAATATACCGAAAAATATGGACTCATCATCGAACCCCTCACCGGATGTGTTTACACTCTATTCACTCAGTGTTTAGGGCTTAATCACTCAATTCTCCATTAATCATGCTTTTCAAAGATTTGCAAATCATCAAACAAGCAACTAATATTTAATCCATGAAAAACAAATATCATGAGGTCTTTGGAGGGTTGTAATGGGGTTAGGATCAAGGTAGGATCAATATGGTTAAGTGGACTTAGTGAATTATATTTTTGATTAGCTCAAGTGTCCACCTAATCCTATACCATCCTATATACACATAACAAAACAACCTAACTACCCATTTATCTCCTTCTCACATTCACTCATGCATTTTCTTTCCAAAACATGAACATATACATCCTTTATTCATCTTTTTATTTCATATACTATTATGCACAAAATTTGATTTGATTTTTTTTATATTAACAATTCCTTGTTTTTGTCAATAAGAGAAGATGCATATTCCTTGAACAATGAATGCATGAGTATTGACCATTTTCCAAATTTTCACAATAAATATCCCAAATAAGCTCATCACCAATGTTTTCCAACAATTTTTCCCCACACTTAGAGTACACACACTACTCCACCCAAGCTAATCAAAGAACAATTCAAGGACATCAATGGTTTTTCGCTTTAGGGAGAATAATGTGCTTAGAATTAGAACAAAGGGGATTTAAAGGCTCAAAAAGGGGTTACAAGCATAGTTATCAAACCCGGACCGGACTGGCTGATTCGACCGGAAAACCGGTGAACCAGACTCCAAACCGGTCCGGATTAACAATTTAACCGAACAAGCATTCAAATCGGTCAAACTCGAAAAATCCGATTAAACCCTGTCTAAATTGAAAATCGAACCGAACCGGTTCAACCGCTGACGTCAGCACACGCGCATCACTATCATTTCAAAAAATTGGATCATAGCTAACGCTGAGGTTGAAACTTGAGCCAATCAAGTTATATTACTTTTTGTTTTACCCTACAACCACTTGGACAAATTTGCTTTCTGTATTACAGTGTATCTTTTAGTAAATATATTACTAACTATTAAACATATCCTAATTAATAACTTATATATTAATATTTTTAGTCATGCAAATTTAAGATATTTTTATCTTTTTTATTCTAATAAATAGTATTCATATTAATTTAATTTATTTTATATTTTATATTTATTCTTTCTTAAATTAATTAATTTTTAATTATATATCATTATTAAAATTAAAATTAAACTTTGTTAAATATATATAAATTAAAAAAAGATAAACAAAAAATTTTTATTAATCATGGCATATTTTTTTTATTGATAATTATATGACATCTATTAATATTAATATTTTCAACATATATTTGAATAATGTAATAAATACTAATTAATTAATGAATTAAAAAATAAGTTAATTTGATATAAAAAATAAATTATATATAATTATTTAATTATAACCGGGTTAACCGGTTGAACCTGTGACCCACCGGTTGAACCAGTAACCCAGTGACCCAGTAACTTGGCCGGGTCGATTGCCGGTTCGGTTCTGATAACTATGGCTACAAGGGTGAATGCAAGGGTTGGTAATGAGTCCATATTTGATGAGATATTTTAGCTTAATTTGAATGGATTCCATCACATAAACTCACACTTAAGCACCAAAATAGCATACTTTTGTGTTACCTCCCTAATTTGGACATAAATGCGAAAACATGCATTTTTGGGTTTAAATTGGTGATTTTAATTCCACTTTCATGTCATTCGATGCTGTGATATATTTTGTGAGTGATTTCAGGTCATTTTGGCAAAATTGGCTAGGCAAAAGTGGAAGAAAGCATGTACAAGGGAGAATACATGAAGAAAACAAGGAAAAGCACACATAGACGAGTGTGCGTGCGCACAAGTACTCGTGCGTACGCACAAGAAGAATTTGTATGTGTGCGTGCACACAACCCTCTCTGTGTACGCACAGGAGAAAATTCAGCAAAGTGTGCGTACGCACACATCTGTGCATACGCACAGGATCCTAAACGTGGTTTCATTAATGAAACACGTGCTGCACAATTTCTGAGGGCTTTTGGCCCAATTTTGGAAGGCTAGAGGCTGAATTGAAGTGCTATATGAAGGGAGTATCAACACATATGAAGGGGAGCTCACTTAGTTTTAGTTTTTCTTAGGTAGGAAGCTTCCATAGGAGTAGGAGTAGGAGTAGAGTAGAAATTGCTCTCCTAGGGTTTCATTTCCATCTCCATTGTAGCATTTTATAGCAAGATTTAATTTTGAATTTTGCTCATCCTTTGTAAGTACTCTTAATTTCCTCTTTAATTTCACTACTTTTGCTTTTATGTTCTTATGATTCAAGTTACTTTGTTATATATGCAATTTTGAGTTTCTTAAAGTTTTGATTGATGAATTTAATGTTTCATGCTTTCTTTATATTTGTTGGATTGTTTATTGTTGGTTTTGTGAGTAGTTGGTTATAATTTTCTATTTTTCCTTGCAATTTTCTATGTTTTACTTTTATGCACACAAGGTGTTTGTGAAAATGCCAACTTTAGATTTTAAGTAGATTTTCACACCTTGGCTTGGGATTTGAGTTCCTAGGATACTACAGTCATGATATTCAACATTTAGTGGTAATTCTTGGGTAGTTAGTTGACTCTTGTTTCCATTGACGCTAGCTTTTTATCAACTAGTTTGGTAAGTTAGCTAGGACTTATGGATTAAGGTCAATTATGCTTGCTTGACTTACTCCTCAATGTTAGGGGTTAACTAGGCGAGATTGACTCATCATAATTATTATAGTTGTGGTTATGGCGATGATAGGATTCCTTGGACTCTCATTCCCAAGTTAAGGCTCTTTATTGTATTTATAGCATTTTGACTAGTTTTGATCTTATTTCCCTTTTACTTGCATTTATATCAATTTTGATCATTTCTTAGTTCTTTTATTGCTTAGTTCTTTTAATCTTTCGTTCTTTGAGTGAAAAATCCCTTTTTGCCTCTACAACCGAAAGAGAAACACTTCTAATTGCATCATAGGGAGAACGACCCGAGGTTTCATTACTCTCGGTTATTTGAATTTGAATTTGACATTTAATTGAGAGAATTCATTGTCGGTTTGGACTATGCTACTAACGAATTGATTCTTGATTCTAAATCAACGATAAAATCTCTCCTTATCAGTTGGCCATATAGGTTAGTGAGTTCAATATCAAAAATGGCCTCAATCATACTGAATGCAATCAAACATAAAAAATAGGACATATAGATTCATGCAAATCTAAGATCACAATAAAAAAGGAGTATAATCACACAAGAACAAGCTTCATGGTTGGAAATGTACAACCATCCATTAGAGCTCAAAATCTCACAAGGTATGTTGTTCTAGCTCTTTTTCTATGTTCTATGAAAGGAA
This sequence comes from Arachis ipaensis, assembly GCF_000816755.2. Classification (NCBI taxonomy): domain Eukaryota; kingdom Viridiplantae; phylum Streptophyta; class Magnoliopsida; order Fabales; family Fabaceae; genus Arachis; species Arachis ipaensis. The sequence goes on from NC_029794.2 coordinate 38,398,852, forward strand.
TACTCCAAGCAAGTTAAAAAAGCAATTTTCAATTCAATCAATGGTATGGCCTAAGAAAGATTTCATGAGAATTTCTTGTTGTTTCACCAAACTTATTCACTCTAACATGCAACATGCAAATATTTACTATCATGAAACCACAAGCACTTAAAGAAATATATACAAACAACCTAAGCAAAGTTGCAAAAATTAAAGAAAATGAAGCTAAAAAGGAAACTAGAAAGGTATTGCAAAGTGTCCAAGAAAAGAATTTTACCCCCTTCAAGATTGTCGAACCTCCCCCACACTTAGATAGTGCACGGTCCTCCGTGCAAGCTCATCATCCAGGAGAACGATACTTTGGGGGGCTCCACCTTCAGCTGGTGGTCAATGGTGCATGGGTTGATCATCTTCATCATCCTCCTCCCTAACTAACTCTGATGAAGCTTTGGGAGTTGGGTCGGGGTCTCCTCCTTATAGCTTTGCCGCTATCCACTCAAAATGCTTATTCTCAAGCCGCTTCAGGTCGTGGATAGTATGCAGGATGTCTTGGAAAAGGTTCGGAAGAAACCGGAGAAATGGTAAAGGAGTTGATGAAGTTGGTGGATTTGATAATGGTGCTGTAGGTGCCTTCCTCTTTGCGGGTGTCTCCTTTGATGATCCATCCAAATCAGCTCGTGGAATGAAGTTGTTGCCTCTTGGTATCTTGAACATGACGTCCGTGGGATGCCTCTCTACCCCCGTTGCTATGGCTAGTCGCATCACCATCGATGGAAAAGGGATGTTGATCTTTTTTTTTTTCAATGAGTTTCCAAATTGATGTGCGCATCAAGGTACAATGGCTATTGTCTTCCCTTCCAAAATAGCCCAAATTAGCAAAGCAGCTTTAAATCTGACATGGTTAGCATGGGTGCTAGGGACTATATAGTCGGCCACAATCAGATGCCAAATACGCGCCTCGACATTCAAGTCGGAATAAGCAATACTCGCGGGAACCGATTTCCTCCCCTTGCTATATTCCCAACTTGCACCGGGACGGCCATTCTTCTTAAGAATCGGATCCAAAGACATCCTCCCGTTGAACACATCCGCTTTTATCCTTGAATACTCATCCTTCGCAGGCGGAATGTGGGGAATATTCAGAATAGCTTCTAGAGCCTTGTTGGAAGTGTCCAACATTTTCCCTCAGAGGAATACCGACTCCTCTTCCCAAGCTTGGTAGTTCACATAGAATTCCCGCACCATGGATTCATTAACTTCGATTCGGTTTTGCTCAAGGAATCCCCAATGAAGCGAGGCAATCCAGTCATGGATAATCACCTTGTACTTGCTTGGAACCTTCAGTGGCCTCTCCTAATGGATTTTTCTATTCTCAATTGCCTCATATTGGAAGTTGGCTCTTCGGTTAACCAAGGTACTTGGTGTCTCACTTTGGCGATCCATGAACCACGTATTAGGAGGGCGAGTTGATGGTTGTACCACCGGTGATGTGACCGGTGCTTTACCCTTCTTGTGCATCCTAAAAAAGAGAATTAAAAACAAAAGATTTCAAGACTATATGGCAACAATTAAAATAAAATCAATGAGGAAGCACAAATAAATGTAGAAAATTCAAATTCTCAATTGGAAGCTTTCAAAATAGTGCGATTTGAAATGAAACAATGTGTGTATTTCAAGAGTGTGCGCAGTTAGAACACACACACCGGCCGGTTGAAACGGCAATTGCACTATTAAAACAATCAAAGCTCAATGCTTCACAATCAAGTGTTTAAGTTGCAAGTCTAAAGAATGGAGATACAAGCAACTTAAACAAGCACCAAATTACTTAGTTGAATTTTTGAAAGGGATGGTTATTGAGGTTGTGGATATGAAAGCTCATTGACAAAAAAAATGGTGTACAACAACAATAACCATTCAAGCAAGGTAACATGTCATTGATTCATTTTGAAGGACTGAGAATCACATAAACAATTTGCTAAAATTAGTGCAAAAGATGTTTGATCAAGACATCAAAGAGTTGTGAACACTTGTAATGTGATTACTCAATTCAATTGCTAAGATGAACAATGAGAAATGTGAATGCAACTAAGGACAATGCATTCGCCCCCAAGGCACCCATCAACAAAGGAATAGAAGTCATGTAAGACATGGGTGTTTAGAGCCTTAAGTTCAAGAGACAAGGGAATGCATTGGTAAATTCATCATCAACAATCATATTTGATGTTGCACAATTCCATGCCAAACAAGAGAGTGTTGAAAGCATATGATGGCCAATTTATATGAATCAAACAAAAGTTTTACATAGGCATTTTATCAAAAAATTAATGTGCATTGTGCAAACTCATGACATTTAAGCTCAAAATCAACCAAAATCAACCCAATGATTCAAACATTAAAACTTGTAATACAAGTATAACCAAAGAAAATAATAAATTCAATCTAAATAAGATGAAAAGAAAGTAAAACAACTTCAAAATATTAACATAAAAAGAAGATAAAAACCCCAAAATCAAAGGGTGAAGAAAGCAAGATAAGAAAAGGAAACAATGGCATTCGTTATAGCCACTGTGAGCTCACGGCAGTTGGCTTTGCCGGAGATACACCGGAGCTCCACAAGGGTGAAGGAACTCTCTGGTGGAAAAGAAGGAAAAGAGAAAGAGAAGGAAGAAAGGTAGAAGAAAGAGAGAAGAGAGAGAAAGAGAGGTGACGGCGGCGGCGGCACGTCGGCGGCAGGGTCGCCGGAAGAAGGGCTGGGCAATGGAGCAGCAGCAACAATGGAGAAAATAAGAAAGAAGAAGCTGCTGGAAGAATAGGGGAGTTGCCCTGTTTAACGCCCAATCGAGGCCTGTGCATGCGCACAGGGGTTTGTGGGCGCGCACAGAGAGGAAAAAAAAGAGGGATGCGAATGCACACAGCATGCGAACACTCCTAACAGAAGGGATGAAACGAGCTGTGCGGGAGCACAAATCTGTGCGCTCGCACAAAAGATGATTTTTTTTTCAATTGCTTGGGGAATGGGTTATGTGTGCGTGCGCACGAACAGACCCAAAAAAGAATGGGGTTCATGTGCACAAGCTGTGCTAACACTCCCACCAGAGTGGTTGAAAGTTCGCGTGTGGACGCACAAGTCTGTGCGCTCGCACAGAGAGTGCGAAAAGAGCATGTATGCGTATGCACGAGTAGGTGCACACGCACAGGACGCTTAAAACAGGGGAGTGCCCATGCACAAGCTGTACTGGCGCTACGAACAGAGGGCATAAATGAGAGTGTGCGCGCACGCAGGGTTGTCTCCCAATATAAACCGGGAGTTTTACTTCCCGGGTCGTCTCCCAAGGACCTAGTGATCAATGAGTGTGCAATTTTGGTTGTTAAGGGCAACAAGATTTTTCAATGAAGATATGAACAATTAAAGAAATAAAAGAACATTCAAAATTGCAAGTAATGAACTGATAAAGGAATTAAAGAACTAGCTATGTAATATAGACAAGTAAGCTATAAAAGTGATTGATGTATGGATGTATATGTATAATTCAAAACATAAATGGAGTCTTGCCTTGGGATGAGCTAGGGACCTTTCCTTGTTGAAACCACAACTATGAGAATTATAATGGATTAATCTCACTTAGTTAACCCTTACATCGGAGAATAAGTCAAGGAGCATAGTTGTCCTTAATCCACAAATCCTAACTCACTTGCTAATTACCTTAGCAACAAGTTAGCTTTAGTGGAAACAAGAACAATTAACAATCCAAGAATTATCACTAAATATTGGACATTCAAACTCTAGGAACCCAATTACTCATTTTTCCCAAGTCAAGAGGTGGAAATTTAGCCCATAACTAAACTTGACATTTCCACAAACACTTGGTGGGCAAAAATACAAAACATGAGAAAATTAAGAAAATGCTTGAAACTATGAGCAACAAATGATCAAAATCAACAATACCAACTCAATTAAGCATATAACAATCATGAATCATCAAAATCATCAACAAGAAATCAAAATTGGAATATATATATATACCAGATGTCCCGGGGCAGATCAAGGAGGGAAAAGGGGAAGAAGGCATGAAAATAAAAGTTAGTATGAATGCAGTATGATAGATGCAAGAACGAGAAAGTAAATATGAAGTTAGATACGGCGGTAGCCCGCACGCATATTCATGTTAGTATGAAGTTAGATGCGGCGGTAGTCCGCACGCATATGCAAATGCAGATGCAGGAAATGTAAAATGAAGAACAAGAAATTGAAGAACTAGATAAATATTTTATTGATGGATTGAAATTGAAAAGAAAGAAGAGGGAAGAAGAAGAGCTGGAGAGCTTACAAGGGAACTCTCAGAACTTCTCTCTCTAACTTCTCTCTATATTGTGTAAACTAAAGGGTGCCTCACAATGAGAAAGAGGCCTCCTTTTATAGATGGAGATTTTACTGTTTCTATAGTACAGGTGAAGCTAACCGATACTATTTGTACAGTACAACTTGATTATTTTCAATTTTCCTGATTACATATTTTTCGTGATTAAAGACTAATCCTCGCCGAGGTCAATTCCAAAGCAGTCATCTTCATTTTGATTATAACCGCTTGAGGATTCTGCTGATGAAGTAGGATTTTCTTTGTGTTTTTCATCTTCTTCAATCATCTGCTTGATTTGTTGAAGATGTTTTGCCAAGGTTTCTTTTGATTGGGCTCCTGTAAGGGCTGCAGCTATTTGAGCTTTCTGATTCAGAAACGAAGCCGTTTCCGGATCTGAAATCTTCTGACTATGTGGATTGGTTTTGAACCATTCTCTGACCTTATCTGGATAGGCCATTGATGAATCAAATTGAGACCACCATTTTACGTAACCATGCCTTTGTAGGATTGGAAGTGATTTGCAGTGGTATGATTTTGCATATTTGTATTGCCAGGAAAATACCCATGCCAGTGAAAAAATTAGGAAAAATTTTAACATTACAGGAACACATGTTTCCTGACTGTTAAATTTTAATTGAAAAAGTTTATACCCTTCATCTGTTGGTGAGGGTAGAATTTCTGGAATTGGCCCAAAGAAGTCCCACCATTGGTAGAACCAATTTGGAAAAACATAATTGGTTTTTCTTTTAAAATATATTAACCATGAATGTCTGTACTGAGTATTTTGGAACCAAAATACTTTAGTCCAGGCCTCCATGTAGTCCCAATAATTAAAACCTATTGGGTCATAATTTTGAGAAAATTTTTGAATTTTGTTTAGATTGTTCCCAAATTGCTTTGGGGACAAAATTTTGAGGATTTGGATAGTTGAATGGGTTATAAAATTGGGATTGGTTTTGTCCTTGTAGTGTTTAATAGATACTGAGTCAGTATCTATTAAGATGAATTCGTAAAATTGGCGGGTTTTGTTGGGTGCCAAAGGCCTGAAGTGGAATCCAGTGGAAAAAATCTTTGAGATGACTTTGTTTGGCGAGCTATCCCAGAATTCAGGCTCCATATGGATAATATTTGAGGTTTTGTTTGTGGACATGTAATTGGTTTGGGCTTTTTGTGTTTTGGTAGTGGTTGAGGATGTTTGGGGTATCTGGACCATAGCCTTTTCTTTTCCTATTTGTATGACTGTTTTATGATTGGCCATTTGGGATATCAGTTGAGCTAAGTCACTTTCTTCATCTGACTCACTGCAAATGTCAGCCCAAGATTTTTTGTTGAGTTTAGTGAGACCCTGGTCTTGTAAGGCCAAGAGGGTTTCAATTGGGAAGGCATAGTCTGTCTTAGTTTGTTTGGCTTGGTTGTTTGTTGGTTCAATGGATTGTTGAGTGGGTTGTTGGGTAGATGACCCAGATTGTTGAGTAGGTTGTTGGGTAGATGACCCTGTTGGGGTGTTGGACCCAGATCTTCTGATTGGCCCGAGTAGGGCTAGGCGAACACCTCTGCCTCTTGCTGAGGCTAAAGTTACCTTTTTAGGCATTGTCTTTTTGCTTGTCTCCCTGCAAATATTCATGTGTGAGAAAGTCAGGGAGAGAGTTTGAGTTACCCTTGATGTGCTCAATATCAAAATAAAAAATGCTTAATATAGCTTGCCACCTGGCAAACACTTGTTTTGATGCAAGATTTTTAACATCATTTTGTAAAACATCTTTGGCCGATTTACAGTCAACTCGGACTAAAAAGTTTTGATTGAGTAAGTCAGATTGAAATTTTGTGATGTATAAAACAATGGCTAAAATTTCTTTTTTGATAATGGAGTATTTTTGTTGAGTACTATTCCAATGTTTGGATGTAAATGCAATGATACATTCTTTATCATGCAATTTTTGTTTTAGGATACCCCCATATCCTAAATCTGATGCATCTGTTTCCACTATCTTGAATGCATGAGGAATAGGTAAGTAAAGACAAGGAAGATTGCGGACTTTGGTTTTAAGAAATCTGATAATATCAGAATGTTTGTCTGTCCATGGTGGAGGATTTTTCTTAAGCCTATCATGGAGAGGCTTAATGAGATTGTTAAGTTTTGGGATGAAATTCGAGACATAATTGAGACATCCTAGGAACCTCTGGAGCTGAGGTTTATCAAGGATATAATCTGGAAATTTTTCTGCAAACAAAATTGATCTTTCAATAGAGATTATAGTTCCTTGGAAAATCATATGACGAAGAAAACATATTTTTGTTTGGAAGAGAACAATTTTTGACTTGGAGACAGCAAGACCATTTTTTGGATGATGTACATAAAAGTTTTAACATGCTTGAAATGTTCATGTAAAGTTTGGGAAAAGATTAAAACATCATCAATATAAACGATTGCAAAGTTTGAGTATGGGTTGAAAATATCGTTCATAATTTTTTGAAATTCAGATGGGGCATTTTTCAGACCAAAAGGCATTACGTTCCATTCATATTGACCAAATGGAACTGTAAATGCTGTTTTATATCGGTCTGATTCTATGATTTGGATCTGCCAAAAACCAGATTTCATATCAAATTTTGAAAAAATATTTGTTGAGTTTAATCTATTAAGCAAATCCTTTTTGTTTGGGATAGGATAACAGATCCATTGCAAAGCTTGGTTCAGAGGTTTGTAATTGATGACAAGTCTAGGAGTTCCTCATTCTATTTCAGCTTGTTTATTAACATAAAACGTAGAACAGGACCATGGACTCTTGCTAGGACGAATCAATCCTTTATCCAAAAGATCTTTAATTTCTTTTTGACAATGCTGTAAAAGCTACTCATTCATCTGAATAGGGCGGGCTTTTGTAGGGATTTTTGATTCCTTGAAGTCTTTTTCATAGGAAAGATCAACAATGTGTTCTTTCCTATTCCAGAAGGCATGAGGCAAATCAGAACAGATAGACTTTTCAATTTGAATTGAAAGGTTTTTGATCTTATCTTGAATCTTTGGTTGAGAAAGCTGTGATTCAAGGGTTTTGAAAGAGATTTCTTCTTTTAAAAAGCAGATCTATTTGGTTTTGGATTCAATTAGGTTTAGGGATCTCTGTTTTGGCGAGTCTAGGAACTCAAAGAAAGTTACTTGTCCTCCCACAAAAGAGGTTAGTCCAGGAAAGTCTGTCAGATAAGGAAACAAAAGGATTATGAAAGGTGTCCCCAAGACTACATCATTTTTGATATTCTTTTGCTATGATAAATTCGGTGGGAATTCAGAGATTACCTTTTTCTACAAAAACATCGGTTAGTTTGAAATTGATACTTAGCCTTTCACCCGTTATTGAGCTAAGGCGTTCAGTAGACTTTTCAAAATATTTTGTGGGGATTAGAACTTCCTTAATACAGTTTGAATCTGCACCTAAGTCAAAGAGTGCAATGGTGTCGAAAACAAAATCTTTAACGACAATTCGGATATGAACACGATGCTTCATAAAAGAGAATACATTTATTATTCTCAAAATTTTCTTTTTCCTCGTTGTCGTTAGAAGTTGTATTTTCTTGTTCCTTAGAACACTCAGTTTGGTTTAAAAGAGAATCAAGTTCTTCATCACCAGATTCTTCTTCTTGCATTAATTGTGAGAGAATAAGTTAATGATTGTCTTGATTTCTTTTAATTTCCTGGATTTTCCTTTTAAGATTGTTAACCTCAGTCTGGAGGTCCTGAATGGTTATGGGACAAATAAATTATTTTTCTAATTTTTTGAAAATAGGTTTGACATCATATTTATTGTTGAGGACCAAATTTTTGGGTTTTTTCTCTTTTTGTAAAGATTTTTTTAATTTCAAAAGAAAATTTTTCTTTTGTTCTGGATTGCCAATAGCCTCTATAGCATCAAACAAGAGATCTTGATCTTTGGATAAGACATTAATCTGCTTGACATCAGAATCTGAGGATGATTCAATATCATCTACTTGGATATTGTTGATATTATCCGAGGATTCTCGTCCAGAGTCATCATCAGAACTTTCAATTAAAAGATTGTTAATCTGATCTTCAATCTGAGGATTAAGGTTCAGATTATTAATCTTTCTTTTTAACCTACAATATTTGCTAACATGTCCTGGTTTTTTACATGTATAGCAAATAATGGGGTTTTTCTGTAGGTATTTTTGAAAATTATTTTGAAAACTTTTCTCATTTTTGGGGTTTTGGAAACCTTTTCTGTTTTTTCTAAAATTTTTCTCAGGATTATGTTTAAAAACTTTGCGATTGGATGGTCTTTTAGATTTCCTTGGATGACAAGCAGGAAGACCAAATTGTTCACAAAAAGTTCCCAAGTCAATACGATTTTGGGTTTTCTCACGAGCAAGTTGCCTTTGGATTTTATCATCTTGACAAATCTTCAAAGCAACCTTTTGGATGAAAGAAATGAGTTGACCATAACTTAACTCATCATAGGGTATTATCCCATCTGGGGTTAAGCTATGAATTTTATCCCTCACTCTATCTCCCAGGGATTTGGGGAGTCCAGCCAGGAATTTTTCTTTCCAGAAAGGTTGTTGACTGTTTTCTCTGGTATAGACTCTAGTAAGAAAGGTGTCCTTATACCATCGAAAGTCAGACAAAGTTTTGCACCAAAGATTGAAAAGCAGCTCAGCAGATCGGTCTTTCCAAAGAGATGGATCACCTATAAAGTGGCTTGCTATGGTAAAGATTAAGGTGTTGACTGCATCAGGTATAGGTTCCCCGTCGCCTCCAATGATGGGTTCGTTTTGGTCATTGAGCTTTATGGCTGAAAAGATAGACTGTTTTTGGCCATCAAAAACGTAGTTATCCCACCATCCTTTGAGTTGGCCAGAGAAACCAGAAACAATAACATTGGCTATTGCTTCCTCTGAGGTCTCATGGGTAGCTTGATAGACTGTGCCTACCATGGTCATATGTTGAAGCATGCTCATGATGTTGTATTCTGTTTTGCCGTCTGGTGCACGAAATCACAATCACACTTTTGCAATTCCACACAACTAACCAGCAAGTGCACTGGGTCGTCCAAGTAATACCTTACGTAAGTAAGGGTCGATCCCACGGAGATTGTCGGCTTGAAGCAAGCTATGGTTATCTTGTAACTCTTAGTCAGGATATCAATCATTCTCAGATTTAATTGTAAAAAGTAAAAGAACATGAAACAAATACTTGTTTTGCAGTAATGGAGAACATGTTGAGGTTTTGGAGATGCTCTGTCTTCTGAATCTCTGCTTTCCTACTGTCTTCTTCTTCACACACGCAAGGCTCCTTCCATGGCAAGCTGTCTGTTGGTGGATTACCGTTGTCAAGCTTGCTGTGGGTTGATTATTTAACCACCTCTTAGCTTAATCTTTTACAGCAAATGGAAACAGTAATAATCTGTAGACATCCTGATCCACTTCTTTATCACGTACTGTATCAGCAATTTGTAAGAACTGTGCCAGAAACTCAGTAGGTTCTTCCTGTGGAAGACCGAAATACTGGCAATTTTGCTACACCATGATAATGAGCTGAGGATTTAGCTCAAAACTGCTTGCTTTGATGGGAGGTATACAGATGCTACTCCCATATGCAGCTGTAATGGGGTTAGCATATGACTCCAGAGTCCTTCTGGACTGTTCACTTCCACTTATGTCCATGATGGAGAAAAGGGAATTGATATGAATTTTTTTTAATTTTTTTATTTAATTAAAAATAACCGAAAAAAATAAAACAAAATAAATGGAAGATAAAATAAAACTTTCAAAAATTAGAAGAAAATGAAATAAAAGAAAATTGAAAACTAAATTAATTAATTAATCAAAAAGATTTTGGAAAGAGAATGCTTAGTTAATTTCGAAATATGAAAGAGAAAAGTAGTTAGGTAATTTTTTTTGAAAAAGATTTTGAAATTAGTAATAAAAAAGATATGATTGAAAATTATTTTGAAAAAGATATGATTGAGAAGATATGATTGCAATTTAAAAAAAAGATATGATTGAAAAGATATGATTGAAGAAATTAAAATGATTTGATTTTTGAAAAATATTTGAAAAGATCAATTTTTGAAATTAGAATTTTGACTTGACTAAAAAAAAGATATGATTTTGAAAATCTTTGACTAATTTAATGCAAAATTTCGAAATTTATGAGTAAAATAAGGAAAAGATAATTTTTTTTTTATTTTTGGATTTTAATGAGGAAAGAGAAAAATAACAAAATGACACTAAACTTAGAAATTTTAGATCAAAACAAAGAGAACAAACAAGAAAACTTTGAATGTCAAGATCAACACCAAGAACACTTTGAAGATCAAGATGAACACCAAGAACAAATTTTTGAAATTTTTTTTAAGTAAATAAAAGCACAAGGGACACCAAACTTAAAATTTTTAGAAAATCAAACACAAATTTTCGAAATTTTAAAGGAAAACACAAAGAAGACACCAAACTTAAAATTTTTAGAAAATCAAACACAAATTTTCGAAAATTTAAAGGAAAACACAAAGAAGACACCAAACTTAGAATTTTTAAAGATCAAGAAAGAACTAAGAACATGCAAATTCGAAAAATTGAAAGAAAATAAAAGCATGCAGTTGGCACCAAACTTAAAATATGAAACTAAACTCAAACAAAAGACTCAAATTTAGTGACTCTAAACCAACAAAAATAAATTATTCCTAATCTAAGCAACAAGATAAACCGTCAGTTGTCCAAACTCGAACAATCCCCGGCAACGGCGCCAAGAACTTGGTGCACGAAATCACAATCACACTTTTGCAATTCCGCACAACTAACCAGCAAGTGCACTGGGTCGTCCAAGTAATACCTTACGTGAGTAAGGGTCGATCCCACGGAGATTGTCGGCTTGAAGCAAGCTATGGCTATCTTGTAACTCTTAGTCAGGATATCAATAATTCTCAGATTTAATTATAAAAAGTAAAAGAACATGAAACAAATACTTGTTTTGCAGTAATGGAGAACAGGTTGAGGTTTTGGAGATGCTCTATCTTCTGAATCTCTGCTTTCCTACTGTCTTCTTCTTCACACACGCAAGGCTCCTTCCATGGCAAGCTGTCTGTTGGTGGATCACCGTTGTCAATCGCTACCATCCGTCCCCTCAGTGAAAATGGTCCAAATGCGCTGTCACCACACGGCTAATCATCTGTCGGTTTTCACTCATGCTGGAATAGGATCCATTGATCCTTTTGCGTTTGTCACTACGCCCAGCACTCGTGAGTTTGAAGCTCGTCACAGTCATCCCTTCCCAGATCCTACTTGAAATACCACAGACAAGGTTTAGACTTTCCAGATCTCAAGAATGGCTGCCAATAATTCTAGCTTATACCACGAAGACTCTTATCTGAATCAGGAGGCTAAGAGATAAGCACTCAATCTAAGGTAGAACGGAGGTGGTTGTCAGGCACGCGTTTATAGGTTGAGAATGGTGATGAGTGTCACAGATCATCACATTCATCAAGTTGAAGTACGAGTGAATATCTTAGAATAGAAACAAGCGTGATAGAATGGAAAACAGTAGTAATTGCATTAATTCATTGAAACACAGCAGAGCTCCTCACCCCCAACCATGGGGTTTAGAGACTCATGCCGTAGAAGGTACAATATGAAGCATGTAGAGTGTTATGAGGTACAAGATGAATCACTAAAAGTAGTTTTTATAATAAACTAGTGACCTAGGGTTACAGAAAATGAGTAAGCTAGAATAGTTAGTGTAAAAATCTACTTTCGGGACCCACTTGGTGTGTGCTTGGGCTGAGCATTGAAGCTTTCACGTGTAGAGACTTTTCTTGGAGTTAAACGCCAGCTTTTGTGCCAGTTTGGGCATTTAACTCCAGCTTTCATGCCAGTTCTGGCGTTTTGACGCCAGAATTTCTATGCTGAATTGGAACGCCGGTTTGGGCCATCAAATCTCGGGCAAAGTATAGACTATTATATATTGCTGGAAAGCCCATGATGTCTACTTTCCAACGCAATTGAGAGCGCGCCTATTAGACTTCTGTAGCTCCAGAAAATCCACTTCAAGTGCAGGGAGGTCAGAATCCAACAGCATCTGCAGTCCTTTTTCAGCCTCTGAATAAGATTTTTTGCTCAGGTCCCTCAATTTCAGCCAGAAAATACCTAAAATCACAGAAAAAATACACAAACTCATAGTAAAGTCTAGAAATATGATTTTTGAATAAAAACTAATAAAAACATAATAAAAACTAACTGAAATATACTAAAAACATACTAAAAACAATGCCAAAAAGCGTATAAATTATCCGCTCATCACCATCTATATTCCATTCATAGACGATATTGGCGTTGAAACTGAAAAAACCCATTTCTCTTCTTCGAGGGCTAGATTTGGGGCAGAGACAAGATTATAACCATATGCAGAGGGTTTGGTTAGACCCTTCCACTTGGTTAGAGAATTGGTCATAATTGGGCTGACTTTAAGGGATGATTTATCCGAATCGTCACTCTGACAAGAGGAAGAATCATTGGAATCATGACCAATGGCATTAATAGCCTTGGATGAGCGGGTCTGTATATGAGATGTAGATTCACCAGAGTTTGTAGGAGTCTCAGGGACGGTAATAAAACGATTTAAAAGTTGGTCAATCTTTTGCATGACTTCTGAATCGCTAGATTGTTGTTTTAAAATAGAGGTTTTAAGACTCTGTTTTGCCCTGTTACTCATCTTGAAAGGTTTAAAAAGAGGTTTCTCAATACTTTTAGAAGTAGATACTTTAGAAACATTTTTCAAAGAGAAAGTAGATCCTGAAGATGAAAGGTTGTCACCCAAGCATTGTAAAAATCTATTGGTATAATTTGATTGTTCAATGAGATTTTTAATATCTTTCGGGGCGACAGCTTCATCAACATTTTTTTATTTAAAAGGAGAGGCCATAACAGGGTTATGTCCTTCCGTACTTGAAATAACAAAAGCTCCTTTTGGAGGAAACTCAGATCTGACTAAGTTCCCATCTTTGACTTTCCAAGTTAAAATAACATTTGCTGAAAGCGAAGTTTGTTTGGTTTTGAAAGGATAATCAATATCATTTTTGATGGAATAAGCATGAAACCATTCAAAGAAAGGAATATGCATTTTAACCTCATTTAGAAAATTGTAGTATCTTTCTTTGAATGATGATATTTGAGCAGCTCTATAAGTACATAAATACCATTCTCTGTGGAGGTCATACTCCTCAGAGTAAAGGTTTTTACGTAAAGCTTCTCTATTTATAACAAATTCTGTGCTACTTATGGGTACCATCATTCATAGAAGAATATGTTGGAGATTGAATGGAAGATTGTACTTCAATTTCAATATCATCATCCGAGTGTCTACCCTCGGTTTGATAAACTGCTTGAGAAATATTTGAATTATTGTGTAATCCTGAAATGTTAATTTCAGAATGTACTGGTTTTGAGATTTTTGAGAACTGAGATTGAGAAGTCACGGAAAAAGACCTTCTTGCTGAAGCAAAATCATTGGATGTTCCTGCTTCAGACCTGGAGGAAAAAGAGTTTCGTCTGTCAAAGAAGATCTCTACTTTCCCTGATTCATCCTGTTTTATTTCTCGTAAGAGAGGTGCTTGTCTAGGTTGTGTTGGAATAGCTCTGTCAATAGACCATGACTGGGGGAGATCAATTTCATCCCACCTTATGAGCCTAGGGATCATGACATTGGCCTTTGTCATGTCAGTGACAAACAAAGTAGTTTCACGATCTTGGAATTTAAGAAGGACTCTAGAATTATAAGTGTTCATGACCTTGTATTGAATCCTATAGATTAAAGCAGCTGGGATGGATCCTTCTTTCATGTTAAGACCATGAATTCAGATGTTCAAGAAAAGGGAGTCAAGGATGTTGGTATCTAACAAATTGACTGTTTTGTTTGGGAAACAGTTGAAGTACACTGGACCATATCCAAGGCTTGTTTCTACTGTTCCGATCAAGGAGTCTTGGAAATCATTATGCCTAATGTCTCTAAGGCACATAAGGATGGAAGCATTCAAACCTTCTCTAATGAGAGGCTTGACAGCGACTTTTACACATCCTATGTGAAGATATCTGTAATGACGGGCATGTTCTCTGACAGATTATTTGGTCAAAAGATGGAATTCCTCACCGGACTCTGGTCCTAGAGGAATGTTGTTTTCGGCTGTTTTGATGATATAATCAGATTTTCTTTTGTTGTCATCAGGGACATATAACTCATCTTGAGGGATTTTGGGTATTCCCCAATTGTCAATGGCTTGATTGATATCTTCGAAGCAAACTTCTTCTTCAAAGATATTATGTTTGGGAGAAAGTTCCTCAGGTCGAGTTACTTTCTCAGTAAGGGGATTAGCGGAAGAAAGGATTGGAGAGGTAGAGGAGGAAGACGGAGAAGAAAAGGAAAGACGTCTAGAAAGATAGCGGAATAGTTTAGACATTTTTCATAAAATCTGATATCATTGCCCTCCTTTGGTTCAGAAAGAACATATATATTATCACTAAACTATCACTTAAATTTTTGAATCTGGGGTTTTTAACTCTTTTTTTTGTAATCTCTAAATCCATAGTCACCAGGAGTTCTTACATTTAGATCTTATCACTTTCAAGAACATCGTCAAATTAGCCTTATTGCCCATCAACAAGGGTCTTACTGCTACAGTTCCTTTAGGTGATAAAATTAAACAGCCTGTACTTCCAGATTTTAAGAGTGGTTGATACAGAAGAAATGAACATGAACAGTACAGTAAATAAGAACTTGAATAGTAAACATAATTTTCAGATCCATGAACCTCAGAGATAGTTTAATGATAATAATAACATTCCTACTTCCCCATCAGATACTTAATTACAAGAAAGAGTAGCAAATTGTAACTAAAAGGAGTAACAATTAAGAGATACTTACGATGGAAGCTAGCAAAATCCAAGAGCAAAAATGAAAATGGCACTTGAAATGTAAAATCCTAGTATAAACCCTAATGGAGATTAAAGAAAACTTAGAGAAAAACTACACTAAAACCTCCTACTACTACTCCTAAAACTATTCTAATGATATGCTATGGTATTGTGTTGTTTTTCCCCTTCATTATGAGCTATTGGCTTCAGAATTAGGCCTCCAATCCATCAAAAACGTGAGTCACGTGTATTTTTAATGAAGGCATGTGCGGGTACTTGTGCGTACGCACAGATGTGTGCGCACGCGCACTCGGCCAAAATCTCTAGTTGTGCGCATGCACAAGAGGCTGTGCGCACGCACACTTCGCGATGCTCAGGATGGTCGTGCGACGCATAAGATGCTGCTCGCGCGCACACTTCGCTCTGCTTTGGTTCCTGTGTGTACGCATGCAGGTCTGTGCGTACGCACACATCGCTTTGCTCTCCTCCTTTGATTCTTCATGCTTCCCCCTCTTTGCATGCTCCTCTTCCATTCTCACCAAGCCATTCCTACCTTATACATCTGAAATCACTCACAAACAACATCAAGGTATCGAATGGAAGGAAAATAGTATAAAAATAGGCTAAATTAGGTACAAAAGAGCATGTTTTCATAATCAAGCACAATTTAGGAGGAAAGTTCAAAAGCATGCTATTTGAGGGAATAAGTACAGGTTTATATGATGAAATCCACTCAATTTCAATTAAAAATTATTGTAAAATATGGATTCATCACTCTACTAGGATGATAAGTTTGAATGGCACTAATTACCATCTATGGAAGGGAAAAATGAAGGATTTGTTGTTTGTCAAAAATCTATATTTACCCGTATTTTCTACACAAAAACCAGAATCTAAAACAGATGAAGAATGAGAGTTTGAACACCAACAAGTTTGTGGTTTATTGGGCAATGGGTGGATGATAATGTTTACAATCACATTGCTAATGAGACTTATTCTAGGGCTTTGTGGAATCAAATTGAATCCTTGTATGCTTCCAAGTCTGGTAATAATATATTGTACTTGTTGAATATGTTGATGAATTTGAGATACAAGGAGGGGTCACAAGTATTTGATCACTTGAATGAATTTCAAGGGGTTCTGGATTAGTTGTCAAGCATGGGAATCAATTTTGAAGATGAGGTTCAAGAATTGGGGTTGCTAAATACTCTACCAGATTCTTGGGAGACATTTCATATCGCTCTTACTAATTCTGCTCCGAATAGTAAAGTGAGCATGCAACTTGTTAAATGTGGAATTTTAAATGAAGAAATGAGAAGGAAGACGCAGAATTCTTCGTCACACTCTGAAATGTTAGTCACTGAAACCAGGGAGAGAAATCAGAATAGAGGTCAAAAGGGTAGAGGTAAAAGCAGGAGCGAATCCAAGTCAAGATACAAGAATGTTGAGTGTCATTACTGTCACAAAATGGGTCACGTTGAAAAATATTTCTTTCTTTGGAAAAAGGATAACAAAGGTAAGCAAGTAAAGAAGGATGATGGTGGTAATGATCGTGTATCTTCTATTTTAGATAATCTTCTTACTGTTGATATTGTTGATTATGATTACAAGGTCAATCTTGTTTCTGATGATGAGTTCAGCTGGGTAATTAATAGTGGCACCTCAATACATTTTACACCGAAGAAGGAGTTCTTCACTTCTTATACTCCAGGTAATTTTGGAGTGCTTAAGATGAGTAATGATGGCTTGGCCAAGGTTATTGATGTAGGAGATGTTTGTCTTGAGACTAATATGGGAATGAAGCTGCTACTCAAAGATGTTAGATATGCTCCAAATGTTTGCTTGAATTTGATTTCAGTTAAAAGGCTTGATAATGAAGGCTTTGTAAACACTTTCGGCTTTGGACAATGGAAGCTTACTAAAGGCAACTTAGTGGTGGCTCGAGAAAAAGGCACTTCAAGTTTGTATGTGATGCATGCCATGATTGCAAAAGGTAATGTGAATGCGATTGAAAGTAAAGAAGTTTGTAGCTTGTGGTACAGACGACTTGGTCATATTAGTGAAAAAGGACTTAATTATTTATTTCAAAAGGATGCTCTTTCCGGTTTGAAGAATGCAGAGTTGGAGAAATGTTCTCATTGCATGGCTGGCAAACAAAGAAGATTATCTTTCAAAAAGCATCAAACTTCAAGAAAATCAAACTTCTTGGAATTTGTGCACTCCGATATTTGTGGTCCTTTGAGGATACGGTCTTTTAGTGGAGCTATTTACTTTATTACTTTTATTGATGATCATTCAAGAAAGCTTTGGACTTATGCTTTGAAAACAAAGAACCAATCTTTGAAAATTTTAAACAATTCCAAGCTTTGGTTGAGAGAGAAACAGGTAAAAATCTTAAATGTATTCGCACTGATAATGGTGGTGAGTATTGCAGGCCATTTGATGAGTATTGCAAGCAGCAAGGCATTAGGCATGAAAAGACGCCTCCTAAAACACCTCAGTTGAATGGTTTGGCAGAAAGGATGAATAGAACATTGATTGAAAGAGTTAGGTGTATGCTTACTGAAGTTAAGCTACCTAAAGTCTTTTAGGGTGAAGCGCTACTTACGGCGGCTCATGTGAATAATCTGAGTCCTACAATTGCTTTGGACAATAATGTTCCAGATCATGTTTGGTCGGGCAAAGATGTCTCGTATGGTCACTTGAGAGTCTTTGGATGCAAAGCATTTGTTCATGTTCCAAAAGATGAGAGGCCCAAGTTAGATGTGAAGACAAGGCAGTGCATTTTTATTAGATATGGTCAAGATGAGTTTGGTTATAGACTTTATGATCCAGTTGAAAAGAAGCTTGTAAGAAGCTGTGATGTAGAATTTATTGAAGACCAAACCATTGAAGACATTGATAAGACAGAGAAGAGTCAATCACAAGAAAGTAGTGACTTGATTGATGTAGATCCAGTTCAGCCTCCTCCTTCGTCAGAATTATCAGAGAATCAAGATCAAGAGCATATACAATAAAATGAGCCTTTGGTTCCTAATAACCAGGAGATGGGAGATCCGATTGATGCTCCAGTTGATGATGATGCTGATAATCAACCTGAGCTACCTGAAGATCCACCAGGTTTCCATCTTAGGAGGTCTACTAGAGAGCGACGAGCTTCAACAAGGTATACTTCTAATGAGTTTGTGACATTTACTAATGGATATGTGACCTTGACTGATGGGGGAGAACCTGAATGCTATGCAGAAGTTATGGAAGGCGACGACAATAAGAAATGGTTTGATGCAATGCAAGATGAAATGAAATCCTTGCATGATAATCAAACATTTGAGCTTGTGAAGTTGCCAAAAAGAAAGAAAGCTTCACAGAACAGGTGGGTTTATAGGTTGAAGCATGAAGAAATTCTCAGTGTGCAAGGTACAAGGCTAGATTAGTGGTCAAGGGCTACAGGCAGAAAAATGGAGTTGACTATAATAAAATCTTTTCACCGGTTGTGAGAAGATCTTCTATTAGGACTATGTTGAGTTTGGCTGCAAGTCTTGATTTAGGGATAGACCATATGGATGTGAAAACTGTTTTCCTTCATGGTGATCTTAAGGATGAAATTTACATGGAACAACCTGAAGATTTCATGGTAAAAGGCAAAGAGGATCATGTTTGCAAACTAAAAAAGAGCTTGTATGACTTGAAGCAAGCTCCAAGACAGTGGTATTCGAGTCTGTTATGGCAGAACAAGGCAACAAGAAGACTACTTCTGATCATTATGTATTTGTTAAACAGTTTGCTAGTAATGATTTTATTATCCTTTTGATATTTGTTGATGACATGCTTATTGTTGGTCAGAATGCTTATAGGATTGATATGTTGAAGAAGAAACTTACAATGTCATTTGCAATGAAGGACCTTGGGCTAGAAAAGGAGATTCTTTGTATAAGAATCGAGCGTGATAGAAAGGAAAAGAAACTTTGGTTGTCACAGAAAAAATACATAGAGACATTGTTGTACAGGTTCCAAATGGAAAAAGCAAAGGCCATTAGTACTCATCTTGCTACACACTTCAAATTGAGTTGCAAGAAAAGTCCATTAAGTGATAAAAAGAAGAAAGACATGGAAAAATTTCCATATGCATCAGCCGTGGGTAGTTTAATGTATGCTATAGTGTGCACAAGACCGGATATAGCTCATGTTGTTGGTTGTGTTAGCCGTTTTGTTTCAAACCCAGGAAGAGAGCATTGGAATGCTGTAAAATGGATAATGAGATATCTTCGTAGTACTTCTAACATGAAGTTGTGTTATGGAAGTGATAAGCCTATTCTAGTTGGTTACTCTGACTCAGACATGGCAGGAGATATTGACTCTAGAAGGTCCATTTTAGGCTTCTTGATCAACTTTGCGGGTGGAGCTGTGTCTTGGCAATCTAGATTACAAAAATGTATTGCTTTGTCTACTACCTAGGCCGAGTTTATTGCCATTACCGAAGCGTGCAAGGAAATTCTTTGGATGAAGAAATTCTTGAAAGAACTCGGGTTTACTCAAAAGAGGTATATGTTATTTTGTGATAGTCAAAGTGCTATACATCTTGGTAAAAATTCTATTTTTCATTCTCGATCCAAACATATTGATGTGAGGTATCATTGGATACGTAATGTTGAGTTGTTGGAACTTGAAAAGGTTCATACTAATAAGAATGGTTCTGATATGACGACCAAGGCATTACCAAGATGGAAGTTTGAAGTTTGTTGCTTAATCGCCGGATTGGCGGTTACCTCCACATAGTCGTGAGGGGGGAGATTTGTTGGGGTTTTCGGGCTCCCTTCCTATGTGAAGAAAAAGCCCAAATGTTAGTATCCAAACCCATGAATAGTTGAAAAGGCTGAGTTGAGTTAGGATTGAGTGAGAGAGATCTGATTTTGCAAGAAGAACACCAAACACTAGAGAGAAGAGAAGAGAGAAAGTCATTTTCGCACATATACAAACCTGTCTTTGTAAATTAGTCGCTGCAGATTTGTTAACCGTTGGATTGGACTCAAATTTGGACAGTGGGTTTCACACACCTGGTTCTTTGTTGTCACCGTTCAGATCTTCAATTTCATGTCTATAGCTGGAGATATTGGCCGCGCACAGCAGCTCTATTTTTGTAGTATTTTTGTCTTCTTGTTCTTGTTTTGTAAGCTTTGAAGCTTGGGTTGTTTGGCCTGTTGTATGCACATTTTGTGCAGTAATTTGTGACTCTCTTGTACCATTTTTTCATTATAGTGAAGCTATTTTCTGGTCTTGGTGACTCGTGGTTTTTACTTCTCTCATTGAGGAGGTTTTCCATGTTAAAAATCTTGGTGTGTTAACTTGTCTCTAATTTTTGGTTTATGTGATTTTTCTGCTGCTATTGGGTATTATTGTATTACTGTTAATACTTGTTATGAGTAGATATTATTGCTCCTCTAATTCTTGCAAGTAGAAAATTGTGTATTTTATTTCTATCACCTACAACCCCCCTCCCAAACATGAAATTAGTCTTCCATTTTTTCTACTTTGGACCCCTTTGATTTTTATATTTTTGCCCCTCCC
>NC_029794.2:38419796-38420340 GCF_000816755.2 Arachis ipaensis
AGAATTAAGAATAAGATAAAAAAATTTTAGGATAAAGTATGCTATTTATGTCTGAAATTTGTTAAAAATTTTAAAAATACTCATAAGTTTTATTTTGTTTTAATTTTGTTCCAAAAATTTTTGATTTGTATCATATATTTCTAACGGCTAAATTTTTAAAAAGTTTAGGACTAATTAAACAAAAATACATGACAACTATGTCTATCTTACTTATATTAAAGGTTATTTTTATAAAATTATTACTCAATTGGTCCTATGTTTTTTAAAAAATTAGTTGCTAGAGATATATTTTTACAAGTAAAAAATTTTGAAAAAAAATTGAAATAAAATAAAATTTAGTCCTTGTTAACTGTATTTTCTAAAAAAAATACAAATTTGAATGTTTGTTTTGTATGTGATATAAGATGAATTGTTAAATATTCTAAAAGTAAACAATTTATGATTGTTGTAATTTTTCTAAAAGATGATAGCTAATAAGGACTTTATTAAACATTTTTATGTAATATAAAAATTTAATTACAAATTTTTAAACTATAATAAATAT
>NC_029794.2:38420978-38442305 GCF_000816755.2 Arachis ipaensis
CTAATTAAAAAGTTAATAAATTATAAAAACTATTAGAATAATTAATTTTTTTTTGTCGGATTAAATTGGATAACTCTTAATCATAAACAATTATTTCACAAACACACTCACATTACACATTCACACATCTACCACTGATCCTAGGCATTAAGAGGTACAACGTTTTGCCAATTGAATTAAGTGTTAGCTGCAATTAAATCTATTTGCTAAACAAATATAAAAGTACAGATTCAGGAATATATGATGGCATTTTTAAATCTTACGTATGGGCAGGCAATTTAAATTATTTGGGCGAGCAATTTTTCTTTTGTTGCTGGACTCGGTAGTTTTATGATATTTTATTTTGCCTTTTGAAATTGGGCTCAAGTGTTCCCATGACCAAAAACAATAAAAAAATTAAAATACAAAAAAATAACAAATACATTTAATTAAGTTAGGATCATTAAACCAAGTTGGGTTGGTCTAATAGTTAGCTCACTAGTCCGCTTAAACAAGTGTCGGGGGTTCGAATCCCGCCTTGTGCATGCAGCAACCCATTGGCCAGCGGCAAACCCTTAAATGGAGCTCATTTTTATTATTAATACAATTAAATGTCTGCTTAACTTTAAAGTAAAAAAGAAGGATTTAACTACTATTGAAGTTATAACTTCTATAATGGGTGAGTCATGCTATTTTGATTATAGCCTTTAGCCTCTTTTTTCTTATCTGATCTTTCTTTTTTTATTATAAGTAAGTTACGAGTTCCAAAAACGAAAAAAAGTTCAAGCAAGATAAGAAGACAAAACTTACAAAAAGAGTTTTCACATGTAAGTATAATAATAATTTGTGGTTTTATATATTCTAAGATTTAGGATTTAAAGTTTAAAGTTGAAAATTTAAGTTTTAGAATTTAAAATCTAAAATTTAAAATTAATTATTTTAAATGCTAGAGAGAGAAAAATATTAAAGTTGTATGGCTGCATTTGGCATGGGATACTTGGATTAAAATTAGGAGACTAAAATTTAGTATTGTTTTTGATATCCAGATATTAGAATTAAAATTTCAGTCCCCTCAGTATCTCCATAAAATGAAAACACAGGAGATTGAAAATTTTGATGATGGGACTGAAACTTTAATAACATTTTGTTCCTAAATTACCCTTATTCCACCTTTCACATTTTCTTCTTCTCTCGCTTCCTCTCCCTTCTCTTAACACAACCTCACTCATCATCATTATCACCGGCCTCCATGCTCCCTTGCCACCTTTCTTTCATCGCCGACCACCCCGCCGTCGACAATATCTCATTCTTTACGATAAAGCCGTAAAGTCTGTAGTTGTGTCGAGGTACATCAGCTACAATGTGATGTAGAGAAAGTGCTACACACAAAACTAGCGCCAGAACTAGTGCCTAAAGTCGCAAACGTATCATAAATCAGCCATAGAGAGACTGTAGTGCAGCTCAGACAGGAATGGATTGGAACTAGGTGGGCAACTCGACAGGAAGGGCACATCGGTTCATTGACTTTGACGGGAAAACGACGCACGGGAACATAGGCACGGCGACCAGAGAAAGCATGCAGAGTAACTGAATCAGGAACTCAAGCATCTTCGTTCATATGCAGCAACATTGTCGAGTGCATCAGCTTCATTGTTATGATCAGAATCTAATTAGCATTAGGGTCGTTTATATTTTTTATTTTTTAATTAATAAGAATAGTTAGGTAATTTTGTTTATTTCAGTTTCTATATTTATATTAAACAAAAAAAAAAATACTGAGACATAACTCAGTCCTATACATTTTATACCAAGGATAATACAGAAACTTAATTTAATCTATGTCTCTTAGTCTTTATCTCCCAATCTCTGTCTCTCAGTCTCTTTTCCAAACGCTACTTATATGTTTATTGTAATTATATATTTAAAATTTTTGTAAAAGAATAGTTGGAATATGGAAGAGCTTATTAAATATCTAATTGGACCAAAAAAAAAGTAGGTGTGGAACATCTCAATTATTTTTTAATAACGTTTACTAGTCAATAATTAATTAACTAAAATCATAAAAATTTGAATTTTAACTTCATAATAAAATGTTAGAAGATAATGTCCTTGAAAAACTAACATATCTAATTTAAAATTTGAAAATATGAAGATATTAATTTTAGTGCATTCCTAACCGATAATAAATAATCTTTTAAGATACTGTCATAACTAATACCATACTTATTGGAATTGAATAATCTTTAGATACATGAAAAGATAAAATAAAAACTAGCTTTATTCTTTGAGTTCAATGTAAAATCAAATTCAAACTCAATAAGATAGATAGATCTGATAGAAATTTATGGTAGAAAATTATATTGTAACCAACCAGCCTAAGATACTAAAAGTATTTTGTGAATATTTGAAGCTATAGTTATCCACACTGACTTCATTCAAAGTTATTTTTAAAGTTAATTAAATTCTTTATAAATTTGTATTTAATAGCAATTTTAACCTTTCAAAAGTAGAAAATTTTATAAGGGTTTCAAAGTAACAATTTAAATTGAAGATTTTACCTAAACATAAGTTAGATTCTCCTAACATGATCTGCACATACTCAAGAGCCATTTGAGTTTTTTCTTTCTCATTTTATTCCCCTTTTCTATACAAAAATGCTAGGTAACCTATATTCTCTATCTTCTATTATCTCTACATATTGTCATTCATGTATTTTCAACACTTCATTATAAGAAAAATTCTTATCTTTTCTCACTTCCTTTCTCTCATTTTAAATTCTTCGCTAAATTATTCACAAATTTTATTCATATATTGTTTGAGAAGGTATCCTCTTTGAACTATGATGCCTATGAAGACTAGGAATATGAATATTTACTTTTTACAATAAAGCCAACACGGACTCAGAGATTTGCATAGGATTCATATCTTCTACAACCTCAATTTTTATATTGAGTTTATCGAGTAAGACATTTTAGTCATTATAACTCATCATTTATTTGTTCCACCTATTATTTTTATTAATAGTCTATGATCTATCGATTTCTAATCAAATCCTAATCACTTCGAATCTTAATTTCATGCATGTATTTAGAAGAATAAAATCTAACTCTTAGCCAAAGATTCATACCTACATCAAAACACATACTAAGTTTAGCTATGGAACAAGTCTCTCTTCGCTAATGAATTGTGCCTATTTATATTGGAATATATATAGGATTTATATAAATTTCATTGGACGTAGGATTTTATACTATTTTTTTATGTGTCGTATCTTAAATGTTTTTTAATATAGATACTATAGTATTGCATGTCATGATATAATATCTCTTTATTGCATACACATTAAGTATAAACCTTGAGTAATTAGTGAATAAATTAGTTATTAATTAAAAAATTAGAAAATAGAATTTTATACTTTGATGGAATAGAGAAAATTAAAATAGAAATTTTGACACTAATTTTAAAGAATTTGGTTTAAGATTGCGCCGAATAGGCCGAACCGAGTGAATCGGGCCCGTATTGGGCCCAAGGCCCAACCCAAAATACATTAAAACCCATAGATCAGCCTTCTCTCCCCTTCCAAAGTGGAAAGCACGCTGAAACTGAATTAGAGGAGAGGAAGAACATTTCCATGCAACCAAACCCCCACTCCATAATCAAATTTCCATAACTTTTGATCTAGAGCTCTGATTGACGAGTCGTCAGTGGCCATGTGTTCGTCTCAGAATTCTCTACAAAACCCATTCAATTATTTGGTAAGAAACTCAATTTTTCTTACCCAAATCTTCTCATTTCAGTTTCGAAATTTGTTGAGATTAGGTGTTGAGAGTTTATTGAATTTTGGTGTTTAGGAGCAAATTAGCTTTGTGGATTTGCTTGGTTCTGTTCCAATTTTGCGTTGGTAAGGTGAGGAACGTTTTATCCTTTTCAAGTTATCTAATTAGTGAACCCTATGGTAATTTTAGTGTTATTTTATGAAATTAGTTTGGATTGTTTACTTTGGAAATAAATTGGTGGTGTTAGAGACTTGGTATTGGACTCTGGGGAGCCAGAGACCCGTTTGGTGAGACTCTGAAACCTTGGGTGTGTTGTGGAACGGTGACAAATTGTGACATTCTGGGTTTTACGGGAAATCGGCCAAGGTATGG
The DNA here is from genome assembly GCF_000816755.2 of Arachis ipaensis. Lineage (NCBI taxonomy): Eukaryota > Viridiplantae > Streptophyta > Magnoliopsida > Fabales > Fabaceae > Arachis > Arachis ipaensis. The sequence continues at coordinate 38,425,106 of NC_029794.2, forward strand.
TTTTGGTTTCTCGTATATAATATATAATGTTTTGTGAAAACTTAGGCTAGATAACCATAGGATAGGTTGGAATGCATGATTGTATTAAAGGTTTAGTATTCTTGATGATGATTGTTGATTTTGGTAGAGTATGAATTGGTGAATATTGTTATATGATGAAAATGGGATACTGTATGATGATTTGATGCTAATGGATGAGGATTTTGAACGTAAACTTATGAATGTTAATAAATTGATAAATGTTAGGCCGGAGGCCGTGAATTGGGGTCAGAGGCCCTGAAATTGGGCCGGAGGCCAGAAGAAGGTAAGAAAGGTGAATGATGCTTGTATAAGCGATGATAATGATGATATTGAATTTATAAGAGTGATGCTTGTATGAATAATGATTTATGTGTGGCTTGAGTTCAAGATAGTTAAGAGAGTTGACAATGAAAATTGATTAGGGATGTTTTAGGACATGAATTGGATATTGAAATGTGACTTGGTAAGGTTAGATATCGTCAAAAAGGCTTAGAGTTTTAGTATTGAGATATGAGATTGGTGAAAATAGAGGTTTGATAAGCTTTGTGAAAATTTGATTTTTGACTGAACTTCGGCGAGCCATAACTTGGATTCCAGACTCCCAAATGATTTCATACTTATTTTATATCAAAATTGGGTCCGTGAAGTTTACATCATTCGAAGAACGGATGAAAAATGATTTAAAACAAAAAAGTAATGCGCATCGGAAGTTTGGAATTTAAATTGAAATTCTGCAGATTTCAGACTTAGCCAAATTTTTGGCCAAATGTCCTTGCATGCGTATGCATTCTGGTCAAAAAGAGATCTATGCGTACGCATACCTCTTGCATGCGTACGCATACCTCTTGCATGCGTACGCATATCCCTGTTTTTCAGCAAATTATTATTTTATGTTTTCAAGCCAATTTGACCTCCTAAACCTCTGTTTTCACACTGTTAGTTCTAAATTTGGATAGTGAGCTTAGTAATAAAATGGAGTTAGGAAATTAAGGAAACTTGGAGATGAAGTAAAGGTAGAAAATGATGAGATTGGGGATGACTGTGTGAGGCCGGAATGGTCGAGATGTGTATGGCCAGAACGGTCGATATGTGTGTGTGACTGGAACAGTCGAGATGTGTGTGTGGCCGGAATGATCGAGAGGGCAAGGTTTGGGTGTGATCCCGCTTGCGTGTTTACTTGAAAATGTATTCGGATGGCAAGTTGAGGACAGAAGTTCCCTCTCTTGTCCTGATGAGGGTGTGGGAAAAGTGGAAAGGCACTCTCCTTCGTATTGTTTCCCCCCACATTCTTTTCTGATTGCAAGGTGGAAAGGCACACTCCTTCGATGTGGAAAGGCACTCTCCTTTGTATCTCCTCCAGGAGAAGGTGGAAAGACACACTCCTTCGATGTGAAAAGGCACTCTCCTTCGTTTATGATCTTCTTGGAGATGCGCAACCTAGAGACAAATGTCTGGGTTAGCTACCAGATGTGTCAGGTTCTGGCAACCGACGCATAAGCTCACGGCCAATAGGATAGACATTCATCATATGCATATGTGTGCTTTGTTTGTTATGCATTAATTGGAAATGCCTAATTGATTATATTCTGCTAACTATTGTAATTGTTACTTGAACTACTTGTTTTCTACTTATGCTTGACTTGTCTATTTGTTTGTCTATGTGAATTAACAGAGATGGAGAAACGGAGGAAAAGTGAAACAGTTTAGTGTTTAAATAAGTTTAAGTTAGGTTGAATAACCCTTAGAAGATCACCCTTCTCTATGGTTGCTGTTTAGTATTTTAAGCTTTATAATCTGAGTGTCAGCGTCCTAGGATTGCCTCTGGCATTCCCAAGACCTTATTTATTATATTTGTGGACACTTTAACCATACTGAGAACCCCCAGTTCTCATCCCATACAATATTGTTGTTTTTTCATATGTAGGTTGAGAAGCACCACTCTGTATTCTGGAGACTCTGATAAAGCGAAGAACTTTTGGGACTCAGGGCGTACTTTTTCTTATATTTATATACGTATATGGATTCTCCACCTTGTATTTTATGTTTGTCCCTCTTAGAGGTTGACTCGAAGAAGCAAGTTGTCATTTTTTTATGCTTTGGGTCATTTTGGGATTTTCTCATATATATGTATATATATATATATACTTATATGCTCTGGTCGATTTATCTTCGCAAATCGAGTTGGAAGCTTTGTTAAATATATCTTTGCCATTTTACTCTTATCCTACCCGGTTTATGTTTATTGCCCACGTGAGCATTACGACTTTTGTTTTAAATTTTTCTCCAAAGGCTCCTAGATAAAAGTAATTCTTCATTTATATTATATTATATATCAGGCACGCGTTCATAAGTGAGAATGATGATGAGCGTCACAAAATCATCACATTCATCATGTTCTTGTATGCGAATGAATATCTTAGAGAAGAAATAGGCTTGAATTGAATAGAAAAATAGTAGTACTTTGCATTACTTCATGAGGAACAGCAGAGCTCCACACCTTAATCTATGGTGTGTAGAAACTCTACCGTTGAAAATACATAAGAACAAGGTCCATGCATGGCTGAATGGCCAGCCCCTAAAACGTGATCCAAGGATCAAAAGATAATCCAAAGATAAAACTAAAGGTGTAAATACAATAGTAAAAAGTCCCATTTATACTAAACTAGTTACTAGGGTTTACAGAAATGAGTAAATAATGCAGAAATCCACTTCCGGACCCACTTGGTGTGTGCTTGGGCTGAGCATTAAAGCTTTCACGTGTAGAGGTATTTCTTGGAGTTAAATGCCAGTTTGTAACCTATTTCTGGCATTTAACTCTGCTTTGCAACCTATTTCTGGCGTTTAACTCCAGAATAGGGCAGAGATCTGGCGTTGGACGCCAGTTTGTGTCATCTAAACTCGAGCAAAGTATGGACTATTATATATTGCTAGAAAGCTCTGGATGTCTACTTTCCAACGCAATTGAGAGCGCGCCATTTGGACTCTTGTAGCTCCTGAAAATCCACTTTGAGTGCAGGGAGGTCAGAATCCAACAATATCTGCAGTCCTTCTTCAACCTCTGAATCTGATTTTTGCTCAAGTCCCTCAATTTCAGCCAGAAATTACCTGAAATCACAGAAAAACACACAAACTCATAGTAAAGTCAAGAAATGTGATTTTTATTTAAAAACTAATAAAAATATACTAAAAACTAACTAAATCATACTGAAAACTATGTAAAAACAATGCCAAAAAGCGTATAAATTATCCGCTCATCACAACACCAAACTTAAATTATTGCTTGTCCCCAAGCAACTGAAAATCAAATAGGATAAAAAGAAGAGAATATACTATAAATTCCAAAATATCAATGAAACTTAGCTCTAATCAGATGAGCAGGACTATTAGCTTTTTGCCTCTTGAATAGTTTTGGCATCTCACTTTATCCCTTGAAGTTCAGAATGATTGTCATCTATAGGAACTTAGAATTCAGATAGTGTTATTTATTCTCCTAGTTCAGTATGTTGATTCTTGAACACAGCTACTTTATGAGTCTTGGCCGTGGCCCTAAGCACTTTGTTTTCCAGTATTACCACCAGATACATAAATGCCACAGACACATAACTGGGTGAAGCTTTTCAGATTGTGACTCAGCTTTGCTAAAGTCCCCAATTAGAGGTGTCCAGGGTTCTTAAGCACACTCTTCTTTTGCTTTGGACCTCGACTTTAACCGCTCAGTCTCAAGTTTTCACTTGACACCTTCACGCCACAAGCACATGGTCAGGGACAGCTTGGTTTAGCCGCTTAGGCCATGATTTTATTTCCTTAGGCCCTCCTATCCACTGATGCTCAAAGCCTTGGATCCTTTTTATTACCCTTGCCTTTTGGTTTTAAGGGTTATTGGCTTTTTGCTCTTGGCTTTTGGTTTAAAGAGCTTTTGGCTTTTTCTGCTTGCTTTTTCTTTTTCTTTCTCTCTTTTTTTTTCTTTTTTTTTTTTGCAAGCTTTTGTATTCACTGCTTTTTCTTACTTCAAGAATCATTTTTATGATTTTTCAGATCATCAAATAAAATTTCTCCTTTTTCCTTATTCTTCAAGAGCCAACATATTTAACATTCATAAACCACAATATCAAAAGACATATGCACTGTTCAAGCATTCATTCAGAAAACAAAAAGTATTGTCACCACATCAAAATAATTAAACTAGTTTCAAGGATGAATTCGAAACCCTGTACTTTTTGTTCTTTTTTTTAGAACATTTTTCATTTAAGAGAGGTGATGGATTCATTGGACATTCATAACTTTAAGGCATAGACACTTAGACACTGGTGATCATGTAATAAGACACAAACATAAATAAACATGAGGCATGAAACCGAAAAACAGGAAAAATAAGAACAAGGAGATTAAGGAATGGGTCCACCTTAGTGAGGGTGGCGTCTTCCTCTTCTTGAAGAACCAATGGTGCTCTTGATATTCCACCCTTAGTTGTCCCATGTTGGAGCTTAATTCTCCTATGGAAGTGTTGATTTGCTCCCAATAGTTTTGTAGAGGAAAGTGCATCCCTTGAGGTATCTCAGGGATTTCATGGTGAGGAATTTCCTCATGCTCTTGTTGAGGTCCATGATCTCTTATTTGCTCCATCATTTTCTTAGTGATGGGCTTGTCCTCTTCAATGAGGATGTCTCCCTCTATGTCAATTCCAGCCGAATTGCAGAGGTGACAAATGAGGTGAGGAAAGGCTAACCTTGCCAAAGTGGAGGACTTGTCAGCCACCTTGTAGAGTTCTTGAGGTATAATCTCATGAACTTACACTTCCTCCCCAATCATGATACTATGGATCATGATGGTCTGATCTATAGTAACTTTAGACCGGTTGCTAGTAGGGATGATTGAGCGTTGAATAAACTCCAACCATCCTCTAGCTACAGGCTTAAGGTCCAGTCTTCTCAATTGAACCGGCTTGCCTCTTGAGTCAACTTTCCATTGAGCTCCTTCCACACATATGTCCATGAGAACTTGGTCCAACCTTTGATCAAAGTTGACCTTTCTAGTGTAGGGGCGTGCATTTTCTTCCATCATTGGCAAGTTGAACGCCAGCCTTACATTTTTCGGACTGAAATCTAAGTATTTCCCCCGAACCATGGTAAGCCAATGCTTTGGATTCGGGTTCACACTTTGATCATGGTTCCTAGTGATCCATGCGTTTGCATAGAACTCTTGAACCATTAAGATCCAGACTTGTTGAATGGGGTTGGTGAGAACTTCCTAACCTCTTCTTCGGATCTCATGTCGGATCTCCGGATACTCATTCTTTTTTAGCTTGAAAGGAACCTCAGGGATAACTTTCTTCTTGGCCACAACTTCATAGAACTGGTCTTGATGGACCTTTGAGATGAATCTCTCCATCTCCCATGACTCAGAGGTGGAAGCAATTGCCTTCCCTTTCCTCTTTCTTGAGGTTTCTCTGGCCTTAAGTACCATTAATGGTTATGGAAAAACAAAAAGCTATGCTTTTACCACACCAAACTTAAAATGTTTGCTTGTCCCTGAGCAAAAGAAGAAAGAAAGAAGGAGAAGAAGAAGAAAAATGGAGAAGATGGAGGGAGAAGGTATATTCGGCCAAGGGAAAGAAGAGAGGGTTGTGTTGTGTGAAAATGAAGAAGGAATGAGGGGTTTATATAGGAGTAGGGGAAGGTTTAGGGTTCGGCCATTAGGGTTGGATTTGGGAGGGAAAGGAATTTGAATTTTGGAGGTAGGTGGGGTTTATGGGGAAGAGATGATGGATGTGAGTGGTGAAAAGGTGATGGGAAAGAATGATTGAGGTGATTGGTGAAAGGTATTTGGAGAAGAGAGTTATGAAAAGGTGTGAGGAGGAGAGATGAAAAGGTGGGGATCCTGTGGGGTCCACAGATCCTGTGGGGTCAAGGACTTAACATCCATGCTCCAATTAGGCATGTAAAACGCCTTTAGCATGCATGTCTGGCGTTAAACGCCAGCTTGCTGCTTGTTTTTGGCGTTAAACGCCCAAAAGTAGCCTGTTTCTGGCGTTTAACGCCACTTCCATGCTCTGTTCTGGCATTAAACGCCAGTCTGGTGCTTGTTTCTGGCGTTTAACGCCATCTTGATGCTTCTTTCTGGCATTAAACGCCATTTTGATGCTTCTTACTGGCATTTAAACGCCAGTAAGTTCTTCCCCCAGGGTGAGCTATTTTTAATGCTGTTTTTCATTCTGTTTTTAATTTTTTAGTAGTTTTTGTGACTCCACATGATCATCAACCTAAAAAAAAAAACATAAAATAAAAATAGATATAATTAAATAACATTAGGTTGCCTCCCAACAAGCGCTTCTTTAATGTCAATAGCTTGACAGTGAGCTCTCATGGAGCCTCACAGACATTCAGAGCATTGTTGGAACCTCCCAACACCAAACTTAGAGTTTGGTTGTGGCCTCCCAATACCAAACTTAGAGTTTAACTGTGGGGGCTTTGGTTGACTCTGTAGTGAGAGAAGCTTTTCATGCTTACTCTCCATGGTTACAGAAGGAGATCCTTAAGTTTTAAACACAAGGTTGTCCTCATTCAGTTGAAGGACCAATTCTCCTCTGTCCACATCAATCACAGCTCTTGCTGTGGCTAGGAAGGGTCTTCCAAGGATGATGGATTCATCCTCATCCTTCCCAGTGTCTAGGATTATGAAATCAGTAGGGATGTAAAGGCCTTCACCCTTTACTAACATGTCCTCTACTTGTCCATAAGCTTGTTTTCTTGAGTTATCTGCCATCTCTAAAGAGATTCTGGCAGCTTGCACCTCAAAGATCCCAAGTTTCTCCATTACAGAGAGTGGCATTAAGTTTATTCCTGACCCCAGGTCACACAGAGCCTTCTCAAAGGTCATAGTGCCTATGTTACAGAGAATTAGGAATTTACCAGGATCCTGTTTCTTTTGAGGTAATTCTACCTATCCAATGCATTTAGTTCATTGGTGAGCAAGGGAGGTTCATCTTCCCAAATCTCATTACCAAATAATTTGGCATTCAGCTTCATGATTGCACCAAGGTACTTAGCAACTTGCTCTTCAATAATATCTTCATCCTCTTTAGAGGATGAATACTTATTAGAGCTCATGAAGGGCAGAAGGAGGTTCAATGGAATCTCTATGGTCTCTAGATGAGCCTCAGATTCCTTTGGTTCCTCAGAGGGAAACTCCTTAATGGTCACTGAGCGTCCCAGGAGGTCTTCCTCACTAGGATTCATGTCCTCCTCCTCCTCTTTGGGTTCGGCCACACCAAGTAAGGTAATGGCCTTGCACTCTCTTTTTGGATTCTCTTCTGTATTGCTTGGGAGAGTACTAGGAGGAGTTTCAATGACCCTTTTACTCAGCTGGCCCACTTGTGCCTCCAAATTTCTAATGGAGGACCTTGTTTCATTCATGAAACTTAAAGTGGCCTTAGATAGATCAAAGACTATATTTGCTAAGCTAGATGGATTCTGCTCAGAATTCTCTGTCTGTTGCTGAGTGGATGAAGGAAAAGGCTTGCTATTGCTAAACCTGTTTCTTCCACCATTATTAAAGCCTTGTTGAGGCTTTTGTTAATCCTTCCATGAGAAATTTAGATGATTTCTCCATGAGGAATTATAGGTATTTCCATAGGGTTCCCCCATGTAATTCACCTCTGCTATTGCAGGGTTCTCAGAATCATAAGCTTCTTCTTCAGAAGATGCCTCTTGAGTACTGTTGGATGCAGCTTGCAATCCATTCATACTCTGAGAAATCATATTGACTTGCTGAGTCAATATTTTATTCTGAGCCAATATGGCATTCAGAGTATCAATTTCAAGAACTCCCTTCCTCTGAGGCATCCCATTACTCACAGGATTCTTTTAAGAAGTGTACATGAACTGGTTATTTGCAACCATGTCAATGAGTTCTTAAGTTTCTGCAGTTGTTTTCTTTAGGTGAATGGATCCACCTGTAAAATGGTCCAATGACATCTTTGATAATTCAGACAGACCATCATAGAATATGTCCAGGATGGTCCATTCTAAAAGCATGTCAGAAGGACACTTTTTGGTCGGTTGCTTATATCTCTCCCAAGCTTCATAGAGGGATTCACCTTCTTTCTGTTTGAAGGTTTGAACATCCACTCTAAGCTTGCTAAGCTTTTGAGGAGGAAAGAACTTGGCTAAGAAAACCGTGACCAGCTTATCCCAAGAGTTCAAGCTATCTTTAGGTTGAGAGGCCAATCATATTCTAGCTCTGTCTCTTACAGCAAACGGGAAAAGCATAAGCCTGTAGACCTCAGAGTTAACCCCATTGGTCTTAACAGTATCACAGATCTGCAAGAACTCAGTTAAGAACTGAAAAGGATCTTTTGATAGAAGTCCATGAAACTTGCAGTTCTGTTGCATCAGAGAAACTAACTGAGGCTTTAGATCAAAATTATTTGCTCCAATGGCAAGGATTGAGATGCTTCTTCCATGTAAATTGGAATTTGGTGCAGTAAAGTCACCAAGCATCTTCCTTGCATTGTTATTATTTTCGGCCATGTCTCCTTCTTTTTCGAAAATTTCTGTCAGATTTTCTCCAGAGAGTTGTGCTTTAGCTTCCCTAAGCTTCCTCTTCAAAGTCCTTTCAGGTTCAGGATCAGCTTCAATAAGAATGTTCTTATCCTTGTTCCTGCTCATATGAAAAAGAAGAAAACAGAAAAGAAAATATAGAATCCTCTATGTCCCAGTATAGAGATTCCTTTGTGTGAAGAGAAGTGTTAGTAAATAAATAAATAATTAGAAGGAGATGAGAGGGAAGAATTCAAAAATTAAATAAATTAAAATTAAAATATTATTGTTTTTAATTTAAAAATTAAGGTTAGAATTTGAAAATAAAAAAAGAAATAAAATTAAAATAAAAATTTAAAATAATTGGTTAATTAAAAAGGAATTTTGAAAAAGAGGAAGGTGATTTTCGAAAATTAGAGAGAGAAAATTAGTTAGGTAGTTTTGAAAAAGATATGATTGAAATAGTAAACTTTTAAAATCAAACAAAAAGTCAAGTAGTTAATTGAAAAAGATTTTGAAATTGATTTTGAAAAAGATGTGATTGAAAAGATATGATTGAAAATCATTTTGAAAAAGATTTGAAAAGAAAATTAAAAAGATTTGATTTTAGAAATCAAAGTTGATTACTTGACTAACAAGAAACTTGAAGATATGATTTTAAAATTTAAAGATTGAATCTTTCTTAATAGGCAAGTAACAAACTTAAAAATTTTTGAATCAATCACATTAATTGTTAGTAAAGATTTTGAAATTATGAAACAAAATAAGAAAAAGATTTTTGAAAATCAAATTGAAATTTTTTGAAAATATGAAAGAAAAAAAATGAAAAAGATTTGGTTTTTGAAAAAGATAGGATTTTTAAATTGAAAATTTGATTTGACTCATAAGACACAACTAAATTTAAAAACTTTTTGACCAAATCAAACCAAATTTTCGAAAATTATGAGTGAAATAAGGAAAAGATATTTTTTTATTTTTGAATTTTTAATGAAGAAAGAGAAAAACAATAAAAAGACTTAATGCATGAAAATTTTGGATCAAAACAAATGATGCATGCAAGAACACTATGAATGTCAAGATGAACACCAAGAACACTTTGAAGATCATGATGAACATCAAGAACTTATTTTTGAAAAAATTTTAAAGAAAAGAAAACATGCAAGACACCAAACATAGAAATTTTTAATTTTTAGACACTATGAATGCAAGAATGCACATGAAAAACAAGATGCAACACACAACAAGAAAATATGAAGATCAGACAAGAGGATTCATCAAGAACAACTTGAAGATCATGAAGAATGCAATGCATGAATTTTCGAAAAATGCAAGAAAGGGATAAACATGCAATTGACACCAAACTTATGACTTAACACTAGATTCAAGCAAGAAACATCAAATTATTTTTAGTTTTATGATTTTGTAAATTTTTTTGGTATTTTTCGAAAATTAATTGGAAAAAAAATAAGGATTTCAAAATTTTTAATAGGAATTCTAGGAATCTTGCAATGTTAGTCTAAAACTCCGGTCCAGGAATTAGACATGGCTTACTAGCCAGCCAAGATTTCAGTGAAAGCTCCGGTCCAAAACACTAGACATGGCTAATGGCCAGCCAAGTTTTAGCAGATACAAATCAGACATACAACAGCTGATACTTCATTCAACTTGCTTCTGTGCTGATGAGTGGAAGCCTCGGTCCAAAAGAATTAGACATGGCTTTACAGCCAGCCAAGCTTCAACATGTTATCTTGAAACTCTAGAATTCATTCTTAAAAACTCTGAAGCCATAGAATAATTTATTTTCAAAATTTTTTTCTGAAATTTTTTTCAAAAATAGAAATAAAAATAAAAATAAAAAGCTTAAAATTAAAATAAAGTTACCTAATCTGAGAAACAAGATGAACCGTCAGTTGTCCAAACTTGAACAATCCCCGGCAACGGCGCCAAAAACTTGGTGCACGAAATTGTGATCCTTAACAACGGTGCCAAAAACTTGGTGCTTGGAACGTAATTTACACACTTTGTCACGACTTCGAACAATTAACCAGCAAGTGCACTGGGTCGTCCAAGTAATAAACCTTACGTGAGTAAGGGTCGATCCCACGGAGATTGTCGGCTTGAAGCAAGCTATGGTCACCTTGTAAATCTCAGTCAGGCGGATTCAAATGGTTATAGAGTTTTAATAATTAAAAGATAAATAAAACGTAAAATGGGATAGAGATACTTATGTAAGTCATTGGTGAGAATTTCAGATAAGCGTATAGAGATGCTTTCGTTCCTCCTGAACCTCTGCTTTCCTGCTGTCTTCATCCAATCATTCCCACTCCTTTCTATGGCAAGCTTTGTGTAGGGCATCACCGTTGTCAATGGCTACTTCCCATCCTTTCAGTGAAAATGGTCCAAGATGTGCTGTCACTGCACGGCTATTCATCTGTTGGTTCTCGATCATACTGGAATAGGATTTAGTAATCCTTTTGCGTCTGTCACTACGCCCAGCACTCGCGAGTTTGAAGCTCGTCACATCCATCCCTTCCCGGATCCTACTCGGAATACCACAGACAAGGTTTAGACTTTTCGGACCTCAAGAATGGCCTCCAATAGTTCTAGCCTATACCACGAAGACTCTGATCTCACGATCAGGAGGCTAAGAGATACACATTCAAGCTTGTTTGCACGTAGAACGGAAGTGTTTGTCAGGCGCGTTCATAAGTGAGAATGATGATGAGCGTCACATAATCATCACATTCATCATGTTCTTGTGTGCGAATGAATATCTTAGAGAAGAAATAGGCTTGAATTGAATAGAAAAACAGTAGTACTTTGCATTACTTCATGAGGAACAACAGAGCTCCACACCTTAATCTATGGTGTGTAGAAACTCTACCGTTGAAAATACATAAGAACAAGGTCCAGGCATGGCCGAATGGCCAGCCCCTAAAACGTGATCCAAGGATCAAAAGATAATCCAAAGATAAAACTAAAGGTGTAAATACAATAGTAAAAAGTCCTATTTATACTAAACTAGTTACTAGGGTTTACAGAAATGAGTAAATAATGCAGAAATCCACTTCCGAACCCACTTGGTGTGTGCTTGGGCTGAGCATTGAAGCTTTCACGTGTAGAGGTCTTTCTTGGAGTTAAACGCCAGTTTGTAACCTGTTTCTGGCGTTTAACTCTGCTTTGCAACCTATTTCTGGCGTTTAACTCCAGAATAGGACAGAGAGCTGGCGTTGGATGCCAGTTTGCGTCATCTAAACTTGGGCAAAGTATGGACTATTATATATTGCTGGAAAACCCTGGATGTCTACTTTCCAACTCAATTAAGAACGTACCATTTGGACTCTTGTAGCTCCAGAAAATCTACTTTGAGTACAGGGAGGTCAGAATCCAACAACATCTATAGTCCTTCTTCAACCTCTGAATCTGATTTTTGCTCAAGTCCCTCAATTTCAACCAGAAATTACCTGAAATCACAGAAAAACACACAAGCTCATGGTAAAGTCCAGAAATGTGATTTTTATTTAAAAACTAATAAAAATATACTAAAAACTAACTAAATCATACTGAAAACTATGTAAAAATAATGCCAAAAAGCATATAAATTATCCGCTCATCAGATATCAAGGACATAGATATGAAATTTTAAGCACCTTGCTTAAATTCATATTAAGGATGGAGAATAGGCAATTATTTTAGTCATAGTTATAGAAAGTGAGAAAATTAGGATTTTTTTTGTGTCTTGTTTTATCTTTATTAAGTGACTACAATTGTGGGTATTATGTTTATTTTTTTATTTATATGATTATTTGATATGAGTAAAGTTTATAATTGGTTTTTCCTTTATAGTTTAGTATACCCATCTTTTGTGTTAGTATCATTAGGTCCATTTACATTTTTCAACTAGTAACGATTCTAATGATCAAGGTTCTCACTATTTTCAAATGGCTTGCAAAAATAAAAACACAATTTAAATATCAATAACCAATATAATCCAAATAAGGCTTAAAGGATTTTTTTCTATTATAAAATAAAAAAGCTTTATTTTCCGAAAAAAATTATCCGAACTTTAACTTCCGAGATACAAAATTTTTTTTGGCATTTGAAGAAAGTTCATCGTACCCCCGACGAACCTCGTTAATTTAATAAGGTTCGCCATATCCCCGACGAACTCTAAATTTTATATAGAGTTTGCTGTACTCCCGACGAACTTCACATTAAGTTCGCCAAAATATAAAAGTCGTGGGGGGACCATTTTATTTTTCACATTTTCATTTCTTTTTAACTCTCTTCACTCTTATCCTCCCATCTCTTGGCAAGATTATTTCTTTCGGCATTGTTGAAGTTCTTGGTTTCTTCAGTTCGTCGTAATTTTCTTATGTTTTTTCTTTTTTGTTCAATTTGTTGTTATGTTTCTCATGTTTCACGTTTTCATTTCACCTTTTCACTCTATTCGTTGTCATCTTCTCTTATGTTGTCAAGGTTATTTGTTTGGGCATCGTTGAAGTTATTGATTTTGTTAGTTCGTCAGTTTCAGATAATTCTATTGTTATGTTTATATTTTCTGTTTGATTTGTTGTTGTTTATTATTTGAATATATTTCTTTAGCAAGTTAGATTAAGTTATTAGTTATGTTAATTAGTTTGATAAGAGGATGATATATTTAGTTTACATGACTATATATGTGTTGTTAGTTTAGAATATGTAAAATGATCATGTGGTTATGAATAAATGTTAGGTAAGAGAAAAATTTATTTTAATTATTGTTTTGTTTGAACTAATTATAGTTAATTTTAGTAATTCTGTTCTTTTATTTTCCCTTTCAATTGATTAGTGCTAAATGTGGTTGGTAATATAATATAGTTAATTTCAAATGAATTTTTTTTATCTAGATTATGGTTTACATCTAATTGATTATGTTATTTAGATTTATTTTGAATATGCATGATAAAAAATTAGTTAAAATTTGAAATTATTTTATTCTAATTTGTTCTATTAGAGTGTAGTTTCATGGATCAAGAACTGTTGGGGTATGAAGATACTCTTTATAGATTGAATCAGGTTGACCATATTGCAGGCAGACTTAACCGAGTGGTACACTTTATAACTCATGTCGTTTATATATTTAAAATTTGAATTTTGTTGTTACTGGTTGACTTTTTTTTGTTTTACTGATTTATTTTATTTGGTAGGCTCCTCGGGTCTTGCGTACTAGAAGAAATTTATTGGGATGTCTGCCTGAGCAGATTAGGTCACATCTTAGACGACAGGATTCGAGTATGTTGCATACATGGTAGGGTGAGAGTATGACTGGCCGTTGGTCTCAGTTCTAATCGAGAGATGGCAACTCGAGTCCCATATGTTTCACCTGCCATGTGGGGAGAAGAGTATCACCCTACATGACATGGCGTACCAGTCGGGACTTGCCATTGATGGAGATCCAGTCAGTGGCTGCATCGGTGGGTGGGAGCAATTCTATCAGGAACGGTCCATTGATGACTTGTGTCAGTAGGTACTCGGTATTATTCCGAGCCCCAATGACAGACAATCACAGACCAAGTGGACTGTCAAGCTAACTTGGTTTCAAAATACTATTTGCGGGGAGTTGGAGGAGCACCCGACTTGGTCACTCTCTAGTATTTTATACTTCACATCCCTCCTGATGTTGTACGTCTTAACTGCCAAGATGACTTCCTCCTTGTTTTCAAACTGTTGTCCAATCTCAAACTCACCGATGGGATCCTCTTCAGGGCCTCCATGACTAGATTAACAATCTGAAGCAATGTTCTAAAAATCGGTTCGAACCGACCGATCGAACTGGTCAAACTGTGAACCACTGCCAAATACGGTTCGGACAAAAGCTATAACTGGAAGATTGGGAAAACGGCGTTGGACTGTCAAACCAGACAAAAACCAGTCAGTTGAACCGAACCGTGACCTGGCCAATTTTTGAATTTTTCTAAAAAATGGCTGCGTTTTCTTCGTGCAACCCTAACTCCCTAAGTTCCCTAACCATTACCCCTCTTCAGTCTTCCCTCTACTTTTACAATGCAAAGCAGCACTCCCTCGAGCTTCTCCAGTCCTCCGTCATCTCAACGTCATCGAATCCACTGACACAACTTCCATCCAACCACTGCCGCCATTGCAACTTTGAGCTTTAAAGCCACTGTCGCGACTTCCTTCCCCTTTCATCTTCGATCTTCAAACACAGAAAAGAGGCAGCCCTAAGCCTCCATATCCTCCCCCTTTTTTAAGCTGTCCAGCCACTGCCGCTGCTTGCACTGCTCTAGCGTCAGATCAACGTGTCTGTTTCGCCTCTTTTTGCCGTGCTTCCATTGCTTTTCAGCCTCTGTTCCATCGCACTTCCGTCAATTTTCATCCTCTGTTCCACTGTGCTCCAACCCTTGTGTTCCACTTCGAGTTCCTCATCTGTGCTCTCTCTCCCTTGCATGTTTGAGTTCTAGCCTTCGTTTGTGCTCCATCTCCCTCAGTTGTGAAAGGTGATTTCTATTCATTGTTCTTGTTGGTACTGGTTTCTTCTTTATTACTTTGTTTTCTTGCTGCCATTTAGAGTTTAATTTAACATTTGTTTTTTTTTGTGTCTTACATTTAAAGTTTTGTCATTTTTTCTACTACTATTTTTGAAATTGCCATTGTTGTTATTGATGTTGTGGAAACTATTCTTATGCTTATATTTAGTGTACATGTTCATGATGTTATGTATGATAGTGATAAATTATTTGCACACACAGTCAAATCTTAACAGTGTTCATGGCTGGTTGAGAATATACAATTGAATGTGACAACCATTAATACTAGTCAAACTTTGCTACTATAATATTTATGAGTAAGAGTGATGACTATTACTATGAAGAAAAATAAGTAGGAGCTTGTTTATAGCATATATGTTGGCTTATATATGTCAACAAGACCAAGCTTTTTGCTGAATCAATGTTTTCTCATCAAGCTTCTAACTATGATGGGCGAAAATAAGTATATAGTTACTGATGTTGTTTTATTAGGGATGAATGTTTATTAATTTATTTGTATTTGTGTTAATTGTGGTAGTGTTATGATTTCTAGAAATTGTATGAATTAAGTTAAATAGTTGTATAATTTGAATGATATTTTAAAGTTTATATTATAATATAATTAGATTTTAGTGTGTTTATTTATATTTTAATAATTGTTATTTTATTATAAAACAATTATTCCAGTTGAACTATTGTTAAATCGGTTGAACCAACAAACTAGTAAACCAGTAGTTAAAGCGATTCGATGATCGGTTCGGTTTTCAGAACATGGATCTGAAGCCATTGCCTCGAGATTCAAAGTGAAAAAGTGATCTGGCCAATCGTATGGTCGAAAAATGACAGGCTGTGTCAGTGCAATTTATGTTTCACCATAGTAGTTCATCTCTTCCTCCTCCTCATCCTCATTAGGAATTTCTGTTGGTTCAGCCTCAACATCTTCACTATCATCAGGATTAACTTGATAGGGAGCCATCATCGATCCCTAATTGCAGAACTCTCATGACTTTCAATATCAGATTGCATCATGCCATCATTAGAATGTTCAACGTTTGACCCCTTTTGACTACCTTCAGGTGGCACATTTAGGTCAACCATCGTCCTTCTAATATTTCTTCTGACTACTCTACTTAAAGGGCTATCATTAACAGTATCCGCAGATGATCCTCGTCCACCTAACTCAACTAAGAAAACAAATAATTCCAACAGATGGACATTTGTCTAATGGTTGTGCCACACCATACCTTTATAAGACGTATGTCCTCATCATCACGTAATCGATACCAAATTCAAAAAATATAAAATATTCTCAAAACCTAAATCCTAATAAAAATAATACAAAAATAGCAATCACAACATCTATGATATACCTCTTGTAGAAACAAAACGTTATCTACTTCAGACGGATATCTGTAGTAAATTTTCTTCACTCTTTTAGTGTGTTGTTGGCCAATAGAATGCAATATTAAATTCTTTAACATTGTTAAACTGTTGACTTTGGGAATCGTGTATGCAATCACTCGTTGAGTAGACCTAAGTACGATAGAATCTTCTTTATCATACACTATTTGACCATTATAATGAATGGATAACAACGAAATTTTAGACATTGTAAAGAGTAAATTAGAAAGAAGAGCAACATCAAAACAAGAATAAGCTACTAATATTGAGTTTCATACTTAACCAATGTGAATATTTATAGAGGAATTGGGTGGAAGTTCGCCGGAAGTACAGCAAATTTGCTTCAAATACCAAAAAAAAATTGCATCCTAAAAATTAAAGTTCGGATAATTTTTTTGGGAAATAAAGGTTTTTATTTTATAATAAAAAAATCCAAAGCTTAATTCTAATTTAGAAATATAAAGGTGTTACAAGATAAATTTTAAAAAAATTATTAAATAAAATATTTCCAGATGACACAAATTAGGTCATATCAATTTGGTCTTCAATCATGAGAATGACTCTCGATTTAGAGGAAAACTTTATATGAAATTTATGAATTATGAACACCAATATGGATACACACGATATGATATGACACCGATTATATAAACACGAAATTTAATTTTTTTGTAAGATATGGAGACAATATATATATAGTATTTTTTAGATAAA
>NC_029794.2:38442315-38442683 GCF_000816755.2 Arachis ipaensis
TTTAAATATATCTATATTTAGAGAATTATTTTTTAATTTTTTGATATAAAAAACACACGTATTAAATGATATCAAATGAACATGGTATCCAAACTGTATTTGATATACAAATACGACAACTGAGTAAAAGTGTGTGCTAAAGCATGAAACAGATCTACATTACATAAATTAGGTCATATCAGTTTGCTTTTTAATAATGGGAATTACTATGTGGATTTAGGGAAAATTCATGAAATATATCTAACACAAATGGCGTTATATCAATTTGGCTTTTAATATATATTGGTCATGACTATCTGGATCTTGAATAAGATCTCAACTAAAATACGTCTTTTATCATTAATTTATTATTATTATTTGGAGTTAAA
>NC_029794.2:38442836-38451019 GCF_000816755.2 Arachis ipaensis
TATACTCTCTCAAATAATAATTATGATAATTATTATAACCTTAGGTCGTTGCACATAGAGATCGACAGCAACAAAGTGGTGCTTATTATGGTGAAGGACCAAAGCAATAACTACCTCATAACTCTGACTTTCTCCAACATAGCTCGTGTATCATATGCCAGCCATAAGTCATAATAACATACACAGCTACCACGGCAACAAGGAAACATATCTCACAATTAAAATATAAGTCACCACTTGCTATATACTAGGAACTTTTGACATTTACATGTATGATTTTTTAGGGACCTCCCCTAACACATCATTGGATGATGGGGTCTTCCCTCTTCAATGTGATTTTGATAGTTTCTTTCATAATATTGGTCCTAACATCTATAGTCTTTGGGAAAAGAAAATATATATTGTATCTTTTAATGTCCTAAGCTTTAATGTCACAGTTTTTGTTGGCAAATAATGTCTTAGCTTTTCCTGTTTTAAATTTTTAGAAAGAATCTAACTAGAAATCATTTTTTGGTAGCTAATTGAAGTCAAATTCTTTTGAAAATTCTTTTTTAACTTTATATTTGCTATTTTCCTTCTCCCTTCTTTCTTTTTTCTTTTTTTTTTCTTTTTTATTTCCTTTCAATATCACTTTTAATATCATCATGACTTCGTGCTTGTTTGGGCGCCATTATTTTGATAAAAAATATCTTTTTTTTTAATTTTTTAACGTGTTTGGCAAATTTCGAGTAGTAAAAGTAAAAGCACTTGAAAAATCAGAAAAACATTTTTTTTAGAAGCTGTAATTTATATCTTTTTTTAGAAGTTGTAATTTACATTTTTTTTAAAAGATCTTTTTTCTTTAGAAAAAAAAAGATGTTTTTCATGTAATAAATAAACAAAAAAGTACTTTTATATTGTTATATCCAAACATAATCGATAAATAAAAAGATCTTTTTGCATGAGATACCCAAACATAAAATTACTTTTACTTTTTCATAAGATCTTTTAAAAAAAAATAACTCAAAAAAAGATCTTTTTTTAAAAGATCATCCAAATAAGTCCTTCATCCTTTATTACCGTTAGTCGTTTATCATTGCTATCAACTATCTTAAATTTTAAAGTCTAAAACTTAAATTTAAACTTTTGAAAACGATAAACGTATTTTTTTGTGAATTAAAAAGGATGCAAGTTAAGGGGAAAAAATTGACAATAAAAAAAGTTGACAAATATTGACTAATCCAAAATTAGCTCCCTGTGTATTTTCTTTTAGACATAATTATATGAATCTACTCAGTTATATAACTAATCAATATTGACAACAATATATGATGAACTATTACATTCTTTTGCTGCCCTCAATTTTAAATGCCCATGTGTATATTTAAAATATGAGTGTTAGAGAATCATTAGCATCAATTTAGACCAATTAGTATTGTTTATATTTATATAATATATCTGTATATTAATTATAGGATTCTATACCTTTATTACTCTGATTCATTTAGCACCTATAAATACCCCTTGTATATTGTACCTTTTATCACACTCAATAATACACTTTTCAGATTACTCTCTCAATCTCTTGTTTCTAACATGGTATCAAGAGCCTAAAGTTTTTTTTTTTTAATGAAATTCTGTTCCTAGCCTCCTTGTTTTTCTCTTTCGACAGTGCCTCTTCGCTCTCGTTTTTTGATTTGTTTTCGACGCTTTGGTTCGTCACATTCGGCATCATCGTGTTCTTCGTTTCGTCATCTTTCCAACGCCGCCGAGATCGCCGCCAGCAGCCCCCGGACGCGCCATCACGCGCCGCCGGAAGTTCACTGTCCACCTCCATTGTTTCATTCCAGAAGCTTCAGCAGCCGTTGATCTTGGTGCTGATCGCACGCTCTTGGTGCTGCCATGTGTCGCAACGAAGCCATCCCTGGTATCCACGACCCGTGCACGACTCGACCCGACCCGCACCCGACCCGCGCCTCCACCTCACCGCCAGCATGTCTCTCTCGTACACTCAGGGGCTGCCACGTGTCATTGTCTCGCTGACGTCACTGTTGATGTGGCACTGACATGGCAGACAAGCGAGACCCCCTAAGGTTTTTTGGTGAGCTCTTTCCGATTTTGCACTCCGATTTCTCATTTTCTACTCTGAAATTGCCGTTTTCTCTCCTCTCTTTGATTTTTGTGACCACTATCATGGAAAAGCCAGATGTTTTTGCTGCCACCGACAGAAAGGGTAAATTCTGTCGAAACTGTAACCGTTCTGGGCAACTCTTCCCTGACTTTCCTTCTGTCGAATGTCGCATATGCCACCAAACAGGTCATATTAGCTACCATTGTTCACAACTGTTTTGCCGTTACTGCAAGCTCTCGGGATGATGAGTTTGGAAAACTCTAAGTAAATATTTGTGATGACTAAACATTATTACTTTGATAAATAGCAAAAATATTAAATCACATATGTTAATAAATTAATTTTTGCTTTGCAGGTACAATTGGGCCGAAAATTAAATGATTTGATGCAAGCCCAAGTGTGAATTTATTCAGCATGGATATAAAAATAAAATAAATTATATGGCTGAATTGTTGTGATATTAATTGGACCAGAATGAAGTTTGTTGCTCCAAGCCCAATTGTGATTTATGCTAAGTAATCCAATGCTTGATCCAAAATCCATCAGGAAAGCAAATGTTATCATTTGCCATATGCTTTCCAACGGATTCCAATTCTCATTAAGGACGGATTTCAAATTTTAATATGGCAGCATTGGAAATATAAATGAGAGAGAGAAAATGAGTGACATGATTGATGTATTTAAGCTACACGCCACTCTAAGGGAAGTGAAAGAATCTTTTAAATTAAATTGATTATCTCACTAAATTGCTTCCCTTCCAAGTTGTTTATTCTCTCTCATCTCTTCCCTTCTCTGTTTCGGTCATTACCCAGGAAACCTTGAAAGCAAAAATGAGCTACCGAAGTTAAGGAAGAACAAGCTACAAGACCATCACAATGATGGCAAGAAAACATAACAAAATAAAAGTATGCTGTGGCTGAGATATTCACCAAAAATGGTAAGATTTGGTGAGGTAATCTCGAGCTCTTCATACTCAAAAAGAAAGAAGAAGATTCGGCCAGCAAGGTAGAGATTCTTGGAGGCATGGCTTGTCTTTGATTCTGCTCAACCACCACAGGAAGTAGCTAGAGTGGGGAAGTGATGGAAGAGGCAGAGATTGAAGCAGATGAAGCCATCATCATCATGAAGCATCAAGGGCCAGAAATCCATCTTGGAGAGCAAGCCAAGGATGGAGCGCTCGGATTGATGAAGAGTGATGACCAAGGAAGGACTAGAGGTAATTGCATGTTGGGTTTTACATGGTTATCTCTTCTCTCTCGGTGTGGCCGAACCGGATCTGTTTCTTGGATAAGAAGAAGTTGGCTTGGTTTTTGGCTTCAAAAGTGGAGGCTTCCCTCTTCTATAAAAAGAGAGAACAGCCACTGTTTGGAGCAAGGAGAAAGTTTGAGAGTGCAAGGCACAGAATTCTCAGAGCTACCTGAGCTAACAGTTTTCTCTTCTCCTTCAATGTATTCTGTTTTGTATTTTTCTGTTTAATTTTGTCATGTCTTGAGTCTCATGGAAAAAGGAAAACAGTAAGGTTTGTATGAAAAAGCCATAGAGCGGAAAAAGGCAGAGAGTGCAAAATTAAAAGAAAAAAGCCATAGATGTCCTTAGAGTTCCTTTGTTCATCTATGTTGTGTTTCATGATTCTGTGGGAATCCCCTTGTAAGTTGGGTTAGCACTTTACAGATTGTAATCAGGAAGATTATAGTGAAATTCCATAATGTTTGTGATGGAGACTGGATGTAGGCTACACTGCACTTAGCAGCTGAACCAGGATATATCTGGGTGTAATTTTCTCTCTTCTCTACTCCATTTCTGTTTCTATTGCACAGGAGCAAAAACCAAAAATATCTCGTGTAAAGTGACGAGACAAAAAGAAAAGTCTCATGGCTAGGGACGAGACAAAAGAAAAAGTCTCGTGGCTAGTGATGAGATAAAAAGATAAAAAGTTTCCAAAGCTGGTTTCAAGAGTCAGCAAGTATTATCAAGCAAAAAGGGGCTAAGATTCAACCCCTCCTTCTCTTAGCCACTAATATCCATCAATTGGTATCAGAGCTTGGTCTTAAAGAGATCAAGCTTTGCAGCTTGGAGTAAAGATCCTCATGGCAGAAAACAGTGGCTCAAATGTGGTGTCCTACAATCTGACCGAAGGACAATCAAGCAACAGACCTCCTCTTTTCAATGGGAAAAATTATACCTATTGGAAGGAGAGGATGAAGATATTTGTACAAGCAGTGGATTACATACTTTGGAAGATCATCCTGGAAGGGCCTCAATATCCAACTGTTACAAGTGCCGAAGGAGTTGTTTCTCTTAAACCTGAAGCAAGTTGGACGGATGAAGATAGAAAAAAGGTGGAGCTCAACGCCAAGGCCATCAATCTGCTCAACTGTGCTATCAGCTTTGAGGAGTACCGATGGCTATCACGTTGTACAACAGCAAAGGAAATCTGGGATAAACTCCTAGTTACTCATGAAGGAACAACCATTGTGAAAAAGACCAGGATTGATATGTTAAACAGAGAGTATGAAATGTTTGCAATGAAGGAAGGAGAATCCATTGATGAGATGTTTGAACGCTTCAACACCATTATTGTTGGCTTGGATGCTATGGGAATCAAGTATCCTGAATCTGTGCTAGTGAGAAGAGTGTTGAGATGTCTCACAAAAGAGTGAGAAACTAAAGCTTTAATTATCTCTGAGAGTAGTGGTCTTGACTCTATGACTTATGATGATTTGAAAGGAAATTTATTTGCTTTTGAAAACACCTACTTGAAAAAAGATTCAAAAAAGAAAGGAATAGATTTTTCTTTTGTCACTAACCCTCTGGATGATGAATCCAATGATAACTCATCTGAAAATGAATTTGTGTTGTTTAAAAAAAAATTCAGGAAAATGGTGAAGCTCAAAGGCAAAGGCAGCAGCTCAAGGAAAATGAAGAAAGACCTTAGCAAAGTAACTTGTTATAACTGCAAGGAAATGAGGCATTTCAAATCTGATTGTCCCAAGTTAAAGAATGAAGAGAAGCCAAAAAGAGGAAAGAAGAAGGGACTGATGGCTTCATGGGAAGATTTGGAAAATGAGTCGGATGATGATGATGAGGAATCCGAGACCAAGTCACAACCTTGTCTCATGGCAGATCACATAGATCAGGTAGTCTTTCATAACCCTAACACTGAAGATCTTCATCTTATGATAGACCACCTTTCTAAAAAAATAAGATTTTTTCTGCTGAAAAATCAAGAACTTGAACAACAAATCACCATTCTTAAAGCTGAAAACGGTTTTCTTAAAGAAAAAGTAAGGGAGGCCGAAACTGCTTGTGATCTTGTTGAAGAAAATAAGCAGTTAAAAGCCCAAATTAAGAGCTGTGAAAGTGATCATTCCGTTCTTGCATATGTAGATTTTTTTTAAAAGAAATGAAGAGTTGCTTAAAGAGGTTAAAAGGCTTAAGGAAGACTTAGCCAAGTTCACCCAAAGTTCTGAAAATCTTAATCAAATCTTGGCTAGTCAAAAATCTCTTTATGATAAGGCTGGGTTGGGGTTTTATAAATCTGCTGAAAAATCTCATTTTGAAAACTTTGCTTCATCCTCTAATGATACAAGATTTCAAGATCCCACCTACTTTAACAAAACAGCAACTCCAAGATTTTGTAGACTATGCAAACAAAATGGACACTTTCCTATTCAATGTTTTTTTGGTGAAAGAATGATTGGTGATAAAGTTTGTAAAGTTGTTTTTTATTACAATGGCTTAGGACATAGGAGATGGTTTAACGTGAAAGGATCCAAGAAAATTTAGATACCTAAGGTCACTTGAGCTTGTTTTGTAGGTGTGCCTAGCATCCAAACAGAAAGAAAATATGTGGTATATGGATAGCGGATGCTCTAGGCATATGACCGGAAAGACAACCTTCTTCATAAAGCTTGATGAATATGATGGAGGACTTGTCACATTTGGTGATGATGCAAAAGGAAAAATAGTGGCTGTTGGGAAAGTTGGTAAAAATTTTTCATCTTGTATAAATGATGTTCTTCTTGTACATGGTTTGAAACATAATTTACTTAGTGTTAGTCAATTGTATGATTTAGGCTTTGAGGTTATTTTTAGGAAGTTTGTTTTTTTAGTTGTTTGTGAGAAAATTGTGGATATTTTATTTGAAGCTAAAAGATGCAATAATATGTATGGATTGACTCTTGAGGACCTAAAAGAACAAAATGTGACATGCTTTATATCTCTTGAATCTGAAAAATGGATATGGCATAGAAAGTTGGGTCATGCAAGCATGTACCAAATTTCTAAGCTTGTTAAGAAAAATCTGGTTAGAGGAATTCCAAACATCAAATTTGATAAGGATCTTACTTGTGATGCTTGCCAATTGGGCAAACAAGTAAAATCCTCCTTTAAACCTAAAGATAGAATCTCAACCAAAAGGCCATTAGAGATGTTACATATTGATCTTTTTGGACCAACAAGAACTCAAAGTTTATGAGGTAAACACTATGGTCTTGTGGTGGTAGATGATTACTCTAGATTTGGTTGGGTACTTTTCCTTGCTCATAAAAATGATGCTTTTCATGCCTTCTCCACTCTTTGCAAGAAAATTCAAAATGAAAAGGATTTAAAAATTGCCCATTTAAGAAGTGATCACGGAAGAGAATTTGAAAACTAAGACTTTGAAAAATTCTGTGATGACTTAGGAATTTCTCATAACTTTTCATGCCCTAGAACCCCCCAACAAAATGGGGTGGTTGAAAGAAGGAATAGGAGCCTTCAAGAGATGACTAGGGCTATGCTTTGTGGGAATGAGATTCCTAAATTTTTATGGGCTGAAGCTGTGAATATAGCTTGTTACATTTTGAATAGGACAATCATTAGAAAAGGGTTGAAGAAAACCCCCTATGAGCTATGGAAAGGAACCCCTCCAAATCTTAAGTATTTTCATGTTTTTGGATGCAAATGCTTTGTACTTAATAATAGAGAAAACCTTGGAAAATTTGATCCAAAATCTTATGAAGGAATATTTGTTGAATATTCCACCACAAGCAAGGCCTATAGAGTTTATCTCAAGGAGCATAGAACTATAGAGAAATCCATACATGTTAATTTTTGTGATTCTAACTTAATTTCCAGTGCTGTGATAGATAATGATTCAGATGGTGAAGAGGCTGGAACAAGTGAAGAAAATCCCAAATCTGCTCAAAACAAAGATTCTGTCAGTCCAGTTTTGTCTCGTCAGATTGAAGGAGATATTTCCATTTTATCTCCTGAGCAGACACGAGAAACTGAAACAGTGAGACCACCAGAAACTCATCAAAGCTCAACACCACTTCGGAAGCCTAGAGAATGGAAGTCTATGAGGGGTTATCCTCATGACTTCATAATTGGTGATCCCTCTCAAGGAGTAACAACAAGATCCTCCACCAAAAGGCAATCCGAACCAAGCAATTTTGCCCTCTTGTCTCAAATGGAGCCTAACAATGTCAAACAAGCTCTTGAAGATCCATCTTGGGTCAAAGCAATGCAAGAAGAGCTTGCTCAATTCGACAAGAATGAGGTTTGGACACTAGTACCTCATCCGGATGGTAAGAAAGTTACGGGTACTAAGTGGGTGTTTAAAAATAAACTTGGTGAGGATGGACAAGTTGTTCGTAACAAGGCTAGATTAGTGGCCCAAGGTTATGATCAAGAAGAGGGTATAGATTTTGATGAGTCTTTTGCTCCGGTAGCTAGAATGGAAGCAATTAGGTTGCTTCTTGCATATGCTGCCCATAAAGGTTTCAAAATGTTTCAAATGGATGTTAAATGTGCTTTCCTTAACGGCTTTATTAATAGAGAAGCGTATGTGGCTCAACCCCCCGGTTTTGAACATAAAGATTTCCCAAATCATGTTTTCAAAATATCTAAGGCTCTTTATGGTATTAGACAATCTCCAAGAGCTTGGTATGAAAGGCTTAGTGCCTTCTTGTTGGAAAATCAATTTCAAAGGGTACCACCGACACTACTTTATTTATTAAAGCATCTAATGATGATATACTCCTTGTTCAAGTTTATGTTGATGACATTGTATTTGGATCGGCCAATGTAT
>NC_029794.2:38451127-38461058 GCF_000816755.2 Arachis ipaensis
TCTAAGAAAACCCACTCTAACTTTGGAACTCGTTTGTGGGTGTGAAACCTGTTATAGACCAGATCTCCTCCATTCTATGTATTCACTTGGATAGTAAGGAGATATGGAACAAAGTAGGTGTAGAACCGGTAATAGTAGGAAAAGTTCAAAACACAATCCTACGTAACCACATGGGTAACCAAACCTTAAAAGATCCGGTTTGAAAAACTATTCAAGAAAACCATCTTACGACTGTTAAACGCATCATTAGATACATTAAGGGGACTTGTAATTTTGGATTATGGTATCCTAAATCTGATGACTTTTGTGCAGTAGAGTTTTGTGATGCAGATTATGCGGGAGATAGAGTGGATAAATGAAGCACATCCGGCATGTGTTGCTTCCTTGGAAGCTCACTCAACATGTGGTCAAGCAAGAAGCAAGCCACAGTGGCTTTATCCACGGCTGAAGCAGAATACATTTTCGCATCTGCTTGTTGCTCTCAATTAATTTGGTTAAAAACACAATTGGAAGATTACAAATTAAAAATCAATAGTATACCTTTATTTTGTGATAATATGAGTGCTATAAACATTTCAAAAAATCCTGTTCTGCACTCAAGAACCAAGCACATTGAGATAAAATATCATTTTATTAGAGAGCATGTGCAAAAGGGTACTATTGATATTCAATTTGTAAAATCTGAAGACCAAATTGCTGATATTTTTACAAAACCCCTCTATGAAGACAGATTCTGCACCTTGAGAAAAAGTTTGGGAATGTTTGATTTAAGTTCTATTAATAACTTGTGAATATTTGATTCTATTCAGTTTTGTCTCGTAGGTTTGGACGAGATAAAAATGAGGGCATGATGGAAGGGCTATAATCAAGGGGGAGGCAACGCAGAATTTAATGGGCCCCACCAAATTTCCTTAAGCCTACCTTGACCATTTTTGATTCGCTATCTTGTGTGTGTAAACCAAAATCTCTCTTTAGTCAAATCATATCTTGATTGGAAGTGGTTACTATCAAATCAAATCTTTCTCCCTCATAATCCCTTGATTCTAGGAAACCATTCTTCAGTTTATTTCAAATCAAAAGAGAAACTCCTTGGGTATTAACCGCCACTTAATGGTCATTTAATTCCCTCCATCTCTCTCTCCACTCCACATTTATTGCACCACTAACCTCCCTTCTCCCTCACTTCTTTCGGCTTTTCTCACCTTTTCATATTCAACTTCTCTACTCTCCCAACCATGAAAAAGAAAACTGCTCCCAGGAAAAGTGAAAGGCTCCTATTTTCTCAAAAACCGTCCACTCCACAATCTCACACTCACATCCATATTCACTCTACATCATCATCGTCACCCTCACCTCCCTCAAAGCAAACCGACACCATGAGAAGGAAGGTCATTGCCACGAAAACCTCTTCAAGGAAGAAGAAAGAAAAAAGCTCCCGTGGAAGAAGAAGAAGAGTCTCACACATCACCTATTCCGTCTCCACCACCTTCACCACCGAAGAAATCCACTCCCCATGCATCCGGAAAAAAATTCTCAAAAGACCAAGGGTTTCGTGCTTCATGAGACCAGAGAACCCACGAACCTTGGTTCAATGGAGTTCAAGAATAAATTTCACAAACCACACTCCCATTTTGATCCTTCAAGATTTTCTACCTGTGCTTTCTATGAATTCCACAAAGAGGTTTTGGAAAAACAGCATCTGTGCCCATCCTACTTGGTGAATCTCGAGTCTCTGGCCTCCAAAGGAATCAATCTACAACCCCTGTTTGATAGTCTCAAATGGTCACCATTGCTCCTTATTCACAAAATGGTTTATCCAGGGTTGGTGAGACAGTTTTATGCGAATTTGAGATTTATTGATGGCAGCCTTCACTCCTACGTGAAACGCGTGCATATCACTCTGAATGCTAAGACCATTGCTTCTGCCCTTGGTTACATTGATGAAGGGCCGAAGGTTTACATGAGTGATAAATGGGATTCACATGTTGGGATTGTATACAAGCAAGTTCTTCATCAAATCTGTGAAAATCTGTCTGGACTGGACGGAACCGTTCCTACTCACAAGGCTTTGGGTCCAACCAACTCCCTGCTGCACCGCATCATAACTCACATTCTCACCCCACAAAGTGGTTCTCATAACAGGGTAACCGTATCTGACTGTCTTATAATATTTGCTCTTGTTACTTCATCTTCCATTTCATTTAGTTATCTCATGATTAGACATATGTGGGAGTCTGTAAAGAATACAAAAAAGGATAGTTTACCTTATGGAATATTTCTCACGCGCATCTTTGAGTACTTTAAGGTAGATTTAACAAATGAGGATGTAGAGAACAAAGTCTCTATGATCAAAGGAGGCGGGGCTGTTAAAAAGGGAAAGAAATCTATGGCTTCTGATGATGACTTTGAAAGCCGGCCAGAATCCTCAAAAGCAACCAATTCCCTAAGAGACATTCTCACAGAATTCTCTAATATGTCCGATCTCATGGTTCAATTTCACAAGTCTGCTCGCAAACTTGCATATGAAAATGAGTCGTCCTGGAAAAAATGCCAAGAAAGGGTCGGTCTAATGCTGGAAAGCCTTGATGATGAAGTTGGTAGTGAAGCAGGGGCTGAGGGATCTGACTTTAATCTCTCTGATGATTAAATTTCTGTTTACTGTTTAATATTGGCACACTTTGGCTCAATTTGTTACTTTATTTTGTTAGGATGGAGACTGATAGTAGTATAACTATGTGACACTCTGTTAACACTTTTGGATTTTGTTTTGAGTTATCTTTTGCATACTCTGTTTTCTATGTTAAACATTTCTTGCAGGTGCCCCTTTGATGACAAAAGGAGGAGAAAAACTGAAAATTGAAATGTGAAAAACAGAGGCAGAAAACAGGGGATGAAATTTTCAGTTTGAAAATTCATGATCACCCTTGTTAAAAGGATGCATGTTATTATTGCATTTGTTTCACTGTGATTACTGCTGCTGGAAATGCATTTGGCATTTGGTTTATGATAATGTTTGATAATGCATTTGTTTTGGTTATATGAATGACTGGTTATTGATTTATCTTGATGAATATGCCTTTATTGAAATATGAATATTCTGATTCATCTTGGTAAACATGCTGGCTTGATAACTTATTTTTGGCAGTTCCTTTAAACTTTGATATGTATATGCTGCCATGTTTTGATGTGATCATGTGTGTTTCAAAATATTTTCCTTAACATAATAATACTGCTCTGATATCTTGAATGGAAAATATTTGAAAATCTTTTGAACAACATTTTCTTTGTACTCAATTAATGAGAATGAGCAGAAAATCAATTTATTGATAACAAAAGAGTTTTGATTATCATCCAACTTTGCTCATAAATCAAGCATTTAGCATCATGTAATGAATATGCTAAATAACATTGTTACTTGAAGCTTGATTAAAATGTTACAGGTTAGTGCTTCCCTTGGTAAAAATGGTATATATTAAGGGGGAGCCATGTGACAACTGTGACAACTTGAAAGGGGGAGAAATTCAAATCTTCAAAGGGAGTACTCTATACTCTAATTTTTAAATTTCTTTCCATTTCAATTTTAATAATGTTTGTCATCAAGGGGGAGATTGATGAGTTTGGAAAACTCTAAGCAAATATTTGTGATGACTAAACATTATTACTTTAATAAATAGCAAAAATATTAAATCACATATGTTAATAAATTAATTTTTGCTTTGCAGGTACAATTGGGCCGAAAATTAAATGATTTGATGCAAGCCCAAGTGTGAATTTATTCAGCATGGATATAAAAATAAAATAAATTATATGGCTGAATTGTTGTGATATTAATTGGGCCAGAATGAAGTTTTTTGCTCAAAGCCCAATTGTGATTTATGCTAAGTAATCCAATGCTTGATCCAAAATCCATCAGAAAAGCAAATGTTATCATTTGCCATATGCTTTCCAACGGATTCCAATTCTCATTAAGGATGGATTTCAAATTTTAATATGACAGCATTGGAAACATAAATGAGAGAGAGAAAATGAGTGACATGATTGATGTGTTTAAGCTACACGCCACTCTAAGGGAAGTAAAAGCATCTTTTAAATTAAATTGATTATCTCACTAAATTGCTTTCCTTCCAAGTTGTTTATTCTCTCTCATCTCTTTCCTTCTCTGTTTCGGTCATTACCCAGGAAACCTTGAAAGCAAAAATGAGCTACCGAAGTTAAGGAAGAACAAGCTACAAGACCATCACAATGATGGCAAGAAAACATAACAAAATAAAAGTATGCTGTGGCTGAGATATTCACCAAAAATGGTAAGATTTGGTGAGGTAATCTCGAGCTCTTCATACTCAAAAAGAAAGAAGAAGATTTGGCCAGCAAGGTAGAGATTCTTGGAGGCATGGCTTGTCTTTGATTCTGCTCAACTACCACAGGAAGTAGCTAGAGTGGCGAAGTGATGGAAGAGGCAGAGATTGGAGCAGATGAAGCCATCATCATCATGAAGCATCAAGGGCCAGAAATTCATCTTGGAGAGCAAGCCAAGGATGGAGTGCTCGGATTGATGAAGAGTGATGACCAAGGAAGGACTAGAGGTAATTGCATGTTGGGTTTTACATGGTTATCTCTTCTCTCTCTGTGTGGCCGAACCGGATCTGTTTCTTGGAGAAGAAGAAGTTGGCTTGGTTTTTGGCTTCAAAAGTGGAGGCTTCCCTCTTCTATAAAAAGAGAGAACAGCCACTGTTTGGAGCAAGGAGAAAGTTTGAGAGTGCAAGGCACAGAATTCTCAGAGCTACCTGAGCTAACAGTTTTTTCTTCTCCTTCAATGCATTTTGTTTTGTATTTTTCTGTTTAATTTTGTCATGTCTTGAGTCTCATGGAAAAAGGCAAACAGTGAGGTTTGTATGAAAAAGCCATAGAGCGGAAAAAGGCAGAGTGCAAAATTAAAAGAAAAAAGCAATAGATGTCCTTAGAGTTCCTTTGTTCATCTATGTTGTGTTTCATGATTCTGTGGAAATCCCCTTGTAAGTTGGGTTAGCACTTTACAGATTGTAATCAGGAAGATTATAGTGAAATTCCATCATGTTTGTGATGGAGACTGGATGTAGGCTGCACTACACTTAGCAGCTGAACCAGGATATATCTGGGTGTAATTTTCTCTCTTCTCTACTCCATTTCTGTTTCTATTGCACAGGAGCAAAAACCAAAAATATCTCGTGTAAAGTGACGAGACAAAAAGAAAAGTCTCATGGCTAGGGATGAGACAAAAGAAAAAGTCTCGTGGCTAGTGACGAGATAAAAAGATAAAAAGTTTCCAAAGCTGGTTTCAAGAGTCAGCAAGTATTATCAAGCAAAAAGGGGCTAAGATTCAACCCCCCTTCTCTTAGCCACTGATAACCATCACGGGACATTTAATTACTGCCTGTCCTACTTGCCCACCACATCCTGATCCACTCCACTCGTTTCCTGTCTCTCTATCTGATATTGCATCTCTTCTTCATCCTCTTCTCTCTGTTTCTGATAATACCCCTGTTGCTTTATCGACCCCTCCAGGTAATTCTAAATGGTACTTTGACTCGGGTTGCTTTAATCACATGTCTCCATTGCGTAATATTTTTTCATCCTTGTCTACCACTACAAATGGACCTTCTGTCAATACTGCAAATGGCTCCCTCTTGCACGCAACACACAAGGGTTCTATATCCCAGTCAACTCTTAATCTTCCTGATACTTATTATAATCCCAAATTAAACTTCAATCTTATTTCTGTTGGTCAACTTGTTGATCTGGGTTTTGAAGTCACTTTTTCTGTTTCTGGCTGTCGTGTACAGGATCCTCAGATGGGACAAATCGTCGGGACTGGACGTAAGGTCAGAAGGTTTTTTGAACTCGAGACTCTTCATATTCCTCTTGTACCAAATCTATGTGCTGCTTCTTCTCCCTCTACCCTTCACTTATGGCATCAACGTCTTGCCCACACCTCCTTAGGAAAACTGCGTCCTCTTATGTCTCAGGGTGTTTTAGGTCAGGTTCCAAATGAATCTTTTGATTGCATTTCTTGCCAAACTGCCAAACAACGTGCTTTATCTTTTCACAATAATTCATCTCTTGCTTGCTCTCCTTTTGATCTCATTCACTCTGATGTTTGGGGCCTCACTCCTACTGCCTCTATGGGCGGAGCTCGATACTTTTTCGTTTTCATTG
The DNA here is from genome assembly GCF_000816755.2 of Arachis ipaensis. Classification (NCBI taxonomy): domain Eukaryota; kingdom Viridiplantae; phylum Streptophyta; class Magnoliopsida; order Fabales; family Fabaceae; genus Arachis; species Arachis ipaensis. The sequence continues at coordinate 38,457,320 of NC_029794.2, forward strand.
ATGATTATTCCCGTTTTACTTGGGTTTATTTGATGACTAATCGCCATGAGTTACCTCAGATCTATATCAACTTTGCTACTATGACTAAAACTCAGTTTTTCAAGGCCATTAAAGTTTTCCAATGTGATAATGCTATGGAATACCGTGATTCCAAACTCTTAGCCTTTCTTGCAAAGCAGGGTACTTTGTCAGAGTTTTCTTGTCCTGGTACGTCTCAACAAAATGGTAGAGCTGAACGCAAACACCGTCACATTCTTGACTCCGTCCGTGCAATGCTCCTTTCTTCTTCGTGTCCTGAGTGTACTTGGGGTGAAGCTGTTCTTACTATTGTTCATGTTATCAATAGACTCCCTTCTTCTGTTATTGGTAATGTTACTCCCTTTGAGCATCTTTATCATACCCCCCCAGATTATAGTTCTCTTCGAGTTTTCGGTTGTGTATGTTTTGTTCTTCTTCAACCTCATGAACATAGTAAGCTTGAACCTCGGGCTCGTATGTGTTGTTTCCTTAGTTATGGCACTGAACACAAGGGTTATCATTGTTGGGATCCTCTCTCTAAACGTATTTGTATATCTCGTCATGTTGTCTTCTAGGAGCACCACATGTTTTCTCAGTTCTCATCCTTTGAGTCTATTCCTACTACTCAGTCACCTTTGTTTACTAACCCCAATGTTGATTTTTTTCCTAGTGATGATTCTCCATATTCTATCTCGAGTGACCCTCCACAGCCTCCTGTTCTTCCGCCTTCTCCATCTCCCGATGATTCCAGACCGGACGATGATCCTGCTCCTACCGTCATGCCTCCTCCTCCCGTTCGCTCTTCTAGGGTAAAGAATCCACCTCCTCATCTTCTTGATTATCATTGCTTTTCTATTATCCTTCATCAACATGAACCTAAGTCATTCAGAGAAGCCTCCTCAAACCCAAATTGGCAACAAGCAATGCAGGAAGAAATATAGGCACTTGAAAAAGCACACACTTGGGATTTGATTGATCCTCCTTCTGATAAGGAAGTTGTGGGTAGTAGATGGGTATACAAGATCAAGACTCGCTCTGATGGCTCTATTGACCGTTATAAGGCCCGCTTGGTTGCTCAAGGTTGTACGCAAGAGTATGGTATTGATTATGAAGAGACTTTTGCTCCTGTCGCTCGTCTTATGTCTGTTAGAGCTCTTCTTGCCATTGCCGCGGTTAAAAAATGGTCTCTCAGTCAGATGGATGTGGAGAATGCATTTCTTAATGGGGATTTGAAAAAGAAAGTCTATATGAAACCACCTCCGGGATATCCTTGTCCTTCTAATAAGGTTTGTCTCCTTCGCAAGGCATTTTATGGACTCAAGCAAGCTCCTCGTGAATGGTTTGACAAGTTCAGCACTACCATATGTAGTCTTGGTTTTACTTCTAGCTATCATGAGAATGCCCTCTTCATTCGTAAAAGCGAACATGGAGTTGTTCTTCTACTTTTGTGTGTTGATGACATGATCATTACTGGGGATGATGTTGATGGTATCTCTGATCTCAAAGCCTCACTTCACCGTACTTTTGAGATGAAAGATCTTGGTTCTCTCAGATATTTTCTTGGTCTCGAGGTCATCTCCACCAATGATGGCATCTATCTCTCTCAGGCTAAGTATGCTTCAGATCTTCTTGCTCGCGCTGGGATTACAGATAGTCACAGTGAGTCTACTCCTCTTGAGCCTAATGTTCGATTTGCCCCTATGGATGGCACTATTTTGGATAATCCGACTCTCTATCGACAGTTAGTTGGCGGTCTCGTCTACTTAACTGTCACCCGACCAGACATCGCCTATCCGGTTCATGTACTTAGCCATTTCTTGTCAGCTCCTCGTACTACTCACTATGCGGCAGTTCTTCGCATTCTTTGCTACATCAAAGGCACTCTATTTCATGGCCTTTATTTTTCTGCCCATTCCTCTTTGTCTCTTCAGGCTTACTCCGATGCTGATTGGGCTGGTGATCCCATTGATCGTCGTTCTACTACTGGTTACTGTTTGTTTCTTGGCGACGCTCTCATTTCTTGGCGTGCTAAGAAGCAAACGTTCACTGCTCGCTCAAGCACAGAAGCTGAGTACCGTGCCCTCGCTGACACTACTGCTGAAGTTATCTCGGTTCATTGGCTTCTCGAAGATCTGGGTGCTCCTCAGTCGTCCCCTACTGATGTTTTTTGTGATAACCGCAGTGCTATTCAGATCGCCCATAATGATGTGTTTCATGAACGCACCAAACACATTGAGATTGATTGTCACTTTGTTCGGCAACGTATGCTTATTGATGCTGTTCGTCTCATTGCTGTTGGAACACTAGATCAGACTGCTGATATCTTTATGAAAGCTCATCACGCGACTCGTTTCCGGACTTTATTTTCTAAACTCAAGTTGGTATCCTTAGCTCCCACTTGAGTTTGAAGGGGGATGTTAGAGAATCATTAGCATCAATTTAGACCAATTAGTATCGTTTATATTTATATAGTATATCTGTATATTAATTATAGGATTCTATGCCTTTATTACTCTGATTCATTTAGCACCTATAAATATCCCTTGTATATTGTACCTTTTATCACATTCAATAATACACTTTTCAGATTACTCTTTCAGTCTCTTGTTTCTAACAATGAAAATGAGTATGGTGATCCTTTAAAAAAAATGAAAAAGTTTGTACTTTTTTGTTGTTAATTAGTTAAATTAAAACCATTTTTTCCGTGAAAAGAAAGGGAACTGAAATACACATATGTTTTGAAGAAAAAAACATATCAAGCCCAAAAGTTTATAAGAATCAAAATAAAAATACGGGAATAATGTTGTGATCCATCAAGATGATCCAAAAAATATAGATTTTTAGTATAATTTTAGAGAACACTATTTCTATTTATAATTTTAGAATGATGACAAATATATTTATGAACAAATAAAAATAATTTTATATTTAAGGAAGATAAATAAACTATAATTTATGCTAAAAATATTAAATTTAAAAAATATTATTATTAATTAAAAAATTAAATGGTTTTTCATAGTTGATTCTAACGACAAACCAACAACAGAAAACAAACATGAACTATGAAGAACTAACTTGTTGAGTCGTCTAATGACATAGCAAGTAAAAAAAAGTAGTTATTAACGGTAAATTATAACAACTAATTCATGTTATTAAAATGAAACAAAATTATGCCATTTTTTACTAGTGTCATGATTGACACAACTTCAATTGAAATGTTTAGATGTATTAGCAAAGCTTGGTATCATTAATCTAAGTTAAACACATAAAATCTATACGTGTGAATATTTTTTTAGATCTACATAGTAAGGATTTGACTCCTCTAAAGTTGTTCACTTTTAAAAAAAAGTAACATAATCTGAACCTTTAATAATGTAAATGGTTTTGATAATCTTAAATAGATAAATAATAAATAATTAAAAGTGTTATAAATATATTTATTGTGGATGTCCTAACAAAATATTGAGCCCTTGGCTAAGAGTTGGATCCTTGGCTATAAATAGCCCCTCTCATGTTCTCTAATGTACCGATGTACGTACACAATTAATAATAAGATTACCTATCATTTTTCCTATTCTCTCTCCTTCTTCCCTTAAATCCTAATCCTTATTTTCATAGTACGTTATCAGCACAAATTCTACTATACGACTAAATAATTATCTTTTTCTTACTACTCACTTTATTTTCTTAAATATCATTATCAATTTTTTTATATATACAT
>NC_029794.2:38461358-38482201 GCF_000816755.2 Arachis ipaensis
TCTTTATCTATTTTTTTATATATATATTCTCTTTTCTTTATATATATATATATATATATATATATATATATACACCACACATAAATAACTATTTTATCATTTTTTCTTTCATAAATGTATTTTTCTTTTTTTTCTTTGTTTTAATCCATATATGCACATGCTTTTGTTTTAAATTCATATAAATTCATATATGCATATCATGTAATATAATGTACGTAACGCCATCTTTTTTCCTTTCCTCGGTTTTATACGCCATTTTTTCCTTTCTTTCTTTGATAGTTTTTCTTTTTTTTTTCTTTAGTTTATTATATTATTATTATTCTTATTTGATTTATTTATATTATTTATCTTTTTATATAAATATAACATTTTATTTAATATTAATATTATTTTCTGAGGTGAATGATAATTAATCATATACAAAATTATTTTTCGAAGTGAATAATAATTAATTATAAATATAATCATTCTCCAAAGTGAATGATAACCATAATTATTCCTTTAAGTGAAGATATAGCACCTGTAGTGCTAGTATCACAATTTTATTTACATTCTCAGCAATGAATGTATAACTTTAATAGTTTATTTAAATTATTTTATTTTACTACCTTAAAAGGAATAATATATTTTATCAAATTTCTGAAGCAAATTTATTTATTTATTTTTATTTATCATTTTACTTGTCTTCCTTTCTTTTTATATGTATTATTAATATTATTATTTTTAATTATTTACATGCTTTTATTTATAGAGCTATCATATCAAATTTGCAAAAATTTGAATTTGCCGTTCTTGATTTAACTGGTAAAAATTATTTAGAATGGGCGCTTGATGCTGAAACCTACTTGGAATCCAAAAAGTTTGGAGATACCATAAAGAAAGAGGCACAATCGTCAAGCAAAGATAAGGCTAAGGCACTAATTTTCTGCGTCATCATTTCCATGAGGGGTTGAAAGTAGAATACTTGACTCTTAAAGATCCATAAGAATTATGGACAAATTTAAAAGAGAGATATGAACACCAAAAGACTATACTATTGCTTAAAGTTCGTTATGAGTGAATACACTTAATGCTGCAAGATTTTAAAACAGTCTGTGAATATAATTCTACACTTTTCAAAATAAATTCTCAACTGAAATTGTGTGGCCAAAATGTCACAGATGAAGACTTAATGGAAAAAACTTATTCCACATTCCACGCTTTCAATGTGCTGTTGCAACAACAGTACCGTGAAAAGAGTTTCAAAAGGTGTTCTGATATAATAGGTTGTCTCGTATTGGCAGAATAAAATAATGAATTCTTAATGAAGAACAATGAAGTCCGTCCTACTGGCTCAACCGATTTTCCTGAAGTAAATGCGGCATTTTGTGAACATAAAAGAAATCACGATCAAAATATTGGTCGAAATCGTGGCCGTGGACGTGAACGTGGACGTAGGCATGGCAAATGGAACAATAGAGTTCCTACCCATAATTAAAAGTGGAATAAATATGAAAAGCGTGCTCCGAGCAACAATTCACAAAATGGGAAAAATTTGTGCTATCAATGCGGATTTAAAGGTCATTGGTTACGTACATGTTGTACTCTTGAGCATTTTGTCAAGCTAAATCAAGACTCTATCAAGAGAAAAGGGCAAAAACAAGAGACCAATTTGACTATTCAAAGAGATGAAGTTGAAGCTAACAGTGTTGAAACGAATATGAAATCCACCAATGATATCTATGCAGACCTTGATGACTTCCTTAACCTTTGATTTTGGTGGCCCAAGCAATAATGATGCAATTTTCTTTTTAGAAGAACATTAATCAAGAAATATTTTATTTTAGATTAGTTTTTTAGCTAGTTTTTTTTTATTTCCCTTCTTCCTTTGATTGTAAGTTCAAGTTTTCTTTTAAATTTCTTTTGAATTTTTTTTCTCATTAATGGTAATTTTTATTTTTTGTAATGAAGATATAGATATTTCTCACGCTTTGCTTAAAGCAATTAGTTATTGAATATTTACAATTTATATTGAAGGTCATATGACATGAATAAGATAAATTGAGAAAATAAATTTGTATAAAATCGCAATATATATTAAATAATATATATTGTAAAAGTACAGGAGTTCAAAGTAAAAAAAATATACCTTGAAAGCTTATAATTGTAACACCCTATTACTCAAATTCTTATGCTCGAGTCATAAGTCAATGATAATAAGGTAGTACGACTCTTAAGGTGGATTTTTAATACATAAATATAAGTATAATTGAAAGGAGTATTAATCGAGAAGTTTGAAAAGAGTAAAAATAAAATTGCGAAGTCATAACACTCACGTATCAAAGCATAAGAAAATTCAACGCGTTCGGCTAACGGATGAAATAACTAAAGCATATAAGGAAGAAATAGAATAAAACAGGATATACATAAATATAAGTATACTAGCCACTAGTCGCGACCCACGAAGTTTAGGTCGACTAGAGTTACAGAGTTAAAACAGTTGACAAAAGAATTTCCTATCTCTCCCAAAATACATCACAGCCTCTATAGGCAAGTTTCAAAATAATATATTTAAATCAATAAAAGTTTTTGTAAAATAAAAAGAGAGATCTTAAAACAAAAGTAAATCAGGAATCTAGTAAACTTCGCTACTTCCCTGATGAACCACTACTCACTGCTAAGTACCAAGACATGCATCTGAAAAATAGAATATATGTACGGAATGAGAACCCCAATCCATGGGTTCCTAGTACGGTAAAAGTGCCAAATAAATATAATGCACTATAATATAAATTCACTACGCATCTTAAACTTCTTATCTCGTCATATCCAACCTAAATTCTCACTAATTCGTAACTTGACAACTATCATAGGAGATTCTAATTCTAACCCAAAATCCTTCATACTTCACAACCTCCTAATTGACTAACCCAAGAACTGAATCAAATACAACCAATACAGACAAGTAATATACAAGTAAGACAAGTAAGTCAATTAGTAATTAATCATGAAACATGTACAATTAGGCAAACCAAAGCAATTTAGCAAACCCAAAAAATTCAAACATATGTAGATGATGTATGTCTATCCTATGGCTAATGAGTCTCATCTATCGGTTATCAAGCCAACCTGACGTGTCCGGTAGCTAACCCGAACACTATCTCTCTGTTGCGCATTAATACCATTAGAGGGAATCCATGTCCTATTACCATTAGAGGATATCTATGCCCTGTCATCATTAGAGGGTATCTGTGCCTTGTCACCATTAGAGGGTATCGGTGCCCTGTCACCCTTACAACTAAAGAGAAAACACAAGCATACTCACATTCATTCATTAATCATAAATGCATCTCCGGCATACTCGCTACATTTTCAAGCTTCCTCAATTAATCATAATCATTTAATCATCAATCATATACATATACATACTCAGCCATCCGACTCATAACATAATCCATAACTAGCCATAATTCATTATCAAATATAGCCATTCGACTCATGGCATACACAACACTTCCACCATTATCCTTAGCAACTCATACAATCATCATTAATCATGATTCATCATTATTTTTTTAAGATTTTATAATTTTTATTAAAATATGGGTAGTTTAGGAATAAAATTAAAAATTTTATTAAAAAGGACGATTTTAATACGAAAAAAACGTTAAGGATGATTCTAAGTCAAAAATTACGTTGGGGACGGGTTCGATTCTGACCCTCAACATTAGAGACCAAAACAATACTTATCCCTTAAATTTTATAAATGAAATCATCAAGTAATAAGAATATAATATATGATGAAATAAAAATTCAATTGACATGGTTGTTATATGTCATCATTGTTAATGAATGGCTTTGTATCCTAATATAGGATGTCTTTTTCTCATTTTTTTCAAAATAAAAACACAAGAATGAATGATCTTTATTAATAGAGATAGGAAACGATGAGTATTGTCTTGCAAAAATATAGATAAGAATAGAGAGAGAAAAAAAAGTATACTAACTGTAAGAATTATTCAACATATAGAACATATATTGAGGTTTGAATATAACTAATAAATTAGTAAATATTAGTTACACAAAATATAAATACAAAAGTATGTGTGAATAAAATATATAATTTTACTTGTGTAAGTATAGAGCTTTGAAAAAGTTAGCAAAATTGATAGGCGAGTTTGTACTCGAATTGGTTGAAAGTCGAGTTTCTTCTTGGATCAATTGAAAGCCGAATTTGTTTTCGGATTGGTTGAAAGCCGAGTTTGTTCTCAGATTGATTTATTGATCGATTATGACATGTGAAATTTTATGATATGTAAAAGTGAAGCAATTCAAATGTATAAAGTACATACTTTATAAAAAATTACGATAGATTAAAATTTGATAAAAGGTATTAAATAAAATCTTAAACAAGATTGTTGAAATTGGTTCAAAAATTTGAATGTAAATCAAGTTTTATGAACCTGAGGGGAGTGGGAATTATTTTACTCGTCCCCACAGACGGCGCCAATTGTTCTTGTGTAGATGTGTAACACCCTAATTACCATAAGCCTTACCTCGTGTCGTAAAGTAAAGGTAATTAAAGGTTACGACAGTTCTAAGCTCATACATATAATATATAGAAAGAATTAATATAGTCTAGAAGCCCGATGAAGGATATAGCTAAAAAACAGGAATTGAAAAGCACAAAATGTACTCACGAAGCTACTAACTTAACGCACAAGAAACAGATATAATATAACAAAAGATAGGAGTATAATAGTATAAAGATCTAGCCACGGCTCGCGGAGTTTAAGCTAGCTAGTATATACAGACCATACAAAAGTTTAGAAGTTAAAACAACTTATACAAGTTTTTCTCTCGAAAAAGGCCTCTATGCAAAAGTAAAAATACAAAAGTGAGAGATATAAACAAAATAATCAAAAGACATCCAAGACAGATAAGGATCCTCCACTTCTGTCACCATCCAAGCAACTCACTGAGGTGGGTTGCGACCTGCATCTGAAAAATACAACAGAAATATGGTATGAGAACCGGAGGTTCTCAGTATAGTAACAGTGCCCAGTGATGTAAGATATAAGACTCCGGAATGCCAAAGGCAATCCTAGAACTTCATATCCATCACAAGATTCATCTTAAATCACAACTAAAACAGTAAAGCATAAGTAAAACCTTAACATAATAAAAGAGTTAATCTATCTTAAAGGATTCTCTCACTAACAATTCTCAGCTGTCCCACAGCCTTCACCAACCTATCCTCCATGCGATCCCATTGCCACCGCCTTCCTAGCCTCCTCAATCCCAGTAGAAAACACAACTAATTGCAATGCAAGTAAAAGACAAGTATAGGCATATATTTCAAGTAATTCAAGTAGGCAATTAGACATGTTATACACATAGGTAAACAATTACAAGTCGGCAAAGCAAACAAACAGATAGAAGATGCATATGATGAATGCTTGTCCTACTGGCTGTGATATCACATTGTTGGTTCAAGTGCCAACCCGACACATCTCTATGGAGATGTCGCCCTTTGGAATCATCATTGGGAACCCCCGAGATATGGTGCTCGGAACACCATCCAGGATTTTGTGCCTACACACTCTATTGATCCAAAGGGATGCGAGCGGAATACTCTTCCCATAGACCTCACATCTTAACGTAAGTGGGATTAACCACCGTCCTTACGCCGCCGCCGCTACCTCGACAGGCAGGATTAACCACCGTCCCTGCCAGGCGCATAGCATCTCAACAATCTCAATATAAAATTGTAATTCAGTGGTTTTCAGAAAACATTTTCAGCACATCATGGATCCATCATTTCATTCCGAGTCCTCGACTCATCTCAACCACTGACAATTCAACATTTCCATTCCAAACTCAATAGTTCGTCACTTTCTCAATTTACTTTCAATAATCATCAATTCATTACTCTACCTTCTCTCTCGACCAAACCCATCTTCAGTACACCAGAAACCTAAGCCTCCGTTCTCTAACTTTTCGAAATAATTACCAATTAATTCCAATTAAGATTTTTCCCGTGTTTTTATACCCAAAAATAAGCCCAAGAGTCTTAAAATGGTGCCACAGAAGCTTACAAGCTTGTTTGGAAGGTGAAACAGTTGAAATCAAAGATTTAATTTAAAAACAGGGCATGTGCGTATGCACAGGGGTGTGCGTGCGCATGCCCAGGGAGATTTTCAAAACGTGTCCGTACGCATAGGGGTGTGCGTACGCACAGGTACCAAATTTTTCAATTCTATTCGCTCGCACAAGGCGTGGTAGTGTCCCCAACAGAACGCACCTTCCATTGGTTCTGTGTGCGCACAGGGCGTGCTAGCGCTGCCAACAGCAAGCCTTCCCCTGTGTGTGCGTACGCACAAGTCTGTGCATGCGCACAGGTTCGAAAAATCTCAGGGATGTGCGTGCGCACAAGGCTATGCGTGCGTACACAAACCAGAAATCACAAAATTCTGCAATGTTACAGAATTTCAGATTTTGACGCCAACCTTTCCACAATCATATCTTCTTCTACCAAATTCATATTTCCACAAAATTTAAACCATTTTAAAGCTTGTTCAATCCCCTTCATTTGATATAAAATACATTGAATTTCAAGCAAGGTAACTCAAGATATGATTCATAGAAGTTCACCAAAAATTTAATTTTTACCAAAAGTTCACAAAGTTCAATTTTCCACAATCCTCAACCAAAATCAAACCAAAACCCTTCCAAATTCAATTTTTACATCAAAACCTACCCCTTTTGTCATAATTCACCCCTCATTCAAATTTTCCATCCACATTACCATATCATCAACCTCAACATCACATATATCATACGAAATCATTTTTCAATCCACACAATCATTCATCACCATCATATCATTATCAATCATCATAATTAAAATCATTCAACCCCCATCTCATTCTTCAACATCACTTTATCAACATTACATCACAATTCTTCAAAATAGCCAAAACTCATCAATTCATCAACGATCCCAAATCAACAAATTACCACACATCATCATACCACAATTTCCATCAACCAATTTAATTCAATCCTATCCTATGGGTCACTAGCCTAAGTGTCCAGAAATATTATATACTACATAGAGAAAACCGAAACCATACCTTGGCCGATTCCCAATATGTTCCAAAACTCAAATTGACGGCAAAACGAGCTTCCAATCACAATCCAAGTCACCAAGAATCTCCAACAAGCATCAACACTCACCAACAAGCTCCAATATTCAAGCTAAAACCACACATTTTATATAAATCAAAACTTAATACTCACAATTAACCATTTTACTAGGGTTCTTGAGAATCTTACCTCATCCACTGAAATTTGGGCTAGAACCCAACATTTGCTCACTAAGGAGTAGCACCTAAACAACCAAAACACAAGGTTTTCTCAAAATCATCACTCATTAAACTTGAATTTCTTAGGGCAGCATAAAGGAAGGGAAATTTCGAGAAACTTACCACAAGGCTTAGATAGAAGTGACGGACTCAGTGAGAGCTTCGCGTAGCCACTGACGGCACGCGAATCGGAGCATCGTAGCTCGAGATATCGCGGATTGAAGTGAGAAGTGAATAGTGCTTCTTCTCTCTTCTTCTTCTCTCAATTTCTGGTGTGTGTTGTGTTTGTAAGAGTGTTATGGCTGATGGGTTCACTTAATGAACTCTTATATATGTTGGGCTTGGGCCCAACTTGGGTCCGGTCCAACCCGCTAGCGTTTTTAGTCCGTTTGGCCCAACTTCGGGCCAAACCTTTAAAATTAACGCCCGGTTTTTCATATCTAATATTTTTCTAAGGTTTTTTTACTGTTTTAAATTTTTCTCACACTGTACCGGGCAGACTTAAACCGGTTCGACCGGTTCAACTATCGGTTCTGGTTTTTCGTAGAAAATACATTTTCTAACTCAGAAAAATCTACTGAGTTCAAAAATCACATTTAAATCCTCAAATTCTCATTTTAAATTTTCGGATCCTATTTTTGGAAATATTAATTACTTAACTAGACAATTAATTTGTCGCGGTTCTTACCTTCTCCCCACCAAATAAGAATTTTTGTCCTCAAAATTTAGTGATTACTTGAGAATAGCTCGGAGTAATCATTTCGCATCTCAGACTCCAATTCCCAAGTATGCTCCTCAACTCCTGCTCGCTTCCACGCAACTTTTACTAATGAAACTTCCTTTCCTCGCAGTTTCTTCACCCTAGTGTCATCAATTCTCACTGGTGTTACATGAAATGTCAAGTTCTCCCTCAACTCGACCGACTCAGGCTCTAACACATGAGCCGCATCTGACGTGTACTTACGAAGTTGTGACACGTGGAATACGTCATGCAAGTTAGATAAATGAGGCAGCAAAGCAACCTGATATGCCACCGGTCTGAATCGCCTCAGAATCTCAAATGGTCCTATATACCTTGGATTCAACTTCTTTGTTTTGATTGCTCTTCCAATCCCAGTTGTCGGTGTAACCCTCAAAAATACATGCTCTCCCACTTCAAATTCTAATGGTTTTCTTCTCTGATCTGCATAACTTTTCTGTCGACTCTGTGCCATTAGAATCCTCTCCCGAATCTTCTTAATCTTCTAATACGTGCTCTCTTTCTTCAAATTCCAATGGTTTCCTTCTCTGATCTGCATAACTTTTCTGTCGACTCTGTGCCATTAGAATCCTCTCCCGAATCTTCTTAATCTTCTCAGTAGTCTCTGCTACCAAATTAGGACCCAAAACACTTACTTCACCAGTCTCATACTGTAAGATCCTGAATTTTTACAAAATTAAATAATAAATTTGTTTATGATTTATTATATTAAGATTATATTTTAAGAGATTTTATATATAAGTTAAGCAATTTTTTATTTATGATTTAAAACTTTAGTAATTGAAAAATAATAAGAATTTTATATGCTTTAGGTCGAATAATTAGGTTTTTAACTTTATTTCATGATTATAAAGGAAATTGATTTTTATTATCTCTAATTATTGAATTGGAGTATTTATTTGAAAATAAATTTTAAATTGATAATTAAATAGTATTTTTATACATATTATTATTGGATTAAGTTTAGTTTTTAATCAATATTCTACCTAAACCCTAATTCCCCTAAATTAGCCGCCATTTGTCCTTTCTTCCTTCCTAACCTAACCTAATACACAGCAGCAGCAGGTTTCCTTTTTTTCCTAATTCAACCTATGACACAGCAGCAGCAGTAAAGAAAAGGAAAAGAGAGGGAAAAGGGATAGCGGAGAGAAAGAGAGAACCGAGGGGGAAGAAGAGAAGAGGAAGGTTGCGCCGGTACCACTGGGTCCCGCCACCGCCGCCTCGTCGTCGTCGTCCTCGTGAGCTGCCACCGCCGGCCTGGAGCCCGCCGCTCGTGTCCCGCTGCGTCGCCATCTCGTCGCATCTAGCTTGCCGCCTATCTGTCCCCGAACCGCCGTCGAGAAAGGAGAGAAAGCAAGAGTGAGGGAGCTACTCTGTCGCTGAGAAGAGAGACAACGTGTGAGAGGGAGATCTCCGTCGCCGTCCTCGTCTGAACCGCCGCTGAGGGAAATTACCATCGTTGAAGACAGCCACCTTCATCGCCGTTCATGCCGTCACCACTCCTCGCCACTGCCGAGCCATCGTCGGACTGTGCATCGCCACGCAAGGCTGTTCCTAGTTGGCGCCGTGGCTGGTGGTTGCCTCTGCTTTCGGTGTAAGCACCCCGTCGGAGCGTTACCGGAGCTGCGGCTGCCCCACCGCCACCTCTGCTGCCGGAAACTGCCGCCTCTCTGAATCCTCTGTTGGTAAGCCCTAACCCTGCTTCAGTTTCTTTATCCGTTAAGTTTACCTTTACCGTGAGAGTTGTTGCTGAGTTTATCTGTGCCATGTTATATGGTCACCATTAGTCTCTCTGCCGCCGTCCAAGCTGCCATCAGAAGGATCCACCATAGCCTCCTCTATTCTTGTCTTCAAATCAGCACTGCCCTTTTCTAGTTTCAATCCCAATTCTGCTATTTCTGAATATGTAACTCCTCAACCCTTACTCTGCTTCCATTTTGGTTTCTTAGTCTTTTTCTATTCTGAGTAAGGAAAATCTATGTTTCTGTTTAACACTACTGTTCTTCCTTCCCTGTTTGCTGATGGAATTATCATAGGTGACAATGTTAATGGTACTAACGAGCTATTAGAGTTGTTGCCGCTACTGAAATTAACAAAAAAAAAGGGATTCAACGCGTTTAATTATGCGGATTGCGAATAATTGAGGTATGGGTTTTTCTTAAAATCTATTTTACATTACAGAATTGTGATAAATAGATATTGATGCAAAAAGATATATTTCTGTGATTATATTTGACTTGTGGATGTGATGGTTTGTTGAACTGGATTATTGGGTGCTTGATTGCTTGAGTGAAGTACGGTTGTTGATAAGAAGTGGATTTGAAAAGTTATTTATTTGATTATTAGGAAAAGTGGTTTTTCTTGGTTTGAAGTTAGAGCGGTTTGATTTTGAGTCGGTCTGACTTTATAAATGATTTAATACTTGAGCTGGTTTGACTTTAAAAAGAGTTTTATTATTGGAATTGGTCTAGTTTGAAAATAATTTGATATTGGAATTGGTTGAATTTTGGAAAGTGATTGAGATTTGTAAATGGTTTGAGAAATGTTTGGATGGGACCCGGAAAGGGTGGCAGTATCTGAGTTTTAGAGGAGATGCTTCCGAAATTTTATAAAATTAGGGGTTTCATTGAAAGTGGTTATTTTAAAAAGGTTTAAGTATTATATGATTTAAAACTACCTCATTTATCAAAGAAAGAGTTATGTTTTGGATTGGGAATTGTTAGTGAACAGAATGGAAAGAAGGATGATTGAGAATTTTCTCTGAAATATGGTTTTTGAATGAATTTGGAAATGAGATTTGGATTGATGAATGATTATGATGTTGAGAATGTTGAGATATGATCTTTGAATTATTCATATGGCTTATGAATTTGAAATATCTGAGATACGAGGTTCCCTGGATTAAGTGTCGTGGCTTGCCACCACGTGTACCAGGTTGAAAACTCGATACTCTGTTGACCCTACGACATAAGTATGACCGGGCACTATATAAATTCCCGGGAATGTTACCCCCATTGAGCAATATTGATTATTTGAGAAAAAGCTATGCATAGACTCTTGGGGATGCACATCGGGGGATAGTCTAAGGACAATTCAGACTTGTCGGGTTGGCTGGATAACCGACAAATGAGCCTCATCAGCCATAGGACAGGCATGCATCATATGCATTTGTATGCTTTGCTTGGGTTTGAACTTATTTTGGTTTGCCTAATTGCTAAACTGTTCTTAAATGCTACTTGAACTATTTGCTGTAACTGCTTCCTACTTGTGCTTTCCTTGTCTGTCTTGCCTGTGTTTGTCCTGGCGTGTTACATTTGAGAATGGACTTGGGTGCTGAATTAATGATTGTGTTGTTTGATTGCGTGGTTAGTTTCTGATTGAAATTTGCTTATGAGAAAAGAAAGACTTTGGATTTCTGAAAATATTAAACATTGTTTCTTTGAAAAGGTTTTGAACGATTAGCTGTTGGATTTTAAAAGGATTCATAAGGCAATGATAGTCACTGAATTTGAAAACAGTTTTCTTATTGAATATCTTCTTATGACAACTTTGAAACTCTGTGGTGAGACCATGTGGTTAGGTTCTCATCCCCTACAGCTATACCTTTTCAGGAACCAGATGAAGAAGCATTAAGAAGAGTTACACTACGTTTGGTTTATATGTTGTTGTATTAATTAGATTATTTTCTCCCCTCGTCTTTTTTTATTACAAGTTTGTAAGAGGGATAGGAATTGTATGTTTTATACGTATATTATATTGAGTTATTATGTAAGGAGTCTTGTATATGAATCTATGCCTGCTTGTATTTTTCTTAAAATAAAGTATTTATTTCCAGTTTTCAAAGAAATCAGCGAGACAGTATCGAGTCACAAGCTCCTATTCTAGTATTTAGTATGTAAAATAATCGTAATACTTCTTGCTATCAGAGTAGCGCATCCGGAAGCGTGACTTCTGATAGTGAGGGTGTTACACATACCAACAAAGTGGAGATTGGCATTTCCGTCCATACAGGGCCTCATACGGAGCCATCCCAATGCTCACATGAAAACTGTTATTGTACACAAACTCCACCAATGGCATGTAATGGTCCTAACTTTCGGGTTGATCCAAGACACACGCCCTCAACATATCTTCCAACGTCTGAATAGTCCTTTCCGACTGTCCATCCGTTTGTGGACGATATGTGGTACTGAGACATAGCTTCGTACCGAAAGCTTTTTGGAAAGCTCCCCAAAACCTTGATGTGAATCGGGGATCACGGTCCGACACTATGCTTGATGGCACACCGTGCAATCTCACTATCTCCTTGATGTACAATCTCGCCAACTCCTCCATAGTATAGTTTACTTGGATAGGCAGAAAATGAGTGGATTTGGTTAAGCGATCCACGATCACCCAAACCGCATCAAATCCCGACCTAGTCCTCAGTAAACTGGTCACAAAGTCCATCGCAATTCTTTCCCACTTCCACTGAGGAATCTCAAATGGCTATAGCATTCTCGACGGTTTCTAATGCTCTATCTTCACCTTCTAACACGTCAGGCACTTAGACACAACTGTAGCTACATCACCTTTCATCCCAGGCCACCAGAACATCTTCTTTAAGTCATAGTACATCTTCGTACTTCCTGGATGAATGGAAAACCCACTGTTATGAGCTTCCGACAACAAATCTTGCCTCAAACTCCCAACATCTGGTATATAAATTCTCCCCTTATATCTCCACAACCTTTCACCATCCTTAGTGAATTCTCCTCGCCTCTCTTTACCAACAGGTTGAAATAATTGCTGAAGCTTTTGCTCATCTTGCTGAGCCCTTTGTATCTCTGATTTAAACGTGCTTGAGATCTATAACTGGTTCAAACAAACTCTTCTGGCAACTTCACCAATATCTAGCTTAAGATCCACAAACTTATCCACTAACTCCTCTTCCTTGATTCTCATCCAAGCAATTGTTAAGGACTTCCAACTCAACGCGTCTGCTACCACATTCGCCTTTCCAGGGTGATAACTCAATTCAAAATCACAATCTTTAAGCAACTCCATCCACCTCCTCTGATGCATATTAAGCTCTTTCTGATCAAAGATGTATTTGAGACTCTTGTGATCAGAAAAGACGCTAAACCTCACTCCGTACAAGTGATGTCTCCAAATCTTTAGCGCAAACACAATCGCCGCTAATTCCAAGTCATGAGTTGGGTAATTTACCTCATGCTGTCTCAGCTGATGCGATGTGTATGCCACCACATTCCGGTGTTGCATCAACACACAACCCAAACCCTTCAAGGAAGCATCACAATATACTTTAAATGGTTTATGCGGTTCCAGCAAAATCAAAACAGGCGTTGAAGTTAACTTTTGCTTCAAAGTTTGAAAACTTTCTTCACACTCCGATGTCCATACAAACGACACCTCCTTCCTTGTTAACTTAGTCATCGGTAGTGCAATTTGGAAAAATCCTTTAATAAATCTCCGGTAATATCCGACTAAGCCTAAGAAACTTCTGACTTCCGTCACCGTCGTTGGTCTTTCCCATTCCATCACCGCCTCTACTTTCGAAGGATCTACAGCTATTCCTCCTTTGCTCACCACGTGACCTAGGAACTTCACTTCCTCCTTCCAGAACTCACACTTCGACAACTTAGCATACAATTTCCACTCCATCAGGATTTGCAACACAATTCTCAAGTGTTCCTCATGCTCTTCACCATCTTAGAATAAACTAAGATGTCGTCTATAAAAACCACTACGAATTTATCCAAAAAGGGATGAAATACTCTGTTCATGTAATCCATGAACACAGCAGGTGTATTCGTTAACCCAAAGGACATCACCGCAAACTCATAGTGTCCATAGCGCGTCCTAAACGCAGTTTTCGGAATGTCATCTTCCTTCACCCTTATCTGATGGTAATCTGACCTTAAATCAATTTTGGAGAACACCCCAGCTCCTTGCAGTTGATCCATTAAATCATCTATCCTTGGCAGCGGGTACTTGGTCTTCACAGTCACTTTGTTCAACTGTCGATAATCCACACAAAGTCACATTCCTCCATTCTTCTTCTTCACCAATAAAACTGGCGCTCCCCACGGAGATACATTCGGTCGAATGAACCTCTTTTTCAGAAGTTCTTCCAACTGAGCCTTTAGTTCAGCCAGCTGTATCAGAGCCATTCTATACGGCACAATCAATACTGGTCTAGCTTCCGACACCAATTCAATCACAAATTCGATCTCCCTTTGAGGTGGGAACTCAGGAATATCTTCTGGGAACACTTCTGTAAAGTCTTTAACTATCAGAATTTGATCTAGCTCCTGATTATCACCTAACGCATTCGCAGCCAACAGTATGTAGCCCTGACACTTTTTTCAACTACAGTGCACCATCACAGAATTCAGGTAGTAACCCTCAGCTACTACTGCTCCATTTTCTCCTTCCGGCATAAACTGAATTGACCGCTCAAAGCAATCCAACAAAACTCGATTCTTTGACAACCAATCAAACCCCAATATCATCTCCAATCCAACCATTGGTAAATAAATCAAGTCGTGCACAAAATCTCTACCCTCAAGCTTGAAACCTACTTGTCTACAACCTGACCTAGTCATAACCGTCTGATGCGGAGTATGTACATGCAATTCAAATGCCAATTCTGACACTTTCAAGCCTAGTTCCTCAACTTTGTCAAATGAAATAAACGAATGCGAAGCTCTAGTATCATACAATATAACTAAGGTTTTATCACCAATTAAACATATACCTCTCATCAACGGATCCGCTTTAGAAGCATCCTTGGCGTTCACAGCAAACACTTGCCCTTGGTGCTAACTTTGACCCGCATTTGGGTTCCTCCCATGAGTGCAATCTCTCACAATGTAGCCAGGCAAACCACAGTTGAAGCAACCACCTAAACCAATTTTGCAAGAGTCATAGGATGAAAATGCCCACAATGCACACAAATCAAATCAAGAGAAATCTTACTCTGATTCCCTCTTCCTTTGGCATACTGAAATTGATTATAAGTGTTCTTTTTGAAGCTTCCTTGTCCTTGAGGCGCATGTCCTCCTCTCTTGAAATTTTGCCCCCTCGGCTGAAAGTACTTGCCACGTCCCCTACTAGTGTTTCCTCTATGAGTGTCTTTGGATAAAGCCACTGTCTTTGCATATTTTTCTACAACTCTAGCCTTGTTCACCAAATCGGAGAAAACACAAATCTCCATAGGAGCCATAGCAGTCATGATGCTATCCTTCAAGCCCTTTGATACTTAATGCATTTTCAGCTTTTGTAGTTCTCCGGGGCACCCTGGCACACCCTAGAAAACCTATAAAGCTCCTCAAATCGACTAGTATAGTCTGCCACTGACAGGGAACCTTGCTTCAGCTGCATAAGTTCCATCTCCTTCGCTTCCCTTGCAGACTCAGGAAAGTACTTCTTGTAGAAGGCCGTTTGGAATACATCCCAAGGAACATCGGCATTCTAAAGCTGTAGCAAGCGACATTCTACTTGCCACCAATGCTGGGCCTCTCCCAAAAGCTGATAGGCAATAAATTCTACATATTGGTTATTCGGGACATGCTGTACTTACAGCGCGCACTCCATGGTCTGGAACCAGTTATCCGCTTCTGTAGGGTTGGTTGAACCTCGGAGACTTGGAGGATGAACCTTGAGAAAAGTTGCCAGGGTCATCGGAGCACCTTCCATGTTATCTCCATTCCCTTCAACATTATCATTTGCGTTTCCTTCGCCTTTCCCGTTTCCATTCCCAGCTGGTTAGCCTAACCTCTGCACAGCTTGCAGAATCAAAGCAGCATTAGCTTCCATGGTGTTCGCGAGATTCACCATTGCTGCCATGAATTCGGCATGGTTATCGGCCAGTTGCGCATTTCTACTCTCGGCTCCTGAACGTGTACGACCTCATCCGCAAGTGGCCATTAGGGTTCCTGTCTACACCAAACAATCGATATCAAGGTGATCAGTCTCAATATCAAAAGCCTAGTGCTTCAATTATCCCAAACAGGCACTCACAAATAAGCATGTTATGTAATATCAAATAGATAACCTAATAGCATCAAAGAAAAGATACACAGAGTATGTAATGAAGCACAATCGGTCTATCCCTCAGGCTCACGAGGACAAACCGCTCTGATACCACTAAATGTAACACCCTAATTACCCTAAGCCTTACCTCGCGTCGTAAAGCAAAGGTTAATTAAAGGTTACAACAGTTTTAAGCTCATACATATAATATATAGAAAGAATTAATATAGTCTAGAAGCCCGATGAAGGATATAGCTCAAAAACAGGAATTGAAAAGCGCAAAGCGTACTCACCAAGCTACTAACTTAACGCACAAGAAACAGATATAACATAACAAAAGATAGGCATATAATAGTATAAAGATCTAGCCACAGCTCGCGGAGTTTAAACCGGCTAGTATATACAGACCATATAGAAGTTTAGAAGTTAAAACAGCTTATACAAGTTTTTCTCTCAAAATAGGCCTCTAGGCAAAAGTAAGAATACAAAAGTGAGAGATATAAACAAAATAATCAAAAGACATCCAAGATAGATAAGGATCCTCCGCTTCTGTCACCATCCAAGCAACTTACCGAGGTGGGTTATGACCTGCATCTGAAAAACACAACAAAAATATGGTATGAGAACCGGAGGTTCTCAGTATGGTAACAGTGCCCAGTGATGTAAGATATAAGACTCCGGGATACCAAAGGCAATCGTAGAACTTTATATCCATCACAAGATTCATCTTAAAGCACAACTAAAACAGTAAAGCATAAGTAAAACCTTAACATAATAAAAGGGTTAATCTATCTTAAAGGATTCTCTAACTAACAACTCTCAGTTGTCCCACAGCCTTCACCAACCTATCCTCCATGCAATCCCATCGCCACCGGCTTTCTAGCCTCCTCAATCCCAGTAGAAAACACAACTAATTACAATGCAAGTAAAACACAAGTATATGCATATATTTCAAGTAATTCAAGTAGGCAATTAGACATGTTATACACATAGGCAAACAATTACAAGTCGGCAAAGCAAACAAATAGATAGAAGATGCATATGATGAATGCCTGTCCTACCGGCTATGATATCACATTGTCGGTTCAACTACCAACCCGACACATCTCCATGGAGATGTCGCCCTTTGGAATCATCATTGGAAACCCCCGGGATATGGCGCTCGGAACACCGTCCAGGATTTTATGCCTACACACTCTATTGAACCTAAGGGATGCGAGCGGGATACTCTTGCCACAGACCTCACATTTCAATGTAAGCGGGATTAACCACCGTCCTTACGCCGCTACCTCGACAGGCGGGAATACTCACCGTCCCTGCCAGGCGCATAGCTTCTCAACAATCTCAATATAAAACAGTAATTCAGTGGTTTTCAGAAAACATTTTTAGTACATTATGGATCCATCATTTCATTCTGAGTCCTCGACTCATCTCAACCACTGACAATTCAACATTTCCATTCCGAACTCAATAGTTCATCACTTTCTCAATTTACTTTAAATAAGCATCAATTCATTACTCTTCCTTCTCTCTCGACCAAACCCATCCTCAGTACACCAGAAACCTAAGCCTCCGTTCTCTAACTTTTTGAAATAATTACCAATTAATTCCACTTAAGACTTTTCCCATATTTTTATACCCAAAAATAAGCCCAAGAGTCTTAAAATGGTGTCACAAAAGCTTACAACCTTGTTTGGATGGTGAAACAGTTGGAAACAAAGATTTAATTGAAAAATAGGGCATGTGCATACGCACAGGGGTGTGCGTGCGCACGCCCGGGGAGATTTTCAAAATGTGTCCGTACGCATAGGAGTTTGCGTACGTACAGGTACTAAATTTTGCAATTCTGTTCGCTTGCACAAGGCATGCTAGCGCCCCCAACAGAACACACCTTCCAACGTGTGCGTGCGCACAGGTTGTAAAACTCCATTGGTTATGTGTGCGCACAGGGCATGCTAGTGATAGATGATAAATTTGTTGTATCGGTCTAGATTTTCTTCTTATAGAAAAGAATTACTTCGTTGCAAGCATAGCTCCAAACCAACAAACAATTCTCACAGAAAAAATTTGAGTTGTCACATGTACAAACCCAAATGAAAATTAACCGAAGTATTTAGACTTCGGGTCGTCTCATAAGGAATTGCAATGAAATGGTCAATTATTGGCTATGAAGAACAAGGGGTTTGGTTGATAAAAGGGGCAATAAAATAAATGACAAGAAAAGTAAAGAGAGCAATTAAAGAAAGCAATTAATAAAGAGAGACATTCGTGGCAAGGTTTGAGATCATAGGCTTTCTATCCTAGTCATTAATCATAACAA
The DNA here is from genome assembly GCF_000816755.2 of Arachis ipaensis. Taxonomy (NCBI): domain Eukaryota; kingdom Viridiplantae; phylum Streptophyta; class Magnoliopsida; order Fabales; family Fabaceae; genus Arachis; species Arachis ipaensis. Next base: position 38,479,822 of record NC_029794.2, read on the forward strand.
TACTTAACAAGATTTTATCTTATTTCGTCATCCCCAATGTTGGAAGAAGGTGTAAGTTATCTTCCATTAGAGAAAGTCAAACAAGACTAGTTAATCTCAAGTCAAAAATCCTAATCAACCCACTAATTGAATTAGCAAGAGATTAGAGTCATTGAAAATGATATTAACTAACAACTCTAGATCACTAATCTAAATTGGGTATTAATGACTCAAGATTGCCCAATTACTCTTCCCAAACCAAGAATGCTCAAAATCTACTCTAAGACCCAACCAAGCATTTTGTCAAATTTACCAACTACCAATTATAAATCTACCAACTACCAATTGCAAGAAAAGTAAATCAACAACTCAAATCATCAATAAAAAGAACATCAAACATTAAATTTCATTCAATGTAAACAAAATCCAACATGAGTATTCATAAACATAAAAGAGACATAAAAGTAAAATTGACAAGAGAACTAAGAAGAATAGAGTAGTAGAAACAAGAAATTATGAAGGAAACAAGATGAGAACATGAAAATTGACCTAGATCTAAGATGGAAATATCCTAAGAACCCTAATTCTAGAGAGAAGAGGGAGCTTCTCTCTCTAGAAACTAAGCTACATGATGCCAAAACTTTTAAAACAATTGCTCCCTCCTTACCCAAGCTTGAATTCTGCATAAAATAGCATCAGAAATGAGTTGGATTGGGCCCAAAAATGCTTCAGAAATTGCCCCCAATGAGTTGCCCAAAATGGACCCACGTGCAACATCAGTGCGCACGCGTACAGTGCGCGTCCGCACCTCTAAAGGCGAAGAAACTATGACAAATTTTATATCATTTTGAAGTCTCAGATGTTAGCTTTCCAACGCAACTAGAACTGCCTCATTTAGACCTCTGTAGCTCAAGTTATGATCGATTGAGTGCGAAGAGGTCAGGCTTGACAGCTTTACAGTTCCTTCATTTCTTCATGAGTTCTCCCACTTTGCATGCTTTTCTCCTCACTTCTTCCATCCAATACTTGCCTTATAAACCTGAAATCACTCAACAAACATATCAAGGCATCGAATGGAATTAAAGGGAATTGAATTTAGCTATTTTAAGGCCTAAAAAGCATGTTTTCACACTTAAGCACAAATTCATGGAGAATTGCAAAACCATGCTATTTCATTGAATAAATGTGAGAAAAGGTGATAAAATCCCCTAAATTAAGCACAAAATAAACCACAAAATTGGGGTTTATCAAATCTCCCCACAAAAACACACAAGAATGAAAATAAGTGGTTATAAGATGTAACCACACAATTAGGCTCAAAACTCACATGCTTGTGTTCTTAGCTCGAAAACCATGTTCCAAAATAAATTCTTCAAGCAAGTTTATCACAAAAATTTTTTTTTTTCAAATTGGTAGGGTGCCCTAGAACAATTTTTTTCTTGGAAAAGAAATCATCACCCTAACCAAGTAGTCCTAACATAAAAAGAAATGGTGAAATATGTACAAATTCTAACTAACATGTAACCTATCATGCAATGCAACAACTAACTAGCAAAGAAAATCAAGAATTGGTGTTGAAAAAGGAAATTGTTACCCATGGAGATCGGTCGGACGACCTCCCCACACTTAGAAATTTGCACCGTCCTCGGTGCATGCAAAGAAGAGCAAGGTAGACGGGTAGCTACAATTGATGAGTTTCTTCAAAGGGTTGTGCGGGTGAACTTGTTTGTTGCCCCATTTGAAGCTTTTCCATTCCTTTCCTTCTTGGTGGCCAACCTCAAAGGAGAGAAAAAGAAAAAAAATTAAGCCTACAACAAAGATATGAAAGCAATTAGAACATAGGCAGGGCTAATGCCAAATAAAAGTATGGTTCTCAAATACATGGTAGCTACAACATATAAGTGAGAAAACAATATAAGCTAAGGGCATATCAACTAATACTTGATGCAAGAGTAAAGTAAAAGCATAGGCAAATGACATGAAGATCATGTTGCATCAAGCTTAATCAACAATTAACACAAATAAGATTAATGATAAGCATGAGAGCATTTGGTCCCATCCTAACTCATTGATGATGAGGTATAAAAACAAGGGATCATGAGTCAGGAAGGACTAAAGTACTAATCTTGTGTGTAGAGCAAATATTACAATTAATGCCAAACAAGTCACGAAGCACCAATAGTAACAAAGAAATTCTCAACAATTGAGTAAAAGAATTCAACACCAATATTAAAATAAAAAACTTAGAAAATAAAAGGGAAAACAAGTTACAAAAATAAAATTAAAATGCAATGAATGAAAACAAAGAAATGTAATAAAAGAAGATGGAAGAAAAGAGAATTTTTTTTATATATCAGTATTTTATTTATTATTATTATTATTCTTATTATATATATATATA
>NC_029794.2:38482380-38512579 GCF_000816755.2 Arachis ipaensis
ACTTTTTTTAAAAGAAAAAAAATTTTTTCAAGAGAGGAAGAAAAAAAAAAGTAGAAAGAAAGAAGAAAAAAAGAAGAAAGAAGGAGAAAGGAGAAATGAGAAAAACAGGGTGCAAATCCGCGCATATGCGCCATGCATGCTTATGCGCAGATGCAGCAGGGACGATCGGTGCGTACACGCCATGCGTATTTACGCACCGATGCGGCAGGGACAATCGGCGCGTACACGCCATGTGTGCTTACGCGCGGATCGCCTGGCACAAAGTAGGCATAAAGTGGGCACAACTCTCGGGTTTTAGTACTAGGAGTTGTAAAACCACGCCGACGCGCGCGCGCACAGCGCGCTTGCACGCCAATGCCCGCTCTTTTTTTTTAAGAAGCATAAAAACAGAATTTAACACTCTCCTAACCTATAAACATTCTAAAGCAACCAAAATTCAAATTTAACAAAATTCTTTAAGTTTTTGAAAAAAATTTCAAAGACAAAATAAACAAAACTTGTACTTCAAGCAACCTACTTTAACAACAATCTAAACTAATCAAAACACACTACTAACCTATCAATCAAAACAAAATGTATAAGAGTATAGAAAAGAAGAAAACTACCTATAATGGCAACTCCAATCACTTATTAACCAAATCTAAAAGAGAGTGGAAGGAGTTTATCATGGTGGGGTGTCTCCCACCTAGCACTTTTAGTTTAAGTCCTTAAGTTGGACATTTGGTGGGGGTCCTTGCTAGGGTGGTTTATGTTTGAATTCATCCTTGAATCCCACCATTGTTTGCATCTCCAATGTCCACCGGGATCCCAAACTAGGCGCACAAGGCCTTCAAGTAAGCTTAGGTAGATGACAAGGCCCCAAGAGTTTTGGTTGTTAAAATGAACACCAGGGTCCAAAACCTTATTCTTGCACCCATCTTCCCGTTGACTACCATAGTTAAATTTAGGTGACAAGGCTTGTGAATTCTCAATTAAGAATCCAAACATTCTCCTAGACCCATACAATTTGGTTCTACACCAACCATGGCTATTCAACTTTGAGCATGCAACCATCATGAACTTAGAGTGATGTTTCCAACCACTACACAACTCTCTCCTACTCATAATTCTAGAAAGAGCTCTAAGTTGACCATCATTTTCAATCAAACCATATTCAAGTGGGAAAGTGAAGCTTAGGGATAGAAATTTTACCCACTTGAATATTATGTTGGATGATGGTGACTTAGGAAGGGGGACCTCCCCACACTTAGCCAATGCGAGGTCTACGCTCTTGTGCTCCTTCTTGACTACCTCCACCTCCTTGTAAGCTTCCTCAACTTCAATTCCTTCCTCACCAACTTCTTCCATACACCCCTCATTGCTCAAACCATGTGTTGGAGGTTGTGCACGGTCCTCCTTGTCATCAATTTCATAACACAATGAGGGAGTAAAAGACACATTAGTTAGTATGGACGCATCTTCAATGATAGAGCTTGCTTCTTGCTCAACCTCTTCCTCTTGGTAGCTTCCTTCCAATTCAATCTTTTCTTCATTACTTACCAAGGGTATGGGAGGTGAGGTGTCTTCTTTTTTAATCTCCATGTCAAGCCCAATGGGAGAGGATTCAATTGTACATAAGAACTCATCAATGATTGAATCCATCTCTTGATCAACCTCTTCAAGGTTTTCCACCATGATATGCCTTGGAGGTTGTACACCCTCCTCAACATCAATGTCAAGCTTCTTGGAAGAGGGCTCTATGACTCCACATTCCCATGGACTTCCAACATCTCCTAAGACTTCAACCACTTCTTCCGGCTCAATTATCTCGACTTCCTCCCCTTGTGGCAATCCTTGTTTCAACCCTTTTTCTACACCTAGAAGCTCTAAACTCACTCCCTCACTATGCTCCTTGATTTCTTCTCCACATTAAACAATGGGAGTTTCTTGATCGCATAGGCTTAGGCGGGAGGAGACCATATTGCGAATGGCTTCCGCTATGATAGCTATCTTGGCTTCTAACTCCTTGAACTCCTTTTGGTTCTCTTCTTGCCTTCAAATGTAAGAACTAACACATTCTTGGAGAGAATCATCCATTGGAGGTGGTGTGGAAAAAGAAGGTTCATTGTTTGGGAGGAAAGTTTCATAATTGGAAGTTGGTTCCTCTTGGTAAGGGTATGGAGGTGGTGTATATTGAGGTGGTTCTTGAGAGTAATTGTGTTGGAATGGTGGTGATTCCATGTGTGGTTCATATGGTTCATAAGGTGGTTGGTATGGTGGATAAAGATTAGGGTCATAATGAGGTGTTTGGTGGTAGGGGGCTTGTGAGTAAGGTGGTTCAAAGTCATGTTGAGGGTTGGTTCATAGGCATGTGGTGGTGGTTGTTGACAATCACAATAAGGGTTACCACATCCATTAGATTGATATGCATTAGGATAGGAATTATACTTATAAGAGACTGGAGGAGGTTGTTGCCAAGAAGGGTAATCAATCCTTTGAGGCTCCCTCCACTTTTGATTGTTCCATCCTTGATGCATGTTACCATTGTAGTTTCCATTTTCTACAACATAATTTGAGCCAAACTCATAGCCAAAACGGTGAGAATTCATAATAGCAAAAGAGAATAAAAACTAATACTAAGAAGAACTAATAAAAACTAACTCCTAAAGCAAGAAAAAACTAGCAAAGAAGCATATTCACATATATACAATTGCCAATAACATAACACCATTGCAACTCCCCGGCAACGGCGCCATTTTGATAGATGAGAAATTTGTCATATCGGTCTAGATTTTCTTCTTATAGAAAAGAATTACTTCGTTGCAAGCATAGCTCCAAACCAACAAATAATTCTCACATAAAAAATTTGAGTTGTCACATGTACAAATGATGCCAAGGCATCTTAGGCTAGTTTCACTAGCATTTTTCTGTTAGTTTTAGTGGTTTTATGCATTTTCTTGAGCTTAAAGTAACCAAGAATGGTTAAATGAATAACAAAGCAATGAACCATCCAAACAGTATGATTTTGATGCAAATTCCATGAGTTTTTAGTTATATTACTTGAATGCTATGAATGGAAGATTTCTCATGAAATTTTGCAAGACTTTGATGCAATTGTTTGGATGATTTCAGGGAAGAAGAGGCTAGGCAAGGAAGCAACAAAACCAATGTATGAGTGTCTGTTTATTGCTTTGAATAAAGTGAATGCCTTGATGTTTGGATATAACTTCACCTTCTTAATCAAATGCTTGCCATGCTTGTTCTATTTCCCAAAATAAAAGAAAAGTTTGAACAAAAGTAACTTGGCTCAATTAGTGACAAATCAAGTAGAATTAAGTGGTGGTATGCATGCTTGATTGTTTAAGTCAGAATGCAACTTAAACACCACTATTAGAAAAGGTTTCTGGGCCAAAAATATTGCAGTTTAAGTTAGCGTTTGAGCACAAACATTAACTTAAACTTACTCTGGTATGAAACCCAATTGAATATCATGGTTTATGGATTGGGCCTGAAGGATTGATGAGTCTGGAATTTCAATTTGTTGAGTCATGTGTCATTACTTGATTATCACTAAGTTGGCTCAATGAATGTTACAGAATTTGGATCAGCAGCCTCATCAAGATTATGGATCATAAACCCAAAGCAAAAGGAAAGCAGGGAGAGGCCTCAAAGCCCAAGAAACACAACAGAAGCTCAATATAGAAAGTGTATAAATAGGATAGAATTTAAGTTAGGGAGACTTACTTTTGATTTTTGGGGAAGTTTTCATACATTTGTAATTGAATTCAGAGCTATGACTCACTAAACCCCTTTCATTGGGTTAGGGAGCTCTATTGTAATTCAATGAATCAATAATAGTTTATCTTCTTCTTCAATCTTTTCTCTTGAATTTTGTTAGAAAGCTTCTCGATCTAATTCCATTGGGTAGTTGTCTTGGGAAAGAAACTACCCATAATTGGAATCCTCTGGAACCTTGGGAAAGGAATGGAGGATTACTCCAATGAAAATTAATCGAAGTATTTAGACTCCGGGTCATCTCACAAGGAATTGCAATGAAATGGTCAATTATTGGCTATAAAGAACAAGGGGTTTGGTTGATAAAAGGGGCAATAAAATAAATGACAAGAAAAGTAAAGAGAGAAATTAAAGAAAGCAATTAATAAAGAGAGACATTCGTGGCAAGGTTTGAGATCATAGGCTTTCTATCCTAGTCATTAATCATAACAATACTTAACAAGAATTTATCTTATTTCGTCATCCCCAATGTTGGAAGAAGGTGTAAGTTATCTTCCATTAGAGAAAGTCAAACAAGACTAGTTAATCTCAAGTCAAAAATCCTAATCAACCCACTAATTGAATTAGCAAGAGATTAGAGTAATTAAAAATGATATTAACTAACAACTCTAGATCACCAATCTAAATTGGGTATTAATGACTCAAGATTGCCCAATTACTCTTCCCAAGCCAAGAATGCTCAAAATCTACTCTAAAGCCTAACCAAGCATTTTGTCAAACACTTGGAAGGCATAAAAGGAAAGCATAGTAAAAATGCAAGAATAATAAATCTACCAATTACCAATTACAAGAAAAGTAAATCAACAACTCAAATCATCAATAAAAAGAACATCAAACATTAAATTTCATTCAATGTAAACAAAATCCAACATGAGTATTCATAAACGTAAATAAAAGAGACATAAAAGTAAAATTGACAAGAGAACTAAGAAGAATAGAGTAGTAGAAACAAGAAATTATGAAGGAAACAAGATGAGAACATGAAAATTGACCTAGATTTAAGATGGAAATATCCTAAGAGCCCTAATTCTAGAGAGAAGAGGGAGCTTCTCTCTCTAGAAACTAAGCTACATAATACCAAAACTTTTAAAATAATTGCTCCCCCCTTATCCAAGCTTGAATTCTGCATGAAATAGTATCAAAAATGAGTTGGATTGGGCCCAAAAATGCTTCAGAAATCGCCCCCAACGAGTTGCCCAAAATGGACCCACGTGCAACATCGGTGCGCACACGTACAGTGCACGTGCGCACCCCTAAACGCGAAGCAATTATGGCAAATTTTATATCATTTTGAAGCCCGGATGTTAGCTTTCCAACACAACTAGAACCGCCTTATTTGGATCTCTGCAGCCCAAGTTATGATCGATTGAGTGCGAAGAGGTCAGGCTTGACAGCTTTACGGTTCCTTCATTTCTTCATGAGTTCTCCCACTTTGCATGCTTTTCTCCTCACTTCTTCCATCTAATACTTGCCTTATGAACCTGAAATCACTCAAAAAATATATCAAGGCATCGAATAGAATTAAAGTGAATTGAATTTAGCTATTTTAAGGCCTAAAAAGCATGTTTTCACACTTAAGCACAAATTCAGGGAGAATTGTAAAACCATGCTATTTCATTGAATAAATTTGAGAAAAGGTGATAAAATCCCCAAAATTAAGCACAAGATAAACCACAAAATTGGGATTTATCAGCTAGCACTGCCAACAGCAAGCCTTCCCCTGTGTGTGCATACGCACAAGTCTGTGCGTGCGCACAGGTTCGAAAAATCACAGGGGTGTGCGTGCACACAAGGCTGTGCATGCGCACACAAACCAGAAATCACAAAATTCTGTAATGTTGCAGAATTTCAGATTTTGACACCAACCTTTCCACAATCATATCTTCTTCTAACAAATTCAGGTTCCCACAAATTTAAACCATTTTAAAGCTTTTCAATCCCCTTCATTTGATATAAAATACATTGAATTTCAAGCAAGGTAGCTCAAGATATGATTCATGAAAGTTCACCAAAAATTTAATTTTTACCAAAGGTTCACAAAGTTCAATTTTCCAAAATCCTCAACCAAAATCAAACCAAAACCCTTCCAAATTCAATTTTTACATCAAAACCTACCCCTTTTTGTCATAATTCACCCCTTATTCAAATTTTCCACCCACATTACCATATCCTTAACCTCAACATCACATATATCATACTAAATTATTTTTCAATCAACACAATCATTCATCACCATCGTATCATTATCAATCATCATAATTAAACTTATTCAACCCCCATCTCATTCTTCAACATCACTTTATCAATATTACATCACAATTCTTCAAAATAGCCAAAACTCATCAATTCATCAACGATCCCAAATCAACAAATTACCACACATCATCATACCACAATTTCCAACAACCAATTTAATTCAATTCTATCCTATGGGTCACTAGCTTAAGTGTCCAAAAATATTATATACTACATAGAGAAAATAGAAACCATACCTTGGCCAATTCCCAATATGTTCCAAAACTCAAATTGAGTGCAAAACGAGCTTCCAATCACATTCCAAGTCACTAAGAATCTCCAACAAGCATCAACACTCACCAACAAGCTGCAATATTCAAGCTAATACCACACATTTTATATAAATCAAAACCTAATACTCACAATTAACCATTTTCCTTGGGTTATTGAGAATCTTACCTCATCCACTGAAATTTGGGCTAGAACCCAACATTTTCTCACTAAGGAGTAGCACCTAAACAACAAAAATACAAGGTTTTCTCAAAATCATCACTCATAAAACTCGAATTTCTTAGGGCAACAAGAAGGAAGTAAAATTTCGAGAAATTTACCACAAGGCTTAAATAAGTGATGGGCTCGGTAAGAGCTTTGCGTAGCCGCTGACGGCACACGAATCGGAGCACTGTAGCTCGAGATATCGCGGATTGAAGTGAGAAGTGAATAGTGCTTCTTCTCTCTTCTTCTTCTCTCAATTTCTGGTGTGTGTTGTGTTTGTAAGAGTGTTATGGCTGATGGGTTCACTTAATGAACCCTTATATATGTTGGACTTGGGCCCAACTTGGGCCCGGTCCAACCGGTTAGAGTTTTTAGCCCGTTTGGCCCTACTTTGGGCCAAACCTTTAAAATTAACGCCTGATTTTCTATTTCTGATATTTTTCTAAGGTTTTTGACTGTTTTAAATTTTTCTCGCATAGTACCAGGAAGACTTAAACCGATTCGACCGGTTCAACTGCCGGTTCGCAGTTTTTCTTGATTCTTCGTAGAAAATACATTTTCTGACTCAAAAAAATCTACTGAGTTCAAAAGTCACATTTAACTCCTCAAATTCTCATTCTAAATTTTTGGATCCTATTTTGGGCAATATTAATTACTTAATTAGACAATTAATTTGTCACAGTTCTTACAGGATGAACTTCCGAGGTATATCTCACCTTAGAGGAAATTGAACTTGTCTCTTCTTCTCCAAAGGATGTATACTTCGGCAAGAAGAACACGGAAGGTGGGTACCTGCAAAAGACACTCCAACACTTAAGTCAGTATGTATTTACGAGGCATATAATAAACTTAGAATGAAGGAAAATAAAGTCGAGTTATGACTCATAATGCACAATAAAGACTGAGCTATAAGGTGAAGGATTACAACCCCTAAGCTTTGTCTCCCGATCATATGATGCAGGCTAAGCTTAGAAATAAAATGAGTTATAATTCGGTTAAAAGATAAGTGAATAATGATATGGTGAGCCCCCAACTTAGTCGGGTTATTATGTCGGCAGTTATTCAAAAAATAATTGAGTGGTAAGAGTCATTCAATCAAGATAGTTGTGTGGGAGATATTTTTCCTCTTGAGAACAACTTTTCATAACATGCATATAGCATTTGATTGTATGTGAACTGAAAAGTTCAGAAATAGATATCCATTGACAGAATCGATTGTATGATCCGAGGATATAATGATTAATTGTCTTGAGAATTTTTTCGACCCACAACAAATTCAACAATGAAGAAGGATGTCTCGTTGACAGTGCTTCAACACATACAATACTTAGAGACAAAAAGACATTTTGTCTCTCTTGTTATAAAGGATGCAAATGTAAGTACGATTGTAGGTAGTGCAAAAATGATTGAAGGCTTCGAAAGTGCTACTATAGTATTACCTAAAGGAACTAAGTTCTTCATAAATAATGCACTACTATCAAGTAAGTCTCATAGAAACTTGTTATGTTTTAAAGATATTCGCCAAAATAGAAAACCATGTAGAAACTGCAAGAGAAGAAAACAACGAATATCTTTATATTACAACTATAAGACCAGGAGAAAAATGCGTGTTGGAGAAACTACCCGCTCTTTCTTCAGGTTTGTACTACACCACTATTAGCAATGTGGAATCACATGCCATAATAAACCAGAAGTTTACAAATACAAATAATTTACAATTTGGCATGATCAGTTAGGTCATCCGGATTCAATTATGATAAGAAGAATCATCGAGAATTCATCTGGTCATCCTCTAAAAGAACATAAAATCCTCCAATTTAATGAATTCTCATGTGTTGCATGTTCTCAAGAAAAGTTAATTACAAGACCATCTCAAGAAAAAATTGGGATCGAATCACCATCTTTTCTAGAACACATTCATGGTGACATATGTAAGCCCATTCACCCACCATGTGGACCATTTAAATATTTCATGGTTTTAATAGATGCATCTTCACAATGCTCTCACATTTGTTTACTATCAACTCGCAATATGGTATTTTTGAGATTGTTAGCTCAAATAATTAAATTAAAAACTCATTTTCCAGACTATGTTATAAAGGCAATACACCTTGATAATGCTGGTAAATTTAGGTCACAATAATTTAATGATTATTCTGTGTCAATTGGAATTACTATAGAAGAGCTTGTTGCTCATGTTCACACTCAAAATAGTCTAGCAGAATCATTGATTAAACGCCTTCAGTTAATAGCCAGACCATTACTTATGAGAACTAAACTGCCCATTTCAGCATGGGGGGTGATGAGCGGATATTGTATACGCTTTTTGGGGTTAATTTCATATAGATTTTAGTATATTTTAGTTAGTTCTTAGTTTATTATCATTAGTTTCTAGGCAAAATTCATATTTCTAAACTTTACTATGATTTTGTGTATTTTTCTATAATTTCAGATATTTTCTGGCTGAAATTGAGGGAGCTGAGGAAAAATCTGATTCAGTCTGAAAAAGGACTGCTGATGCTGTTGGATTCTGACCTCTCTGCACTCAAAATGGAATTTCTGGAGCTAAAGAAGTCCAAATGGCGCGCTTTCAATTGTGTTGGAACGTAGACATCCAGGGCTTTCCAGCAATATATAATAGTCCATACTTTGCTCAAGAATAGACGACGTAAACTGGCGTTCAACGCCAGTTCCATGCTGCTGTCTGGCGTCTAGCGCCAGAAACAAGTTAAAAAGTGGAGTTCAACGCCAGAAACAGGTTACAACCTGGCGTTGAACGCCCAAAACAGCCCAGGCACGTGAGAAGCTTTAGTCTCAGCCCCAGCACACACCAAGTGGGCCCCAGAAGTGGATTTCTGCACTATCTGTTATCACGTAAGGTATTACTTGGACGACCCAGTGCACTTGCTGGTTAGTGGTACGAGTGTGAAAAGTGTGAAGTAATTTTCGTGCACCAAGTTTTTGGCGCCGTTGCCGGGGATTGTTCGTGTTTGAACAACTGACGGTTTATTTTGTTGCTTAGATTAGGAAAATTTTTCTTTTTGGTTTAGAGTCTCTTATTATTGTTCTTGATTAAAAATATCCTTCTTCAAAACAAGTGTTACATTTATTGCCCAATTGGCTAGAGTGTTGGTTTATGTTCTTGATGATTGGGCACCAGTTTTATTAAAAATCTTTTTAAAAAATAATTTTCCCTTGATTAAATCTTGTGCCAAACTTTAAGTTTGGTGTTTTCTTGTTGATTTTTTCTTTGGTTTTCGAAAATTTTATTTTGGTTTTCTAAAAATTTTAAGTTTGGTGTTCCTTATTCATGTTCTCGTGTTCTTGTGAATCTTCAAAGTGTTCTTGGGTTTTTCCTTGTGTCTTGATCTTAAAATTTTTAAGTTTGGTGTTCCTTGGTGTTTTCCTTCCAAAAATTTTTGAAAACAAGGAGCATTAGATCTAAAAATTTTAAATCTTGTGCTATTTTATTATTTTTCTCTCTCCTCCTTAAATTCAAAAATATCTTCCCTCTCTATTTTAAAACAAATTTTTGAAAATTATTTTTAAAAAAATTCATATCTTTTTCAAAACTTCTTAACCACTTTCTCTCTCCTCAGTTTTTCGAAATTCTTCACCCATTTTTATTTATTTTATTTTAATTTTTTTATTTCGAAAATAAAATAAATAAATTAAAAAAATATATTTTTATTCTATTTTACATCATCTCCCTTTCTCCATCATGGATTTAAGCGGAAATGAACAGTCCAGGAGGACTCTGGGGTCATACGCTAACCCCTCTACTGCTTCATATGGGAGCAGTATCTGCATACCCTCCATTGGAATCAGTAGCTTTGAGCTGAATCCTCAGCTCATCATCATGGTGCAGCAAAATTACCAGTATTCCGGTCTTCCACAGGAAGAACCTACAGAGTTTCTGGCACAATTTTTACAAATTGCTGACACAGTACATGATAAGGAAATAGATCAGGATGTCTACAGACTATTACTGTTTCCATTTGCTGTAAAAGATCAAGCTAAGAGGTGGTTAAATAACCAACCTAAGGCCAGCATAAGGACATGGAAACAGCTGACAGAAAAATTCCTGAATCAATACTTTCCCCCAAAACGGATGACACAGCTAAGGCTGGACATCCAAGGCTTCAAACAAGGAGATAATGAATCTCTTTATAATGCCTGGGAGAGATACAGAGAGACGCTACAAAAATGTTCCTCTGAAATGTTTTCAGAGTGGGTTCAGTTAGACATCTTCTATTATGGGCTTGCAGAAGGAGCTCAGATGTCTCTGGATTACTCAGCTGGTAGATCTATCCATATGAGAAAGACAATTGAAGAAGCTCAAGAGCTCATTGATACAGTTGCCAGGAATCAGCATCTGTACCTAAGCAGTGACCCTTCCATGAAAGAAGAGGTTAAAACAGTGACTGCTGAACTCAGCCCTGTAAAACAAGCTGCTGAATTCAATCAGCAATTGGACTTTCTAACAAAGCAGTTAGCCGAATTCAAGGATAAACTACAAGAGACAAGGATGGCTAATATAAATATGGAAGAACAATTGAAGCAAACAAAGCAGCAGCTGTCAAGACAAATAACAGAAGAATGCCAAGCAGTTAAATTAAGAAGTGGGAAAACATTAAATACCCCGCCTCAAGGCAGCAAAGAGCTAAGGAATGAGCAAACCACCCAAAATTCACCTGAGGACAGTAAGAGCCCAGGGAAAAGTAATTCTGGCATTAAAACGCCAGCAACCTGGTGGGAGGCTGGCGCTGAACGCCCAGACCATGCCTAAGACTGGCGTTCAACGCCAGTAACAAGCAAGGACTGGCGTTCAACGCCAGAAACAAGCAAGGATCTGGCGCTGAACGCCCAAAATGGGCACAATTCTGGCGTTCAGACGCCAGGAACAGACAAGGAGTTGACGTCTCACGTCACTCCAGCTTCTAACTCTGGCACTCAATTGCCAATGAAGGATCAGACACACACAAGTGCTGATAACAACCCCTCTAAAAAGGCTTCTTCAACCACTTCTGTAGGCAATAAACCTACAGCAACTAAGGTTGAGGAATATAAAGCTAAGATACCTTATCCTCAAAAACTCCGAAAAGAGGAGCAGGATAAGCAATTTGCTCGCTTTGTAGATTATCTCAGGACTCTTGAAATAAAGATTCCATTTGCAGAGGCACTTGAGCAAATACCTTCTTATGCCAAGTTCATGAAAAAGATCTTGAGACATAAAAAGGATTGGAGAAAAACAGAAAGAGTTCTCCTCACTGAAGAATGCAGTGCAGTCATTCTAAAAAGCTTTCCTGAAAAGCTTAAGGAACCTGGGAGTTTTCTGATACCATGCATATTAGAAGGTAATTGCACCAAGACAGCTTTGTGCGATTTTGGGGCAAGCATCAACCTAATACCTGCATCCACTATCAGAAAGCTTGGCTTAACTGAAGAAGTTAAACCAACCCGGATATGTCTCCAACTTGCTGATAGCTCCATTAAATACCTATCAGGCGTGATTGAAGACATGATTGTCAGAGTTGGGCCATTTGCCTTTCCCACTGACTTTGTAGTGCTGGAAATGGAGGAGCACAAGAGTGCTACTCTCATTCTTGGCAGGTCATGATTATTACTGCTTTCTGGATGGCTACTCGGGCTATAACCAGATTGCAGTAGATCCCCAGGATCAAGAAAAAACAGCATTCACATGTCCATCTGGAGTGTTTGCTTATAGACTCTAAGCATTTTTGCCCTCTTTTGTTTTTATTTTTATTTGTTTATATAAAGTTCACTGATCCTAAGGTAAAAAGTCAATTGTATAAGTTCACAGGGTTACAGAAGGATTCTGCACACAAAACAGAGAAAAAGAGCTCACTGGCAAGAAAATGCCAGTAAAAGTCTGTTTTGGGCGTTCAACGCCCAACAGAAGCATCCACTGGGCGTTGAACGCCAGTGAGGATAGCCATCTGGGCGTTTAACGCCAGATTTACAGCATTCTGGGCGTTCTGAAAAACGCCCAGTAACAAAGGACTTCCTGGCGTTCAATGCCAGAAAGAAGCAGCAGCTAGGCGTTGAACGCCCAGGAGAGGCAGCATTTGGGCGTTGACCGCCCAAAACATGCAGCGTTTGGGCGTTCAAACGCCAGGATGGTGGGGAGGAGGTAAATTCATTTTTTCTTCATATTTTTCATTTTAATCTTAATTTTCATGCTTCAATTCATGATTTCTTGCATAAACATGTTAAGAACCCTGATTTCTAAAATCCCTAATTTCTAAAAACCCTACCTTAAAAATATCAAATGTATCTTAATCCATAAGCACAAACCCTCTTTTTCAAATTCAATCCAACTCTTTTTCAAATTTTCAGAACAAATCTAATTTTTTTTTCAACTAATATCTTTTTCAAATCTCCACATTATCTTTTTCAAAATCTAGATTTATCTTTTTCAAAAATTTTTCATATCTTTTCAATTTTAAACTATATCCTCTCTTATCATATCTTCTATCTTATCTTTTCCAAATCAATCTTTTTATCATATCTTTTCAAAATTTTCGAACCCACCCCCTCCCTTTATATATGGGTTCGGCCTCCACCCTCCTCCATCAACAATTGCACCTAGCTCTCCTTCTATCCCTCTCCTTTCTTTTCTTTTTCTTGAGGACAAGCAAACCTCTAAGTTTGGTGTGTTTATCCGTCATCACTAAGAGCATGGCTCCTAAGGGAAAACAACCCACTTCAAGAGGCAAGAAAGAGAGCGTTCCAAAACCACTTTGGAATCAAGGGAAGTTCTTATCTAAAGAACATTCAGACCATTATAACAAAATAATGGGTCTGATATCTTGAAACATCAGTTACCAAGATGCAAGAAGCTATGGAACAAATTATAAAGGAACAGAAGGAACAAAGTCAAATTCTTTGCTATTTGATTAAAGAACAGGAAGAGCAAGGGCGTGACTTGAGGGAATTAAAGCGCCAAAAGTTATCTCTTGAAGGACCAAGCACCCCACAGATCCGAGGAACATCCACTTCCCAGAACAAAGGTTGTTAAATTCCAATTTCTGCTTTAACTCTGTGATAGTTGTCGTTATAGGAGTTTATCTTAGGAGTCATATAGTAGTAATTAGTGTCTATTTTGATTTTATCTCCAATTAAGTTATAGTCTATTTTTCTCATCATCAGCAAACATGAATAAAATAGCAGATCTTTTGAATAAGAGGCAATAAAATTCGAGTTTTAATAAGAAAAATTCTAATTAGTAACAAGTGGTGGCAATGCTTTTTGTCTTCTGAATGAATGCTTGAACAGTGCATATATCTTTTGAATTTGTTGTTTAAGACTGTTAAATATGTTGGCTCTTGAAAGAATGATGAACATGAGACATGTTATTGATAATCTGAAAAATCATAAAAATGATTCTTGAAGCAAGAAAAAGCAGCAAAGAACAAAGCTTGCAGAAAAAAAAATATAGAAAGAAAAAGAAAAGCAAGCAGAAAAAGCCAAAAGCTCTTAAAACCAAAAGGCAAGGGTAAATAAAAAGGATCCCAAGGCTTTGAACATCAGTGGATAGGAGGGCCTAAAGGAATAAAATCCTGGCCTAAGCGGCTAAACCAGGCTGTCCCTAGCCATGTGCTTGTGGTGGTGTTGTGATGAGCGGATATTGTATACGCTTTTTGGGGTTAATTTCATATAGATTTTAGTATATTTTAGTTAGTTCTTAGTTTATTCTCATTAGTTTCTAGGAAAAATTCATATTTCTGGACTTTACTATGAGTTTGTGTATTTTTCTGTAATTTCAGGTATTTTCTGGCTGAAACTGAGGGAGTTGAGCAAAAATCTTATTCAGGCTGAAAAAGGACTGCTGATTCTGTTGGATTCTGACCTCTCTGCACTCAAAATGCAATTTCTGGAGCTACAAGAGTCCAAATGACGCGCTTCCCATTGCGTTGGAAAGTAGACATCCAGGGCTTTCCAGCAATATATAATAGTCTATACTTTGCTCAAGGATAGATGATGTAAACTGACGTTCAACGCCAGTTCCATGCTGCTGTCTGGCGTCTAGCGCCAGAAACAAGTTAAAAAGTGGAGTTCAACGCCAGAAACAGGTTACAACCTGGCGTTGAATGCCCAAAACAGCCCAGGCACATGAGAAGTTTTAGTCTCAGCCCCAGCACACACCAAGTGGGCCCCAGAAGTGGATTTCTGCACTATCTGTTATAGTTTACTCATTTTCTGTAAACCTAGGTTACTAGTTTAGTATTTAAACAACTTTTAGAGATTTATTTTGTATCTCATGACATTTTTAGATCTGAACTTTGTACTCTTTGACGGCATGAGTCTCTAAACTCCATTGTTGGGGATGAGGAGCTCTGCTGTGTCTCGATGAATTAATGCAAGTATTTCTGTTTTCCATTCAAACATGCGTGTTCCTATCTAAGATATCCATTCGCGCCTAAATATGGAGAAGGTGATGATCAGTGACACTCATCACCTTCCTCAATCCATGAACGTGTGTTTGACAATCACTTCCGTTCTACATCAGATTGAATGAATATCTCTTAGATTCCCTAATCAGAATCTCCGTGGTATAAGCTAGATTGATGGCGGCATTCATGAGAATCCGGAAAGTCTAAACCTTGTCTGTGGTATTCCGAGTAGGATTCTGGGATTGGATGGCTGTGACGAACTTCAAACTCGCGAGTGCTGAGCATAGTGACAGACGCAAAAGGATAGTAAATTCTATTCCGGTACGATTGAGAACCTGCAGATGATTAGCCGTGCGGTGACAGCGCATTTGGACCCTTTTCACTGGAAGGATGGATGGTAGCCATTGACAACGGTGATCCACCTACACACAGCTTGCCATAGGAAGACGTGCGTGCGTGAATTAGAAAACAGAGGAAAGCAGAATTTCAGAAGACAAAGCATCTCCAAAACTCCAACATATTCTCCATCATTGCATACAAGTATAATTTGTGTTCTGCCCTTTTATTCCTTGCAATCAAATTTGATAAGTGAATTATTTTATTGTTTTTCTGACTAAGAGTTACAAGATAACCATAGATTGCTTCAAGCCAACAATCTCCGTGGGATCGACCCTTACTCACGTAAGGTATTACTTGGACGACCCAGTGCACTTGCTGGTTAGTTGTGCGGAATTACATTGTGAAGTAATTTTTCGTGCACCAGGGGGTATGCTATTTTGCATGCTGTAGCACTTATACGCTTAAGACCAACAAGTTACCTAAAATTCCCTCCATTATAACTGGCTTGCGGTCAGGAGCCAAATATTTCTCATCTTAGGATATTTGGATGTGCGGTTAATGTCCTAATTACTCCACCACAACGCATAAAGATGGGACCCCAAAGAAGATTGGAGATATATGTTTGTTATGAATCTCCGTCAATTATAAAATATCTTGAACCCACGACGAGTGATTTATTTAAGGCAAGATTTTCTGATTTCCACTTTGATGAAACAAATGTTCCAAAATTAGGAAGAGAAAATAAGCAGTTGGAAAAAGAAATTACTTGGAATACATTGTCATTATTACATTTAGATCCTCACACTAGACAATGTGAAATAGAAGTACAAAGGTTAATTCATATGTAAAATATTGCAAACCAATTGCCAAATGCATTTACTGACCTAAAGAAAGTAACAGAATCTCACATTCCAGCTGCAAATGTGCCAATAAAAACAAGTATTTTGGAAGGTCAAATTGTTAGTGCAAATGAAAGCAATCCACGCCTAAAGCGTGGAAGACCAATCGGTTCTAAGGATAACAATCCCTGTAAAGGAGAGAGATAATCAATCATGATGGTCACAATATGGAGGCAAATACTCCAAGGGGATCCGAAGACATAACTATTGATGAAACCTCTGAAGAGGTTCAGGTACCTGGAAATGAAGAGATCTCGATAAGTTATGTCACTACCAGAAAATATGGGACTGAAAAAATACTGTTGTCGACAACATTTTTGCTTATAATATTGCTGTAGAAATAGCAAAGCAAGATGAGAATTATGAACCAAAATCTGTCAAAGACTGCAGACAGAGAGATGATTGGCCAAAAATGGAAAGACATAATTCATGCTGAATTAACTTCACTTAGAAAACGTGAAGTTTTTAGTCCTATAGTCAAAACCCCTGAAGGTATCGAACCAGTGGGATACAAGTGGATTTTTGTGCACAAACAAAATGAGGAAAATGAAATAGAAAGATACAAAGCACGACTAGTAGCATAAGGGTTCTCAAAAAAACCTGGTATTGACTATGTGGAAACGTATTCTCCTGTGGTGGATTCAAGAACATTAATATATCTGATTAGTTTGGCTGTGCATGAAAAACTTGATGTGCTCCTAATGGATGTTGTTATAGCTTATTTATACGGCTCAATTGATAAAGAAATTTATATGAAAGTCTCTGAAGGACTCAAAGTGACTGAAGCATACAATAATTCTCTGGAGATTTGTTCAGTAAAACTTTAAAAATCCTTGTATGGATTAAAATAATCTGGGCTTATGTGGTATAAATGTCTCAGTGAGTACTTATTGAAAGATGATATAAAAATGACCGTATATGCCCATGTGTGTTCATAAAAAAATCTAAATCTAAATTTGTTATTATTGCAGTATATGTTGATGATTTAAAGATCATTGGATCACCTAAAGAGATTCCAAAAACTGTGGATTATTTAAAAAGAGAATTTGAAATGAAATATCTTGGTAAAACAAAACTTTGTCTTGGTTTACAAATTGAACACTTGAAGGACGGTATATTCATCCATCAGTCAACTTTTTACTGAGAAACTTTTGAAAAAATTTTACATGGACAAGGCACACCCATTAAGTACTCCAATGGTGGTGAGATCACTAGATGTTAATAAAGATCCAGTTTGACCATGTGAAAATAATGAGGAGCCCCTTGGTCCAGATGTAAACCCTGCGAGATTAATAAATAATTAGCCAATAAATTAATTATTATTCAAAAAATAAAAAAAAATTAAATTTTATAATTTAGAGGAGTAAAAATATTAAAAATATGAATTTTGACACTAATTTTAAAGATTTTGGTCCGAAACTAGACCAACGGATCGAACCAGTTGGACCGAACCTACACCGGCCCAAAAACCCAACCTATTAATCACCGAGGACAAGCCTTTCTTCACCTTCATTATTAAGCATACGCTGAAGGAGAGGGGATTAACGCCAAAGCAATACTAACCCCCACTTCGGTTTTCAAATCCTTATAACTTTCAATCCGGAGCTCCGATTGACGAGCCGTCAGTGGCCACGTATTCATCTCGAAATTCTCTTCAATTCTATTTGAAAGTGGTAAAAAAAATTAGAATTTATCTCCCAGTTCTCTCTCTCCTAAATTTCGTGATTTTAGGGTTTGGGTATTGAAGAATTGAATGATTTTGATGGTTTAGGTGAACTCTAGCAGCGAATAATCACTAGGTTTTGTCCAATTGATTCGTGGGTAAGGTAAGGAACTGTTGAAGCCTTGTGAAATATTGAATTAGTGAATCCTATGATGATTATAGTGATATTGTGTGAAATAGATTGTGTTCTAGTTGATTTGGAGTTCAATTGGGCGGTTTGGAATGAAATCCGGGTAATTAGGCTTGAAGAATTAACGTTTGGAAGCTTGGAGCTTATGAAAGGAGAGATTTTTGAGGTGTTCCGAGTTTAGAGAGGAATCAGCTAAGGTATGGTTTTGGTTTCTCGTAGTTAATGTTTAATGTCAAGTAAAAACTTAGGCTAGAAGATCTTAAGATAGGAATGAACTGAGTGAATTATTGATGGATTGTGTATATGGTATAAGATGTGTGGTTTAGTTGTTGCTAATGATTTGCTATTGGATTTGGTTGATTTTGGGAAAAGATTTAATATTGGTATTTGTTTGCTTTTAAAATAATTTGATACTGGAAATGATTTGAATGATTGAGAGATGTTTTGTTTGGTGGTTGAGACCCTTGAAGGGTGGCAGAAGTTTAAGTTTTAGAGGAGATACTGCCAAATTTTCTATAAGAATTGGAGTTTTGATTTGAAGTGTTATTTTAAAAAGAAAAAGATTATTATGTGGCTTGTATATTTGAGACTATTTGTTGACTCCATGGAATATTATTGAGCTTGGAGTTTGACTCCATGGAATATTATTGAGTTTGGAGTTTGACTCCATGGATATCATTTTTGAGCTTGGGGATGCGCGCACAGAGGGACTATCCAATGGTTAACTACCAGGACATGTCAGGTTGGCTGTATAACCAACAGATGAGACTCATCAACCATAGGACAGGCATGCATCATGTGCATTTGTATATTTTGCTTGGGTATGTATTGTTTTGGTTTGCTTAATTGCTTAACTCTGCTTATCTGCTACTTGTTCTATTTACTGTAATTGCATCTCTGTCTGTGTTTTCCTTGCTTGAATTGTATGTGTATGTTTTTTGAGAAACCCCTCTTGGCGGAGGTGTGAGGGGGGGTTGTTCCACCGGTGATTAGGAGGGTTAAAAGAGACAGAAAGTGAATTGTTAATTTAAAGTTAGATTTAAAACCTGAATACCTTAGATAACTTACCTAATTTCTAGTTGAATTGGATCTTTAAGCTATAATCTGAGTGTCGGAGTTCTAGGAATGCCTCTAGCTTTTTCGAGACCTTTTATATTAACTATGTGGACACCATTACCATACTGAGAACCCCCAGTTCTCATTCCATACATATTTCTGTTGTTTTTCATATGCAAGTTGAGATGCACCACGTTGAGCATCTGGAGACCTTCCTTACAATCGAAGAACTATCTTTTGGACTGTCATATTTTGTTTTAGGTTATGTATATATGTGTACAGAGTCTCTTCATGTATATTTTGTATTTTGTCCCTTCTAGAGATTGACTTGGAGATACATGTGTTTATTTTTTGGTTTGAGTTTTATTTTGGGTTATATATATATATACGCTGGCCGGCCTTAGCTTCGCAGGTCGTGTCTGGAGCTTGATATCTCTGTTTTGGAACTCTGATATATACATATATATATATTATGTTTTCAGCTTTCTTTGATCTTGTCCATTTTGTTTTATGCTTATACATACGAGTGTGACACAATTTTCTATTTTTGCTTTTGTTTAGATTATTCTTCAAGGTTCCTTGTTATAAAATTATTTTCAACTATATTTATTTAAGTCTTTTCTTTTAGAGGTTGTAATATCTCGCCACCTCTGCTTTACGACTTAAGCGTAAGGCTCTGTGTGGTAGGGTTTTATATTATGGTATCAGAGAAGTTCATTCCTGTAGAGCTTGAGGGACGGATTGACTATGCTTCTGGGCATACTCTGATGACTCGTGGACGCGGACGCGGTTGAAGAAAAGGCCGAAATATTAATGCGGAACCTGAAATCACTATGAATAAACCTGTGAACTTTACGAATGCTTTGGAAAACATGATAGCTACTATGCAAGCAACGGCTGAAGCCACTGATCAGCAAGTTAATAATGGAAACGGGGGTAATGGCGAAAATGGGCCGATGACCTTAGCAACCTTTTTGAAGATAAATCCACCAACTTTTAGAAGAATCATAAATCCAACAAAAGCTGATAATTGGTTTCAGGCAATGGAACGAGCCTTGCAAGCGCAACAAGTGTCTGAAGATCAGTGTGTTGAGTTTGCTACTTATCAGCTGATGGGTGAAGCTCAGTATTAGTGGCAAGGGACCCGACACCTTCTGCAGCAAGATAATGTTGCTATCCCTTGGAATGTATTCCAATCCAAGTTTTATAAGAATTATTTCCCAAACTCAATAAGGACAGCAAAGGAGCTTGAGTTGTTACAGCTCAAGCAAGGTCCTATGTCAGTGACAGAGTATACCAGTCGGTTTAAGGAACTATGCCAGTTTTCTAGGATTTGTTAGGGTGCTCTGGGTGATTTTGAAGAATGGAAATGCATAAAATATGAAGGTGGTCTGTGGAGTGATATTCTGAGTACAGTGGGTCCATTGGAGATCAGAACTTTTTTTGAATTAGTAAACAAGAGTAGAGTTGCCGAGGATTGTGTGAGAAAGGCAGTATTGGACAAGGGTGATCATCGAGCTTTTGTTAGGAGAGATCAGGGAAGAAACTTTGTGCCTAGAGGACAGAATTTCAAGCAAGACGGTTATGTCCCACAATAACTGGGTCAGAATAACTTTCGGAGATTCAATAGTAACAATAACCAGGGAAGAGGCAAAGGAAAGCAGATTGAAAATCCTCCCAATAACTTGACATGTAGGAGATGTGGGGCATATCATCTTAACACTCCATGTGGAGCTAGACAGGGTATATGCTACTACTATGGTGGAGCCGGACATCTATCTTGGAACTGTCTAGAGAATAAAAGACAGGAAGCTGAGAGAGTTCAGCAGCAGGGACGTGTGTTTACCATGTCAGCAGATAGTGCTGAGAGGTCAGACACTCTGATCAGAGATAGATATGAAATTGGTAGAAAAATATTAATTGCTTTATTTGATATTGGGGCATCACATTTATTTATATTGTTTGAGAAAGCCAGTGAGTTAGGATTGAAGATAACCATGCTAACCTATGATCTGCAAGTACATACTCCTGCCTTTGAGGCTGTCGTAACTAGATTAGGCTGTTAACAAGTTCCGTTTCGAATTAAGCACCGAAATTTTGTTCATAATTTAATTTGTCTGCCGATGACTGGTCTCGATCTCATTTTGGGATTGGATTGGTTATCAAAGAATCATGTTCTGCTTGATTATTTTGAAACATCACTGCAATTTATGTCAGAAGGTTCAGAAGGACCGGTGGTGGCGAATGGATATTACTTGAATTCTGTCATGGTAAATTGTAGTGGGAGTGAGTGTTCAGGATTCATACTATTGGCTGCCAATGTATCGGGCGATGAAAAAAGTTTGAAGCAGATTCCAGATGTGAAGGAATTTCCAGAAGTATTTACTGAGGATATACCTGAATTTTCTCCTTCTCGAGAAATTGAATTTGCGATTGAGCTGGTTCTTAGAGCAGGACCAATTTCAATTGCGCCTTACCGAATGTCGCCTTTGGAGTTGGATGAACTTAAGGCTCAGCTGGAGGAGTTAATGAGTAAGAACTTCATTTGTCCGAGCATTTCTTTGTGGGAGCACCGGTGTTGTTGGTGAAAAAGAAGGATGGAAGTATGCGGCTATCCGTAGATTACAGACAACTAAACAAAGTAACCATAAAAAATAAATACCCATTGCCAAGAATTGATGATCTGATGGACCAATTGCAAGGAGCTGGTGTCTTTTCCAAGATCGACTTAAGGTCTAGTTATCACTAGATAAGAGTGAGAGATGAAGATATTTCGAAAACCGGTTTTAGGACTCGATATGGTCACTATGAATACACTGTGATGTCATTTGGGTTAACCAATGTCCCTGTGGTATTCATGGACTATATGAACCGGATATTTTGTCCTTTTCTGGATAGATTTGTCATCATCTTCATTAATGATATTCTAATCTACTCTAAGACTAAGGAGGAGCACGCGTAATACTTGCAGATCATGCTGCACATTTTGAAAGAAAGGAAGTTGTACGCTAAACTTTCTAAATGTGAATTCTGGAAGAATGAGATGAAATTTCTAGGTCACGTAGTAAGTAAGCTGGGAATAGTAGTGAATCCTTCTAAGGTTGAGGTAGTAATGGATTGGGGACAACCTACATCAATGGCAGAGATAAGAAGCTTTTTAAGTTTGGCAGGATATTATCGGAGGTTTATCAAGGGTTTTTCATAAATTGCATTGCCTTTGACAAAGTTAACTCGAAAGGATGAGCCATTTGCCTAGACATCAGAATGTGAGGAGAGCTTTCAAGCTTTAAAGCGAAAACTGACTACAGTGCCTGTGCTTGTGTTACCCAAACCTAATGAGCCTTATGAAGTGTATTGCGATGCTTCGTTGAAAGGTCTGGGATGTGTGTTGATGCAACACCAGAACATGGTAGCTTACGCATCGCGTCAGCTGAGACATCATGAGATGAATTACCCAACTCATGACTTGGAATCAGCGGTAGTTGTATTTGTATTGAAGATTTGGAGGCATTACTTGTATGAAGTGAAGTTTTAAGTCTTCTCTGATTACAAGAGTCTTAAGTATCTCTTTGATCAGAAGGAGCTCAACGTGCGGTAAAGGAGGTGGATGGAGTTGTTGGAGGATTACGACTTTGAGTTAAGTTACCACCCAGGGAAGGCAAACGTTGTAGTGGATGCATTGAGTCGGAGGTCGTTGACGGTCGCTTGGATGATGATTAAGGAAGAGGAGTTGGTGAGCAAGTTTGGGGATTTAAGATTGGGTGTCGGAGAATTTAATGGGAGTGTATGCCTGAACCAACTGTAGATCTCTAGTAACTTCAAGTCCAAAATTTTAAAAGCTCAACAAGACGATCAAGAGTTACAGAAGGTGCTGTCGGCAATCGAGAAGGGAAAGCGATGGGGAGTTTCCTGGGACGGAGATGGAATATGGAGGTACAAGGATAGAATTTGCGTGCCGAATGTTGGGAATTTATGGCAAGATATCTTGAAAGAGGCGCATAGGAGCGGATTCTCTATCCACCGGGGAAGTACCAACATGTACCATAATCTAAAGGCAATGTTCTGGTGGCCGGGAATGAAGAATGCTGTTGCATTGCATGTTTCAAAATGTTTGACTTGTCAGAAAGTACAGATTGAACACCAGAGACCATCCGGAATATTACAACCTCTAGAAATTCCGCAATGGAAATGGAAAAGTATCGCAATGGACTTTGTATCTGGAATGCTGAGAATTCGGGTAGGATTTGACGCAGTATGGGTGATTGTGGATTGACTGACAAAGTCAGCTCACTTTTTACCCGTTCAGATGAATTGTAACTTTGAGGAGCTAGAACGTTTGTACATCAAGAAAATTGTAAGGTTGCATGGCGTGCCTACCACCATAATCTCTGACAGAGATCCTTGTTTCACTTCAAGATTCTGGGGAGCTTTCCAGTGGGCGTTTGGAACTCAGTTGAGTTTAAGTATAGTGTATCATCCTCAAATCGATGGCCAATCAGAGAGGATAATTCAAACCCTAGAGAATATGTTGAGGACTTGCATTTTGGACCAACTGGCGAGTTGGGATCGGTATATGTCGCTAGTGGAGTTTGCGTATAATAACAGTTACCATGCAAGCATCAGAATGGCTCTGTATGAGGTTTTGTATGGGAGAAAGTGCCAATTTCCGCTATTTTGGTTTGAAGCTGGGAAAACAAGTTTGTTAGGACTTGAGTTTTTTCTGAAACCGCCGAACAGAATAAGAAAATCCAAAACTGAATGCTTACCGCTCTGAGTCGCCAGAAGAGCTACGCCGATCAGAGACGGAAGCTGTTAGAATTTAATAAAGGAGATCATGTATTCCTAAGAGTTACTCCAACAACAGGAGTGGATAGAGAGATTAAAGCAAAGAAATTGAATCCTCGTTATATCGGTCCGTTTCAGATCCTGAAGAGAATCGGGCCGGTGGTGTATCGGATAGCTCTACCACCGCACCTTTTGAACCTTCACGACGTATTTCACGTTTCACAGCTTTGAAAATATAATTCTGATGCTATCCATATTTTAGAACCCGAATCAGTTCAATTGAAAGAGGATATGACGCTTTAAGTGACTCCGGTTCGAATTGACGACACTAGTATTAAGCGATTACGCGGAAAGGAAGTCTCATTAGTAAAAGTTGCTTAGAGTCGAGCTGGAATTGAGGAACACACTTGGGAACTTGAGTAAGAAATGAGAAAGGACTATCTGCACCTATTTTCATGTAACTGAATATGAATTTTGGGGGCAAAATTCTTAATTAGGTGGGTAAGATGTTAACCTTGTGAAACTAATAAATAATTAGCCAATAAATTAATTATTATTCAAAGAAATTAGAAAAATCAAACTTTATAATTTAGAGGAGTAGAAATATTAAAAATACGAATTTTGACACTAAATTTAAAAATTTTGGTCCAAAACCAAACCAACGGACCGAACCGGTTGAACCGGATCCAAACCAGCCCAAAAACCTAACCTATTAATCACTGAGGACAAGCCTTTCTTCACCTTCATTATTAAGCATACGCTGAAGGAGAGAGAACTAACACCGAAGCAACCCTAACCCCCACTTCGAATTTCAAATCCTTATAACTTTCAATCCGGAGCTCCGTTTGACGAGCCGTTAGCGGCCACGTGTTCGTCTTGGAATTCTCTTCAATTTTGTTGAAATAAAGTAGTAAGAAATTAGCACTTATCTCCCAGTTCTATCTCCTAAATTTCGTAATTTTAGGGTTTGGGTATTGAGAAATTGAATGATTTTGATGGTTTAGGTGAACTCTAGCAGTGAATAATCACTGGGTTTTATCCAATTGATTCATGGGTAAGGTAAGAAACTGTTGAACCCTTGTGAAATATTAAATTAGTGAATCCTATGATGATTATATTGATATTGTGTGAAATAGATTGTGTTTTGGTTGATTTGGAGTTCAATTGGGCGGTTTGGAACGAAATCCAAGTAATTAGGCTTGAGAAATTAATGTTTGGAAGCTTGGAGCTTATGAAAGGAGAGGTTTTTAAGGTGTTCCGAGTTTAGGGAGGAATCGGCCAAGGTGGTTTCTCGTAGTTAATGTTTAATGTCACGTGAAAACTTAGGCTAGAAGACCTTAAGATAAGAATGAACTGATTGAATTATTGATGGATTGTGTATATGGTATAAGATGTGTGGTTTAGTTGTTGTTAATGATTTGCTATTGGAGTTGGTTGGTTTTGGGAAAAGATTTAATATTGGTATTTGTTTACTTTTGAAATAATTTGATACTGGAAATGATTTGAATGACTGAGAGGTGTTTGGTTTGGTGTTTGGGACCCTTGAAGGGTGGCAGAAGTTTAAGTTTTAGAGGAGATACTGCCGAAATTTCTATAAGAATTGGAGTTTTGATTTCAAGTGTTGTTTTAAAAAGAAAAAGATTATTTGTTGACCCTCTGTCGCAAGATGTGACCGGACACTTTAACCCTCTGGGTTCCCCCATGGGCATGCATATATATGTATGAATTTTGAATATTATATTTGAGCTTGGAGTTTGACTCCATGGAATATTATATTTGAGTTTGGAGTTTGACTCCATGGAATATTATTGAGCTTGGAGTTTGACTCTATAGATATCATTTTTTAGCTTGGGGATGCGCGCACAGAGGGACTGTCCAATGGTTAACTAATAGGACATGTCGGGTTGGCTGTATAACCGACAGATGAAACTCATCAGCCATAAGACAGGCATGCATCATGTACATTTATATATTTTTCTTAGGTGTGCATTATTTTGGTTTGCTTAATTGCTTAACTCTGCTTATCTGCTACTTATTCTATTTGTGGTAATTGCATCTCTGTCTGTGTTTTCCTTGCTTGAATTGTATGTGTATGTTTTCGGAGAAACCCTTCTTGGTGGAGGTGTGAAGGGGAGTGTTTGTTCCACTGGTGATTCGGAGGGTTAAAAGAGACAGAAAGTGAAGTGTTAAGTTAAAGTTAGATTTAGAACTTGAATACCTTAGATAACTTACCTAATTTCTGGTTTAATTGGGTTTTTAAGCTAAAATCTGAGTGTCAGAGTTTTAGGAATACCTCTGGCTTTCCTGGGACCTTTTATATTAAATATGTGGGCACCTTTACCATACTGAGAACCCCTGGTTCTCATTCCATACATATTTCTGTTCTTTTTCTGATGCAGGTTGAGAAGCACTT
Organism: Arachis ipaensis; assembly: GCF_000816755.2. Taxonomy (NCBI): domain Eukaryota; kingdom Viridiplantae; phylum Streptophyta; class Magnoliopsida; order Fabales; family Fabaceae; genus Arachis; species Arachis ipaensis. The sequence continues at coordinate 38,508,647 of NC_029794.2, forward strand.
CGTTGAGCGTCTAGAGACCTTCCTTACAATCGAAGAAATATCTTTTGGATATATATATGTCTTTAGAATCTCTGCATGTATATTTTGTAATTTGTCCCTCCTAGAGGTTCACTCGGAGATACAGGTGTTTATTTTGTAGTTTGAGTTTTGTTTTGGGTTGTGTATATATATATATATATATATATTCTCTTGCCGGTTTGCTTCTGCTTTCTGTGCGTAAGGTGTTACACTGGCGCCCTTCGCTCAGCTTTCGTTGATCTTGTCCATTCTATTTTACGCTTATATGTACGAGTGTGACACAATTTTAGAGGTCGTAATACCTCGCCACCTCTACTTTACGACTTAAGCGTAAGACTCTATGTAGTAGGGTGCTACTACTGAAGTGCCCTATCTTAGTGCTTTTGGCGCACTAATGTATCTCACTAACAATACAAGACTAGATATAGCTTTTTTAGTAAACTTGTTATTGAGATTTAGCTCCTGTCCAACTAGAAGACATTGGAATGGTGTCAAACATAAGATATCTTCAATGATCTGTTGATAAGGGTTTATTTTACTCCAATGAATCAGCGTTTCAATCAGTTAGATATACAGATACAGGTGTTCTTTCTGATCCACATAAAGGTAGATCTCAAACAGGTTATCTACTCATATGTGGAGGCACAACTATATCTTGACGCTCAACAAAGCAAATGGTATGCGGAATCGTGATTACACTTTAATTATGTAAAATTCATTGCTCTTTCTTTCCCTGGAAATGGCGCCAAAAACATGATGCCAAGACCATGGTTCATAACTCCGTGTAACTAACCAGCAAGTGCACTGGGTCGTCCAAGTAATACCTTACGTGAGTAAGGGTCGAATCCCACGGAGATTGTCGGTATGAAGCAAGCTATGGTCACCTTGCAAATCTCAGTTAGGCAGATATAAATTGATAATGGTGTTTTCGAATAATAAATAATAGAATAAGGATAGAGGTACTTATGTAAATCATTGGTAGGAATTTCAGATAAGCGAATGGAGATGCTTTTCGTTCCTCTGAACCTCTGCTTTCCTTCTATCTTCATCCAATCAGTCTTACTCCTTTCCATGGCTGGCTTTATGCAAGGGGCCGAGATGGCCAGCCCCCAAAACGTGATCTATAGATCAAAAGATAATCCAAAGATGTTCAAAAAGACTAGTAAAAGGTCCTATTTATAATAAACTAGCTACTAGGGTTTACATGAGAAAGTAATTGATGCATAAATCCACTTTCGGGGCCCACTTGGTGTGTGCTTGGGCTGAGCTTGAGTGTTGCACGTGTAGAGGTCCTTGCTGGAGTTGAACGCCAGCTTTTGTGCCAGTTTGGGCGTTCAACTCTGGTTTTGGCTCCTTTTCTGGCGCTGGACGCCAGATTTGGGCCGAAATCTGGCGTTGAACGCCAGTTTACGTCATCTATTCTTGGCCAAAGTATGGACTATTATATATTGATGGAAAGCGCTGGATGTCTACTTTCCAACGCAATTGGAAGCGCGCCATTTCGAGTTCTGTAGTTCCAGAAAATCCACTTTGAATACAGGGAGGTCAGAATCCAACAGCATCAGCAGTCCTTTTTCAACCTCTGAATCTGATTTCTGCTCAAGTCCCTCAATTTCAGCCAGAAAATATCTGAAATCACAGAAAAACACACAAACTCATAGTAAAGTCCAGAAGTGTGAATTTAACATAAAAATTAATGAAAACATCCCTAAAAGTAACTAGATCCTACTAAAAACATACTAAAAATAATGCCAAAAAGCGTATAAATTATCCGCTCATCACAACACCAAACTTAAATTGTTGCTTGTCCCCAAGCAATTGAAAATCAAATAGGATAAAAAGAAAAGAATATACTATAAATTCCAAATTATCAATGAAACATAGCTTCAATCAAATGAGCGGGACTTATAGCTTTTTGCCTCTTGAATAGTTTTGGCATCTCACTTTATCCATTGAGGTTCAGAATGATTGGCATCTATAGGAACTCAGAGTTCAGATAGTGTTATTGATTCTCCTAGTTCAGTATGATGATTCTTGAACACAGCTATTTTATGAGTCTTGGCCGTGGCCCTAAGCACTTTGTTTTCCAGTATTACCACTGGATACATAAATGCCACAGACACGTAACTGGGTGAACCTTTTCAGATTGTGACTCAGCTTTGCTAAAGTCCCCAATTAGAGGTGTCCAGGGTTCTTAAGCACACTCTTTTTTTGCTTTGAACCTTGACTTTAACCGCTCAGTCTCAAATTTTCACTTGACACCTTCACGCCACAAGCACATGGTTAGGGACAGCTTGGTTTAGCCGCTTAGACTAGGATTTTATTCCTTTTAGGCCCTCCTATCCACTGATGCTCAAAGCCTTGGGATCCTTTTTATTGCCCTTGCCTTTTGGTTTTAAGGGTTATTGGCTTTTTGCTCTTGCCTCTTGGTTTTAAGAGCTTTTGGCTTTTTCTGCTTGCTTTTCTTTCTATTATTTTTTTCGCCTATTTTTTTTTCTGCAAGCTTTGCTCTTTGCTGCTTTTTCTTACTTCAAGAATCATTTTTATGATTTTTCAGATTATCAAATAACATGTCTCCTAGTCGTCATTCTTTCAAGAGCCAACATATTTAACATTCTTAAACAACAACTTCAAAAGACATATGCACTGTTCAAGCATAGATTCATTGATCATGGTTCTTGGTGATCCATGCATTGGCATAGAACTCTTGAACCATTAGGATGCCGACTTGTTGGATGGGGTTTGTTAGAACTTCCCAACCTCTTCTTTGAATTTCATGTCGGATCTCTGGATACTCATTTCTTTTGAGTTTGAAAGGGACCTCAGGGATCACCTTCTTCTCGGCCACAACATCATAGAAGTGGTCTTGATGGGCTTTTGAGATGAACCTTTCCATCTCCCATGACTCGGATGTGGAAGCTTTTGTCTTCCCTTTCCCCTTTCTAGAGGATTCTCCGGTCTTAGGTGCCATCAATGGTAATGGAAAAATAAAAAGCTTATGCTTTTACCACACCAAACTTAGAATTTTGCTCGCCCTCGAGCAATAAAAGAAAGAATAGATGAAGAAGAAGAAGAAATGGAGGAGAGGGAGAGTGGGAAGTGTTTCGGCCAAGAAGGGTGTAGAGGGGTGTGTTGTGTGAATTTGATGGAGAATGGAGGGCTTTATATAGGGAAGGAAGGGGGGGTTAAGGTTCGGCCATATGGGTGGGTTTGGGTGGGAAATTGGTTTTGAATTTTGAAGGTAGGTGGAGTTTATGAGGTAGGTTTATGGGGAAGAATGGATGGATGTAAGTGGTGAAGAGGTGATGGGGAAGAGAGTTTGAGGTGATTGGTGAAGGGTTTTTGGGGAAGAGTGTTTATGGGGTTGTGTGAAAGAGAGTGGTGAGAAGAAGTGAGTGGAGGTAGGTGGGGATCCTGTGGGATCCACAGATCCTGAGTGGATCCTGTGGGGTCCACAGATCCTGAAGTGTTCAAGGATTTACATCCCTGCACCCATTAGGCATGTAAAAATGCCTTTGCACCCAACTCTGGGCGTTCAGCACCAGGTTGGTGGCCATTTTGGGCGTTCAATGCCCATTTGTGTGCCATTTCTGGCGTTGAACGCCAGAACCATGCCTGTTCTGGCGTTCAGCGCCCAGAAGCTGCCCATTTTGGGCGTTCAGCGCCAGAACCATGCCCTGTTCTGGCGCTGAACGCCAGACAGATGCTCCTCCAGGGCGTGATTTTTCTTCTGCTGTTTTTTTATTCCGTTTTCAATTTTTATATTTATTTTGTGACTCCACATGATCATGAACCTATAAAGACATATAACTAAGAAAAATATAGTTAGATAAATAAAAATTGGGTTGCCTCCCAACAAGCGCTTCTTTAATGTCAATAGCTTGACAGTGGGCTCTCATGGAGCCTCACAGATGT
>NC_029794.2:38512826-38522041 GCF_000816755.2 Arachis ipaensis
CATTATTATTATTTTCGGCTGCTATCTCCTCTTCCTGTTCGAAAATTTCTGAAAGATTATCTCTGGATTGTTGTAATTTAGCTTCTCTTAATTTTCTCTTCAGAGTCCTTTCAGGTTCTGGATCTGCTTCAACAAGAATATTATTGTCCTTGCTCCTGCTCATATGACAAAGAAGAGGGCACAGAAAAAAAAAATAATAATAATATGGATCCTTTATACCATAGTATAGGGATCCCTGTGTGAGTAGAAGAAGAGGGAGAGACAAAGAATGTAATATAATGGAAGAAACACAACTGTGAGGAGGGTTGAGATGTGAGATGAGATGTTAGTAGATGAATAAATAAATAGAATAAGATGGGAGAGGGAGAATTTTCGAAAATAATTTTTTTGAAAAAGGGTTAGTGATTTTCGAAAATAGTTTTTGAAAAAGGTTAGTAATTTTCGAAAAAAATTTTAAAATCAAAGATAAAAATAATTAGTTAATTAAAAAGAAATTTTTGAAAAAGAGGGAAGATATTTTCAAAAATTAGAGAGAGAGAGAGTTAGTTAGATAGTTTTGAAAAATTTAAGAAACAAACAAAAAGTTAGTTAGTTAGTTGAAACAATTTTTGAAAAGATAAGAAGTTAGGAAGTTGGAAAAGATATTTTGAAATTAGATTTTTGAAAAAGATAAGATGAGAAGATATTTCAATTGCAAAGATCAAGCAAGAAGACTTACCAAGAACAACTTGAAGATCATGAAGAACACTATGAATGCATGAATTTTCGAAAAATGCAAGATGCACATGCAATTGACACCAAACTTATAATATGACTCATGACTCAAACAAGAAACACAAAAAAAAATATTTTTGATTTTTATGATTTTCTAATTTTTTTGGATTTTTATTTCGAAAATTATATGAAAAAGAAAAAATAAGGATTCCAAAATTTTTAACATGAATTCCAGGAATCTTGCCATGTTTAGTCTAAAGCTTCAGTCCAGGAATTAGACATGGCTCATGAGCCAGCCAAGCTTTCAATGAAAGCTCCGGTCCAAAACACTAGACATGGCCAATGGCCAGCCAAGCTTTAGCAGGTGAATCAGGAACAGCAGCAGGTGGATTAGCAACAACTAGCTTGCTCTTGATAACAAATTGCTGCCTCAGTCCAAATAAATTTAGACATGGCTTTACAGCCAGCCAGGCTTCACATGCTTCACGAAACACTAGAATTCATTCTTAAAAATTTTGAATAAAATTTTTGAAAACATTTGTATATTATTTTTTTTCGAAAACAAAGGAGAAATTTTGAAATATTTTTGAAAAATTTTTTGAAAAGAAAACAAAAAGAAAATTACCTAATCTGAGCAACAGGATGAACCGTTAGTTGTCCAAACTCAAACAATCCCCGGCAACGGCGCCAAAAACTTGGTAAGAGATCTAAGAGATACTCATTCAGTCGAAGGTAGAACGGAAGTGGTTGTCAGGCACGCGTTCATAGGGAATGATGATGATTGTCACGTTCATCACATTCAGATTGAAGTACGAATGAATATCTTAGAAGCGAAATAAGATGAATTGTATAGAAAACAGTAGTACTTTGCATTAATCTTTGAGGAACAGCAGAGCTCCACACCTTAATCTATGGAGTGTAGAAACTCTACCGTGAAAATACATAAGTGAAAGGTCCAGGCATGACCGAGATGGCCAGTCCCAAAACATGATCTATAGATCAAAAGATAATCCAAAGATGTTCAAAAAGACTAGTAAAAGGTCCTATTTATAATAAACTAGCTACTAGGGTTTACAAGAGTAAGTAATTGATGCATAAATCCACTTTCGGGGCCCACTTGGTGTGTGCTTGGGCTGAGCTTGAGTGTTGCACGTGTAGAGGTCCTTGCTGGAGTTGAACGCCAGCTTTTGTGCCAGTTTGGGCGTTCAACTCTGGTTTTGGCTCCTTTTCTGGCGCTGGACGCCAGATTTGGGCCGAAAGCTGGTGTTGAACGCCAGTTTATGTCATCTATTCTTAGCCAAAGTATGGACTATTATATATTGCTGGAAAGCCCTGGATGTCTACTTTCCAACGCAATTAGAAGCGCGCCATGTCGAGTTCTGTAGCTCCAGAAAATCCACTTTGAGTGCAGGGAGGTCAGAATCCAACAGCATCAGCAGTCCTTCTTCAACCTCTGAATCTGATTTCTGCTCAAGTCCCTCAATTTCAGCCAGAAAATATCTAAAATCATAAAAAAACACACAAACTCATAGTAAAGTCCAGAAATGTGAATTTAACATAAAAACTAATGAAAACATCCCTAAAAGTAACTAGATCCTACTAAAAACATACTAAAAATAATGCCAAAAAGCGTATAAATTATCCGCTCATCAGCAAACTATAGCTGCAACATCCTCAAATCATGTAGAAATATTAGCAATTCATGAAGCAATTCGAGAATGTATTTGGCTTAGGTCAATCACCCAACATGTCCAAGATATGTGTGGCTTACCTGTGAGGAAAATGCCAACAGTCATACACGAAGATAACTCTATTTGCATACATCAACTAAAAGAAGGATACATCAAAGGAGAAAGAATATAGCACATTTAACCAAAGCTCTTCTACTCTCATGATCTTCATGGTGATATAGACATTCAACAATCCGTTCCAATGATAATTTAGCAAATATGTTCACTAAAGCACTACCTACTTCAACATTTGAGAAGCTAGTATACAAGAAAGGAATGCGCGGACTAAGAGATATCAAGTGATGTAATTATTAGGGGGAGTAATATGGGATGTACTCTTTTATTTAACCATCATCTTTATCCCACTTTGGGTTTTTCCCTGGTAATATTTTTTAACAAGACAGCTACCTAACGTATTCCAAGACAGTATACTCTTTTTCCTTCACTATATTTTTTTTAGTAAGGTTTTTTAATGAGGCACTCGTCTACTATTACTACTAGGGCATCTAAGAGGGAGTGTTATAAATATATTTATTGTGGATGCCCTAGCGAGGCGTTGGGCCCTTGGATAAGAGTTGGGACCTTAGCTAAGAGTTATACCCTTGGCTATAAATAGCCCCTCTCACATTCTCTAATACACAATCAATAATAGAATTACATATCATTCTCCCTATTCTCTCTCCTCCTTCCCTCAAACCCTAATCCTTATTTTCATAACAAAAAGAAGTTAAAAGAAGAATTTTTAATAGGGTTCCTCGGAGATCGTGTGAAAACTGCAACAGCTTCCAAGACTGTTGCTTCGCATCTTATAGAAGAACTTCGAATGATTTCTTCTTTTTCTTTTATTTTTTTTCTTTTTTTTTCTCAACAAAAAAGAGAAATTTTATTTTTGGTTCTTCTTTTTCACAACATTCAATCCTCTTTTTATGTTTTACTATCATGTTCTTCCATGTCATTGTTGCTGTCTTCGTTATTTTCTTCTTCTTTATTTTTGTCTTTTGTAACTCACATTTAAAGTTTTGTTATGAACGAGATTAATTGTGACCACTAGTGATTTTTCAACTTTTTTAAATCCTTAACATTTTTTGGAAGAGATTACATCACCAAAGATAGCATAATCAATTACCATTCTTGAATCAGCCCAACAAAGATTTGTTATTTTTCTTCATTATGTAATTGTATAGCATATTGAAATGAGGGGTTATCAAGTTGTTGTTGATGAAAATTCTTTAATAAACTACCCACTTCACCATAGGCCAAATCTTGCTTTCGTTCGCTTCAAAGATAGTTCTTTTGGTCTGGTTTGTTATATCCAAGAACATCTTTACCACCAGCTTGTAAACTTGTTAGTTCATGTGTTTTCTTTTATCTTATGCTAGCTTCATCTGTCAAATCTATTTGCAATGCTTGTATTTTTGAAATCTTTCTTTGTGATGGCATCATATGACTGGTTTTTGGAATTTGCAAAATATGATTGTGATTTAACTCAAGGTCACAAATCACATTTTTTTATACCTCAAGCAAACTTGAGTGACATTCTTACTTGGCAACTTGTTCTAGTCTCGACGCGAGGTTTCTTTGTTAAATGATCTCATTTATCTGGTCTTCATTGGCCTTCCTTTGCACAAACAAGTATAAAACTACTCACAGAATTATCAACCTTGCATTTATTTGCATACAATTGTTTGAACATTAAAACCTATCATTCCACCGTAATTTCTCCAAAAGTTTTTAGCTTCTAGTGCCGTGTCAAATTCCATGCCTAATTTTAGTATTTTTTGTTCTTTTGCTATAATTGGCCTGAATAAAATAAATAATAAAATTCTAAATATAATTGTTATAAATATATAAAAATAAGAGTACTAAAATAAGAGTACTAAATATCATTATTTTAAACATACCTGAAAAAGGTAATTAATGTAGAATTGTGTTGTGTAATTTGAGTTTTTTTCATGTTTTGAGAAATCAATTGACAATCTTCTGCAAATATAAAAAAAATAATATATTGAGTAAGGTTTTATCAAATATATTGCAGTGAAATTTGAAATTATTTAATAAAAAAATTATCTTTTCATGGTGGTATCATTGTGATCATCAACTCATTTATTTCTATAAATATACAGTTTTAGTTCCAGACAGCAACACCTCCATGTTTGGCTTGCTGGGCAATCCTATCATTGTAACTCTAGTAGGGGACAACACAATGCTCGTCTCTGTTGGGGACACCATCATCATAGTATCTATGGATGGAACCAGCATACTCGCTTCACTTGGTAACTCCGTCATCTCCTCTGTAACAACCATTTTTTTTGTTCAATGACATTGTCATCTTCAATGTTTATATGGTCATCGTCATTATTTTTTACTCAATACAAATTTTATTGTTGTATGCATTAAGTTTTGCAGAAACTCAACTCTGTGTGCAATCTTTGTAAAGTGGCGCATTTTTTTCTTTTTAATTTTTATAATAGTTGACGTTTTGATTCTCTTTTAATGCATTTATTTATTGTTTATTTATTTAATATGATCGTGACCATTTATATTATCAAGAGTTCAGATTACATTATTTTTTTTCTCTAAAGTAAGTGAACAACTTTAGAAGAGCCAAATCCACATAGTAGACCTTTTAAAAAAATAGGTATATATTATATTAAGTGATTTGAAAGAAAGGAAAAAGAAGGGAAGAGAATGAAGGTAGTAAGAGAAGAGAGAGTGTGTGTTGAAAGATGGGAGGCATTAAGAGAATGTGAGTGAAAAAAGTTAAGAAAAATCAATTAGAATATAAGGATATTTTAGAAATTTAAGTGAAATCCCAATATAATGGAATTTCAAATCGGACCTATTTGGGTCGGAATTGATTTTGAGAGAAAACAATAGAATTGAATTGAATTCCATCTAAACTAATTTAATTATTTTTGTTTCAAACACTGGAATTGAATTCTAAGGAGTTTCTAAACATCCTATTAGTTGGATAAGTTGACATTGAGTTTTAGCGTGAATGAAAAAGAGTATTAGCAATTGATGGTTTAAAGGGTGGGAGACATATTTTTGTGATAAAGTTCGATCTTTCTAATCCGGATTAGGGTTCTTCCTATTTTTTATAATGAAAAAAAGGTCTCATTTTGATTTTTATAAAAGAAAGAAGATCAACAAAACAAATTATATTTCTAGAAATTTTAGACAACTAAATTTTTTTAACCAAGTTCAATCAAGTTAAATTTACATACGTACTTCTTACATTTTCATTTTTATTCTCATTCTTCTTCCTCTTCCGTCTTCTTCTTGTTCTTCATCTTTTTCTTTTTTTTCTTTTTTTTTTCTCCCCTTTCTCTATCTTTATCATCATCATTATCATTATCATCATCTTCTTCTTTTTCTTAGTTTAATATATATCACGTAATTAGTTTAATGATAATAAAAGTGATATGGAACACAGGTCTTCCCGGGATACTTTGACGGACAGTTCTTCTTGGATAACTCTGGGTATCGAGTTGTCATTGTCATTTTCATGAGTTAGAGTTGGCAAATAGTATTGTGTAATCTATTTTTCGTGTTGAAGGAGGATATCATTTATATCTCCGAGTAGCCGATTTGTTAACACTAAGGCTGTTGTAGTGCTGGTTGACGGATAATCATCCACCATATATGAAAAAATTCATCCTATAAGCTTCTTACATCTGTAGGCTCACAAAATATTAAGATGGTTGCAAATAACCTTCATAAAGCACATGACAATTATAAAACAGAAGCTTCAACCAAACACGCATGGATGCTACTGTCACTCTCTAATAATCTTCAGTGTTGAGCAGATTGCTTGAAGGACGAATATTGGACCCCATTCACTGTTAGCTAATCATCCCAACTGGTTGGTTCTCTGACATTAGATAACAGAATACACAAATAGAATTTTTCTTCTTCTAAAGGTGATACAGTATAAATTCGACTGATGGATCTCCTTTGTGTCTTGCGATGATGCCATTCTTTTTTCTTGTTGTGCCAAGTATAATACTCTGAAATTTTCCTATACAGAAGATGCCTAGATTGTTGGTTCTCCTCACGATTTAGGGCAAAAAATTTAGTGAGCATTGTTCTAGAGAAATAATCATCATTAAGTATTTCAGGAATGGTTTGGTGATCATAGAAGCTCACTTGATGTTGATTTGGCAAATGAATTTGTAACCTTTCCATAGATGGATACATTCAGTAAAGGTTAAATTTAAATATTCTCCAACATGCCTCTGGAGCAGTGATCCATCTTGCATCAACAAAGTGTTGGACCTCGTCAACATTAGAACCTTTGTGAACTTCTATTGCAACCCGGTCTGGACCCTTGTAGCAATACTTATAGAGATATTTTATACTCTTGATGCTACTACATATCTCAACATTAATATGGCAATCATACTTTAGTACTAGCTAAGGGTTGTACGAAACTACCCATCTATTGTCAACTGTGACATTTTGGTTAATCAATACTGGAGTGTCGAATCGTCGCTTATATTGCAGATATGAGTCGTCATCTCTTCATGTCTCTGCTGCGAATTCTTTTGGGTAGTTACATTTACATTGGCCATTTTTCATGCAGGGTGAAGATTGATCAAGTGTTCTGCCAGGACCATGGATCATATGTTTTAGCACTACATCATGTAGGTGTGGTTCTACTTCTTTAGATGGTATCTCTACGTGTACCAAACTATCATAATGCTCCAGGTCAATTAACTTGTTACTGTTTTCTAAGATTAGCAACATATGTACATGTTGCAATCCTTTTTTTTTTTGAAACTCAGTGACATCAATATAGCTCTTCACCTTTCCTAAGACACCCTTAGTAATTACATTCTCTTTCAACTGTTCAAATTTGGCTCGAAAAATTCTTGTTGTTAGATATGGACGATCCTGCGTAGTTTCAACTGGGTTGAGTTCTAAAGTTATTTCAGGTCAAGATGGATTGCATGTCATTGTGAGAAAAATATCTGGCTTGCCCTCTTTAAGAACAATAGCCATTCCATCATTATATCGTTGGGTCATGTGTCGATGGCTACCAATGAACGACGATGGTAATATTGTTCTTTTTCTTCCAACATTTTCTAAGGACAAATATAGAGAGAAATATTGTTAGTTTCAATAATAATTTTGGATAATTCTTAATGATTTACGAAGTAGCCATTAGATCCAACAATATTTACCTGCATTGATTTCTCCTGTGTGTAAGGCATCTTATAAGCCTTGGTGTAATTCAGCCCGTAATTTCTTTTGTCTATTTCGTACCCATCTTAACTTTTCGGTTTCAATTTTCACATAGTTATCTATAACATATTATTGTACAAGTCGCCCTGCTTGCAATACAGTGGAATGATCATCGGGGCGGATCTACAAATTTTTTAGATTTTGGAAAAAAGGTTAGATACATAGGAAATGAGGATTTGTATCTGGAGTATATAGCTATAAATGTTCGGCATGATACTTTCCCCCACTTTGACTTCGAGTATTGATATCATATCCATGAGTTTCAAATGGAAAGAGAAGAGGATATTGTAGTGGATCGTAATAGCGAACGAATTCCTGAATCCTTTGTAGGCTACTAGCATGACTTTGCACCTTAATATCTCGTCCACGAATCATTTTCAATGTTATCACCAACAATTATAGCTGCTACCTGCGACGCAGTTGGACGACTATATTGTGGCTGATTAGCAGGTCACTCTCTAATGACCAAACTACATTCATGTACATCTGACCATTGTGTAAGCTAGTGAAACACATGGAGAAAAGGATTATACCAGTGTAGCAATTGTTGTAACTTGAGAACCAATATTTCATGTAGTTGTGTATTCTCCAGTATCATATTATGCAACTCGTGCTCAGTTTCATTTATGTACAGTTGCAAAAAGCGTGGTCGCGTCCTGGTCTAGATAAAATCCCTATACTTTAATATATTGAACCTTGAATACGAAATGTATATATACCACGACCTGTTATAGTCAGTTGTTCGTCTATGTGCCCACCACACGAAGTGAAGAAAAATACATGATTGTATCCATGAATATGTTTTCTAAAATGGTTTCCTTTTACAGGAGGGCCCAGGAAGATTTGAAGCAATTTCTGAGGAGCATTTACTTGGGGAAGAGAGACTTTTCCCCCATTACAACACATCTCAAATGTTTCATGATAAAATAGACGTGCGCTACAGTAATGACATGTCCTTGAAATTGGTAGCGGAGTGTGAAGTATTTTTGTATCCTCTTGAAAATTTCGAGCACAGTTGTGAGATGCTCGAACATTTTGTCTAATTTCTATACTCGTATTAAATTTATATATATTTGGTTACATTCATAATGGAAAACAAAAAATGATAAATTTTGTAATAACTTAAAAAAATAGTACTTTGTTGATTATAAAAACAAAGAATGACTTTCATTATAGTGATCATAAAAAAAGAGATAAGTAACTATTAAATATTTAAATGATATTTGAAAATATTTTGTTTTAACTTTGTTACACTGTATAATATTGTGATGTTGTTTGGCTTTATTTTTTTTAATTTTTTTTATACAGAAGTATTTAACAACCTTAACTATAAAATATTTTATTTTATTCTTTATAAAAAAAATTTTATTTGTTAAATAAATTCTTTTATTCTTCTAATTATAAGGAAATATTATTTATTGTGTATTAAATAGTTTTATTCTTTTTTCTAATAAAATATCTTTTTTTTTAATCTTTAATTCAAAACTGTTATAACCAAGTTAAAACCACATACGATCTACAACT
>NC_029794.2:38522066-38524095 GCF_000816755.2 Arachis ipaensis
ATAAGAATAACATATTAATACAAACTAAATCAATAACAAAATTAACAATAAGTAAATAATAGAGAACTGAATAGAGATCATAATTAATAATCAGTAAGAAAAAGATATAAAAAATAAAATAAAAATATAGAACAGAATCATCCTCCCAAGCTCCCACAAACAGAGAACATAATCGTCGCTCCTAGAAACAGAAAAATAAAAGAAAACTAAACAAAAATAGAGAATGGCTGTTCCACAAACAGAATCATCAAACAACCTCCCACAAGAAAAAAAAAGAAAAATTAAGAGTCGTCACAGACCCGAGTCATCCTCGCTGGTGCTTTCTGGGTTGCGCTACGAGAGAGGGAGAGCCGAGTCGTCGTTGCCGCTGGTGATCCTGGATTATGGTGCTTTCTAGACGGGAGGGAGACATAGACATGATGGAGAGAGAATGCGAGAGTGAAGAAGGAATGCGAGTCGTCGCGCGCCTTCAAAATCAAGTTGTGAGGGAGAGAGAGCCAGTGACGTCGGTGCGAGGGAGAGACCCGAGTCGTCATAGCCGCCAGTGAGAGGGAGAGATTAGGGATGATTCGGTGAGGGTTTAGAGAGAGAGGACGCATGCCTTCCAATTGAGTTGTGAGGGAGATACAAAGACAGCAACGCCGCCACGCCGGTGCGAGAAAGAGAAGGGATGTTGTTGGAGGGAGACAGAGGCTGCTATGTGGTGACGTCAAGACTGGAGAAAGGGGGCTAGAGGGAGAGGGAGAGGGAGGCAGCGCAGCTATGGCTGTGGATGTTCTCAAATGAAAATAACTCATGCTAGTTCCATATATATATGACAGTGTAAAGGACCAGAATGTCCTTTAAAAAAAATTTTGCCAGCCCGCACCGCCCCACCAAAGCCCGTGGGTTTGGCGGGTTTTAAAAAATGGCGGGCTCAAAATCTCTCCCTGACCCATCTTTTTTGGCGATTTGACCTGGCGAGTTTGACCCGTTTTGCCACCCCTATAACAACATTATATTATTTTAAATGTTTATTATTTTATTGTTCTAGTATATGTTTTTGTTTATATGTTAACATTGTGTCTATTATGGACTATTTTTTTTATATAAAATAGTTAATACAATATATTTTGAGTGTGAAATACATAAAAGTTTTTTAAGAATGCTATCTTTATATATCTTAATTTTTTTTGTATAAAATTCTCAGTTGCATCTATTGTTTTATTGCATTTTTTAGTTAATTATCTTATATAGGTTATGAAAATTTTTGCTTTCGCCTGAATTTTTTAGTTTGTATGTTTCGTTTCATATTTTTAAATGTTTAGATATTATTGATCGAAGCAACACAATGCATGATGATAATATTGGTACGTATTTTATTTATTCTATTACTTCTAATAATTTTAATTTTGTATGCTTTCGCCTAGATTTATCATTTTAAATTTTATTATTTATTTTATTACCTAAAATATATTTTATTTGTCATATTTGTGTGAATTATACTAAAATGATTCAACAAAATATAAAGTATTTTAGATTGACCATATTTTCGTTTTCATTAAAGTTTACATATTTTTCATTTTAATTGGTAAACAAATATTTTAAGTATCATTTTGGTTCTTATAAATTTTTTTATATAGATTTTAAATATTTTTTGTTAGGCACTGTTATTATTTTTTATATTGGTTCTTGTAATAATTTTAAATAAATAAATTTTTTAAGATTAATTATGCTCACACTTAATGTCTACTGTAAATACATTAATATGCTCACATATAAGGATAAAATAATAATTTTTTTAAAATTCATTTATCTATTAAAAATGCGTCACGATATTAAACTTAAAGAAAAAAAAGTAGAATACTGACCAGTTATATTATCTTCACTGCTGCTTTGATCAGATCTATTTCCATGAATTTCTGGTAATATTTAAAAAAAAAACACATTAAAAATTTATTTTGAGTTAATATGAAAAAAAATTAATGATCAGAGTGTACTAAGAGTACATACCATGCTAGCAGAATAATATAATAATTATTTAAATGAT
>NC_029794.2:38524107-38541049 GCF_000816755.2 Arachis ipaensis
TATCATTCAGTTTGTTACTTGGATAGTTCCATTATTATTATGAGTACCTACATTATTAGCATGAAAATAATATATGTTGACAACTTAAGAGTAGATTCAGTAGATAAATTATAAATAAATGGTATTAAGAGTACATTAATATAGATATATTGTAAAAATAATTTAAATTAAATGATAAACTAAATTGTAGGAAGAAAAGTCAAAAAAAATATACTAGCATTATTAACTAAATGTTTTTGTTATAGGGTGAGGAAATTTAATAACAAATATATATATTATTAAAAACAAAAATGTTATTTATACACCAAAATTAGTTACTAATGTATTTGTATATAAATATGTGTGGTTTAATTTATTTTTAATATATATTTATATTCTAACATGTATTTTATACTGGTGACTGACTTTAGTGGCTGATTTTGGTGTACACGCTCTGATACCAGATGATAAGAAATAGATTGGGAGTTAAGAGTTTTATCACAATAGATAAGCATTATTCAGTAAAGGACATACCCAATAATACAGTGAAAACATAAAAGATAGATAAAGATTTTTCTATTAGACCTCGAAGAAACTTGTTCTTAGTAACCTAGGTCACCGGAAAGAATTTCCTATTAGACCTCAAAAGAACGTGTCCTTAACAACCTAGATAAGAGGGATGAAAATTGAATCACTCAATCTTCTCCATCCAACAACCAAAGCAAATCAACTCTATTAAAAATATATCTAATATAATTTTCTTATAATGATAACGTGAGAAAATTTTATATCCTTGTAATATTATATTCGAAAATCATTAAATTACCCAATAATTGACTTTATTAGTATTTAAAGTACATTAAGATAATATAATAAGATCTATAAGATCTATATTTAGGACAATAATGAAAGATTTATTGAACCAAAACTTAAGAAAAAATTGATTATTATTAATTAAATAAATTAATTTATAGGATTCCTACCCATATTATCACCATTCGGTCACTTGGACTAGCTCTGTTGTTATTATGAGTATCTGAATATTTAAAAAATTTATTATTAGTATAAAAATAATATATTTTGAGAATTTAAGAATACATTTAATAGATAAATTATACATAAATAGTACTAAAAAGTCCAGTAACATGGATATATTGTAAAAAATAATTCAAATTAAATAATAAACTAATAACATAAATTTATTAATTAGAAGTATAACTTAGAGTGCCTGACCCAAAGTATTGATGAGCGACGATCATGGGTATATTTTAGGGGTGTCAAAAATCCCCAGGAAGCGGGGATCCCCGCGGGGACCGCCCAGAATGGGGCCCCGTTTGTGGAGAATTTTTCCCGTGGGGATGGGGATGGGGAGCAAAATTCCCCCGAGACAGGCGCGGGGACCCGAGCGGGGATTCCCGCCCCATCCCCGATAATTCCCCGAATGTTTGAAATTTCTTAAATAACCTTACTTTATTTCTAACATAGGTAGATTTTTTAGTAATTTTACCAATTAAAAAAATCCTAACCCTATTATTCAGTCTTCTCTACTCACTGTGTTGTATAATTTTGATTTTCTCTCCTTTTATGTATCTAAAGCAATTAGACATATAGTGTTTATAATTTTGAAATAGTTAGGGTTTGATTTTGAAATAGTTGCTTGATTTTCTCTCCTTCTATGTATCTAAAGCAATTATGATTTCTCTTGCTGAGTATGCTGACCATCAAAGAATACTTAATGTTAAAGACTATATTTTATCGCTTTTTTTTAGAATGGAAGTTGTATTTTAAGATTTTATTTTATGGATTATAATTTGCTATGTTGTATTTCTGGACTTATAATCTTGAATAAGATATGTTTGTGTGTTTGTAATAGTATTTTGTAGTTTATTTTTTATTTTTTTGATATTTTTTACTATAATTTTCATATGAATGTTAAATATAAGGGGATGGGGAATGGGGCCCCGCGGGCTTTTATAATTCAAATAACGGTTAAAACAATTACAACACCGGTCCAAGTACACCCGAAACTCTTCCAATAAAATAACAATCTAGGAATGTGCCACACCACTGACCACTGACCACCTACACCCAGCCCACATGCATTTCCTGTTTTGCGTTGATATACTGTTTCCGTTGGACCGGATGACACGTTGAGACAAATTTCGGTCTCCAACACTTCCCAGAATGTAACTAACACCATTAAAATACTTATTAATTATGATTATTTCTATATAGTTTTATTAAAATTAAATTTTAACTAAACTTTTACAGTTTAAAATTTATAATTTTGTTTGTATGAATAAGTTCCGTGTATGCAAACTCATTTATTCAGGCCAAATATACCTTTGAAATTTGGCAAGAGCGAAAAAAATGTTGAGTCTACACGATAGCCAATTAAAAAAAACTCACCTTATGCGCCTATTGTTTTAGAAATTACCAGGGACTCGCCCACATTAATAATTCTTTGTTTCTGTCATCTTCCGCTTGAACTTATATCAAGACACATGTATGAGAGCTGCTAATTTGAACCAAGACATTTAGTTCATTTAACCATGCATTTTAGAGCAGAACAAAGAAGGCATCAAACAAGAATAATAGTTGCGAAATTCGAATATGTGGTCACATATGCTTTCAAGGGTGACAAGAACTATAGAGCTAGAAACCAAATAAAATTAGTATTTTGTAAGGTACGATTGTTCTGTATTGCAGTTGAATTTCATACATGATCATATTTGTAACAATTGGACATTTGTTTATGAATACCAACGTTTATGTCTGTGTCAAGCATAGACATAACAAAAAAATCACTGGCACCAATAAAAGAAAAATTACTAATAAATTATATTATATTTGAATTCAATTTAAAAAATAAAATTAGATAATGATATTTTTAAATAATTAGCAAAACAATAATAATAAAAAATTATATTCTGTACCCTTGAGAAGGTATTTTTTATTTTTGAGGGTACAATATATAATTGTTGAATATTGGTCTATACAAATACAACCTAATTAATAGTACATAATGTTTGTCATATGATTTATTTATGTATTGCATTTAAATAGAAAAATATTTATATGATAACATCATATGAAAATGACATTGTGAAATTTTAGATGGTTAGTCAAACATATTTGGTCAAATATATTAAACTATCTAATGATCCACTGCAATGATCTAATTTTCAGTACGTCATGATCATACTGAAAATCAAGGGTCACTAACTTGCTTTTCTAAAAATTAACTAAGTATTTATTATTAAACCTGTAATCATATTAGCGCGCGATCAAATTTTCAAAAAAATTGAAATAATTAAATAAGTACGATAAAATAACACAACCATCAGAGATAGAGATAATATACATCAATATACTATTTACATAAATATACATATATATACTGTTATACAAGTCATAAGTTAGCGTACAACCCTTCACATCTTGTTACTATATACATAATCAACACTCTGAGCCCTGGTCCATATAGAAAGCCCCTAAGCTGGCGCCCGAAAACTAGCCTAGTCAACTATATACATCCTACTCTCTCAGTGAGTCTAATCAAAAGTGAGAGACTAAACACAAAAGCTAGACTAACACAAAAAAACTCCCAAAAGCCACATCTTCAACTCCCAAGCATCAACTGTCATCGTCAGAGAAAATCTCAATCACATCTGAATACTCCTCAGGATCCTCGTCCTCATCATCAGAAATCTCAATAAGCTTAGGTGGGGTCTTGGAACTCGTACTACTTCTCTGGCCCACACTCGTCGGTCCACTAATGGAGCTGGTGTGCAGCTCCTCAACTGAGGGCTCAGGCGAAGGCACTGAGATCTGCTCTGCAGGAATATCCCACTCAGGTATAGGCTCTGGTACATGCTCTTCCATAGGCTCAGGTCCAGGGACCACCTGATCCTCAGGCTGATCAGGGTGCTAATGAGGTACAGGTTCGTCATGGAACGGGTGAAACGGAGCATCAAGATGTAATCAATGCAACAGGAACTCATAAGGTATATCGAGGTTAAAGAGCGGAGTGTTAAATCGGATGACAGAAAGGGTGGTCGTGCAGAACGTACATATGGGTCCTAATCTCTGCAGCTACTATGTAAAACCTATGTTGTACAATATCCTCATATATGTAGGGAGGGTCCATCTCATAGAACAGGACACCTGTCTCCATTAGATGGGGAAGGAAAGAAGGGGTAGAACTAGGGGGTTCTTAGTAGGGTTGGGGGTAGTTAGTTAAGTCAGGATTATAACAGTTCAATTAATTCACAGCCAAATATACAAGAATCACAGAGAAATAGCCAGTCACTACAATTTAGAATACCATTAAGTAATGCACAAACACAAGAATACAATCACAAACAATTTCACATTATCAGGTAAAATGTAAATGCGCAGCAAGGATGATGCATGTCTAGTCCTATTGCAGGTAATAAGCTCATTTGTCAGTTTCGACCCGCACCCGACGCAATCCGAATCGTAAGTCAATAAGGCATTCCAGAGACATAACCTCTGCAAGTTTCTACTTCTTGTAGGCGCTAATCCTCCAGCTGAAGTATGTCGAACATGAACTCTGCAAGTACTTGCATGCGCTGATTCTCCAGCTGAAGCATGTGACCCCTTCTCCTGGAAGCCATTCCATATTTACGAGCGTCCCTGCACAATCATTCACATACAAATCCCACGGCTTGTTAACATTTATCCTTCGGCACCATTACCATACTATCATCACCTTCTTGCGACCTCCCCATAATTACACGTGCCGATTTATCTTCTCTCTTTTTTCAGTATTTTACTTATTTATCCTTAATAATTCAAACTATCTTCACACTATTCTCTCATCATCCACTAAGTATTTTATGGAAAGAGAATCATAAGATTCTTAAGTTAGCTTTGTGACTCTAAATATTTTAAAAAGGGTATTCTTTTTTATTCGGTTCTATCTTACCATTGATAATATCGATAATAATAATATCTTTACTAAATAATATTCTTGATAAATTAATAACAATAATAATAATTTTCTTTAATACAAAATAATTTAAGTAATAAATAGTATTTATAACTTCCTTGAAGACTTAACTCTTTTAAGCTTTACTTCTAAACTTTTAGTAATTATGTTTTAAACCTCAAATTTTTAATTATTTTACTTTTAACCCAACTTTTTTAGAAAACTACTAGTTAGCTCTTTGTTTATTAATATGTACAAAAGTAACTCTAAATTTTTATAAAAATACCTGCTCATCCCCATACATTTACTTTTTACTTAAAATACCTCTAAACTTATTTATTTATAAAATCAACCTCAATTTTCATCAAAACGCAATTTTATTCTCAAATTAATAATATTATAATGGTAACAGTTACAGTTCTCTAAACCCAAATTTTTTATTTAAAATAATTTTTTACACAATTAATAGAAGTCGAATGTTAAATCATCAAGTGTACAAATAAAATAAAAAGTCAAATAATAGAGATATGATACAATTAAATAGTGTATAGAAAAAACCCTAGTTACTAAAGATCCTGATAGTCGTCGTCATCATTGCCATCGTCGTTCCGCTGGTCTTACTGCTGAGGCGGCGGCCGACGCTGCTGAGCTTATTGGTGAAGGTCCGGGTGAGGAACAACACTTGCTCTCTCAAATCGATGCTTTCCTCGGGATCGACGAACCGACTGGTGGCAGAGACGGATGAATGTCTCAACGTGGATATGCGAAAGTTGTTGGCAAAGAACGATTCCATCCCCTATACACGATTCTTGTGTGGCTCAGATGTGTAACACCCTTACTTTTAACACATCATGATCGTACTAAAAGTTCAGGTGTTACTTATCTCTAGTCCTTTAATTTGTTACTATATTTATTTAATATCGAGCCTTCGCAAATATGAACCGAGTCTTTCATTATTTACGCGAAAAGTCTTTACTTTAAAATCACATAGTCACATATCATATTCACATAATAATAAATACATATATTTATTTACAATTCTTCAAACACAAATCCTACTCCTCTAATAACCAAACAATAAATGTCGAGGGGAAATTAAATTCTAGGACTAAACTAAATACATAAAATGAAAACGCGCGCACATACACACACACACACACACACACACACACATACACACACATATATTAAAGCTCTGTAGTTGGTCATAGCTTCACGCTAAAGCTTCCTGAACCTGTCATTGAAAAAAAATTATGTAAGGGAGTGAGAACATCATCCTCGAATGGGTTTTCAGTAGAAGGTTTAAGAATTGTTATAAGAGAATATTTAAAAGAAAACTATTTTTTGATTGCACTGATTATCGCTCGTCTTATAAATTTTTTAAAACCAAATGTTAATCATCTAAACCTTTTTCAAAGAAATAATGTTTAATTTTTCAGAAATCCAAAACCCTTCTTTTCTTGTAAGAAAAAATCACAATCAGTTTCCTAGACTGTATGAATGACCAACCTGTTCCAAGCATAGGTTCATTAAGTCTATGCTGAACCAGCTTGATTTTTCATACTTTACTAACGACTCAATCAGAAACCAATCACAGCCTTCAGTCCATCACATAATCAATCAACACAATCATTATCTCATCACCAATAATCTCAAAAGTACCACATCAGATCAAACACAAGTGAAACAGACAAGAAAAGCACAGATATAGATAGCAGTTACAGCAAATAACACAGATAGCAGTTAATAACAGTTTAGCAATTAGGCAAACCAAAACAGATTCAAAACTCAAGTAAAGTATACAAATGCATATGATACATGTTTGTCCTATGGCTAATGAGCTCATCTGTCGGTTATAGAGCCAACCTGACATGTCCTGGTAGCTAACCATTGGACAGAACACCGAATACAGAGCAAGTGGGACAACGCCGCAACCCTTGCATCTTACCTGTGTACCCGGAACAGGGACAACCTCACCACTGCCTCTTACCCAGGCGGTGTTACAATTCTCAACCTGGAGCAAGCGGCGACAGAACTCAGCCCTAAGACATTAACGTCGCGTAAAACTCAATAACTTATAACATAACACATATTCGCAAGCAGTAAGGGTTTCTAAACAGGGGTACTTACTGTAACAAAGGTAAAACGTGAAAATGGAGTAGCATTGGCACTGGGCAGCAAGGATACGATGCCGGTTCACCCCCAGCGGCAGCGAGCTCCACCGACGGCGATGGCGACGAGAGCAGCGGTGGCAGAAACACGACGAAAACCACCCCGCGACGCCTTCTCTCTCTCCTCACATCATTCTCCCTTTTCTCTTCTGGTCAGATCAGTGTCGATGGCGGTGAGGGAAGCTTCAGCGGTGGCACAACCAGGGACGAACGTGCAGCTTCGACGGCGATGGTGGTTGCATTCCCATCGGCGAGATGGCGTGGCGAAATTAGAATCAACGCGGACGATGGCTTCTCTTCTCCACCTACATCGCGAGCTCTATCTCTCCTCTTGTCAATGATGGCGGCACATGAACGGCGGCCATGGCGCGACGGCAGCAGCACATCCCCTCCCTCTATCCTTCCTTTGCTCTCCGTGCTCTCCCTCCCTCTTCCCCAATCGGTTCTTTCGACTTCTCTTTTCCCTTTCTTTCTTCATTTTTTCTGTATGTGTGTATATGGGGATTGGGGGCAGTGAGTGGTGAGTACCGGTGAGGCAGTAAGGTGGTTAGGTTAGGATTAGATTTAGGGTAAAATTAGGGTTTTAATTTGGAAATTATGATTTTATGTATGAAATTGGGGATTTTGGGTTAATCTGAAATCTAATTAAATCTCTAAAATTACTCTAAAATATTATTTATTGTATCAAAATACTAATTGATTTGAAATCAAATACTCTAATTGAAATTATAAGGTAATATAATTAATTTTCTTTATCTATAAAATTTTTAGTTTTAAATTCCAAAATCTCAATTATTTAAACCAAATCATATAAAATTCTTATTATTTTTCATTTGATAAACTTTATAATTTAAATATAGAAAATAATTCGATAATTATAAAATCAGATAAAACCTTAAATTACTTTAAACTCAATTAATCAAAATTTTCTTTAATTATCTTTAATAAAATTATTTATGAGATTAAAGTACTTAATGAATAAATAAATCGAAATTAGCTCTTAATAAGATTTTTTGAAATTTCTGGCTCTTACATCCTACTCACCTTATAAAAATTTTCGTCCTCGAAAATTAACGTAATACACAAGATATTTCAAAGTTTCAATACCTTACTTTTGAATACTTTAGAAAAGTAAGGAGTTTTGACATATATATAAATTTTTAAATACCGGATAAACCATAAGATTTAGATATAAGAGAAAAATGTGGTGTAAAGCAAAAGTTACAAGATAGGTTCAAAACAAAGGGGTTATACAGATCACGTAGTGAAATTCAAGGTTAGGAACTATGATGTCTAAAATTTAAGAAATAATCAAGAATATGGTCAGATCAAGATATGCATTAGATATGAAGCAAAAGAATCAATTTACATAGCTTAGTTCGAATCGTAACTTTCAAAGTTCAAATCGCTCAAGATTTAAGGATCATGCATCACGCCAAATCAAGTTCAAGATCAGATCAGTAAGCATAGGATTCATGAAGAAGAGTATAATCAATGATAATAAAGACATATATCTTTGAAAGACTCAAGCAAACTCTCAGGAATACAATCAAGCAAGGTTATGAAGGAATAATAAAATATGATTGGAGAATGGTTAAATCATTATTTAAGGAAGGCACCGAGCCAAGAAACTTCAATGAGGGTAGTAAAGAAGAAACGATATGCCAACCTAAGCGACATAAACAAGAATCATAAGTCAAAACCCAGCACGAAAAGCGAACTCTAGCATCCCCGAACCACGTGACTCGCATTATCCATTACTTATCAATTCTAATTCGCCTACAATAACCTATTAACTTTTCCATTCACATAAGCTATCAACATTAAGTTGGCCAGACTTAACATAAACAGATATGCAACAGTTAGCAAAAAGCATTAATCAATAGGTAGTCATGTGCATAAAGCTCTAATTCTTGTTACCTGGACAAGACCTACAACATGACAGACACTCAGAGTATGCAATGAAGCATAGTCAGTCCATTCCTAAGGCTCTAATCAGGATGAACTACTCTGATACTATAATGGAACACCCTTACTTTTAACACCTCATGATCGTACTAAAAGTTCAGGTGTTACTTATCTCAAGTCCTTTAATTTGTTACTATATTTATTTAATATCGAGTCTTCGCAAATATGAACCGAGTCTTTAATAATTAATGCAAAAAGTCTTTACTTTAAAATCACATAGTCATATATCATATTCACATAATAATAAATACATAGACTTATTTACAATTCTTCAAACACAAATCCTACCCCTCTAATAACCAAACAATAAATGCCGAGGGGAAATTAAAATCTAGGGATAGACTAAATGCAGAAAATGAAAATACATATATACATTAAAGCTCTGTGTAAAACCTGGATAATTAATAAATAGTTAACTCATAAATTAAAATTTATTCTAGAAAATTAGAAATGTGATTTTTATGGTTTAATATGATAGAGAAAATTAAAACGAGTATTTCAACACTAATTTTAAAGAATTTGGCCCAAGATTGGGACGAACGGGCCAAACTGAGCAAATCGGGCCCAAAACGGGCCCAAGGCACAACCCATTTCAGCCCCCACACTTAAATGAACTTCAGCATTCCTCCCTTCCCTTAATGAAACATGCTAGGCAGCCAAGAATGGGGGAAGAACACATGAAGAACACAAATCCTCACTCCAAAGTTTCAATTCCTTATAACTTTTGATCCGGAGCTCCGATTGATGAGCCGTCAGCGGCCACGCGTTCGTCTCAAAATTCTCTACAAAGCCCAATACTTAATTTGGTAAGAAATCCATATTTCCAGTTTCAATTTCCTCTTCCCCAATTCAAAAATTATGTATTTTAGGTGTTGAGTTTTTTAGTTAATTTGATGTTTTAGGGTCAAATTTACTTGAAGAATTAGCAGGCTTTTGTTTGATTGAGGCATATTCAAGGTAAGGACCCTTAAATCCTAGTGAATCCCTTAATTAATTGTGTTTGGATATTGAGTGTGTATGTATGGATATATGATGTGAAATATGAAGTGTATATATGCGGTGTGGAGTAAGATTGTGAAGATGGAAGCTTGATTGGGCCCTTGGATGCTGAATTTTGGCGTTAGAGCTTGTAAACTTGCTTAGTTGGATCATCTTTGGGTTTTACGAGGAATCGGCTAAGGTACGATTTAAGTTTCATTTAAGTACCGTGTAATATAATGTGGATTCCTAGGTTAGATGTCCCTAGGATTAAGCATGAATGATAGGTTTGGATGGATTGATGTGTGTAGAAGATGCATTAGGGAATTGATATTGTACTTACAAAATTGATATTGGTGTTGAATAATTATTGTGTGTTTATAAGTTATGCTAAATTGATGAAATATTGGGCCAGAGGTCGTGAATTTGAGCTGGAAGCCGGAAGCCGGAAAGAGGTAAGAACGGTAAGTGAAGGTTGATGATTGATGACTTTGATGATGATTGATATTGAATTGTGAATGTTGATAATGTGATGAAAAGTGTGTTGTAGGATGTTGGTTGTGATGGAGATAGAGTAATATATATGGAGTATATGTAATTGAGTAATTGGGGGAGGAAATTATTGAATGAGGTATGATTTGGTATGTCTTGATGTACGTTTGTGATACCTGGGCAGTAGCAAGGATGGTGGTTCGTGCCGCTTGCTCCAGGTTAATGTTTGAGTTTTGGTAACAATGATGATTGATTTAAACTAAACGAATGTATGCTTGAGATGCCTGGGTAGTGGCAAGGATGACGGTTTGTCCCACTTGCTCCAAGTCAGCGATTGTAATGCCTGGGTAGTAGCAGTAGTATTGGTTATTCCAATTGTTCCAGGTTGAGCTTTTAAACACCCGCCAGGGTAGTAGCTGCAGTAGTAGTTATTCCAGTGGCTCTGGGTTAAGCGGGTAGTAGCAAGGGGGTTGTAGCTTAAATCCACTAGCTCTGCATGGGTGTTTCAGTCCATGGTTAGCTACCAGGACATGTCGGGTTGGCTATATAACTGACAGGTGATATCATCAGCCATAGGACAGGCATGCATCATATGCATCTGTGTGTTTTGATTGCTTGTTCATTAATTGGGCTTGCCTACGTGATTATTTTGCTTACTTGCTAAATTGTTACGTGCTGTATCTGTATTCTACTTGTGTTAGCTTTGTTTGTCTGTGTGGATCTACTGGTGTTTTGGAGGATTATGGAGGAAGATGGATAGTTGAGGATTCGGTTCTTGGTTTATTTGGTTGGAGGATAGTGAAAGTATGAAGGTAACTGGGTTAGAATAGAATCTCCTATGATAGGGGCCAAGTTATGGATTAGTGAGAACTTAAGTTGGATATGACGAGATAAAAAGTTTAAAATGCTTAGTGAATTTATATTACAATGCATTGTAGTTATTTGGTACTTTTACCATACTGGGAACCCATGGGTCAGGGGTTCTCATTCCGTATGTATTTCTTGTTTTTTAGATGCAGGTCCAAGTGCACAGCAGTGAGCTGTGGTTTATCTGAAAGACGGCGAAGACCTTTGAAAATTCTCTAATTTACATTTTTTAGATTCTCTTCGCTTTTGTTTTGAAAACTTATGCTATGTATTTAATCCTTTGAAACTTGCCTATAGAGGCTATGATGTATTTTGGGAGAGATAGGAATTTCTGTTATCAAACTGGTTTTTATTCTGTAATCCTAGCCGGCCTAAACTTCGCAGGTCACGACTAGCGGCTATTTGTATATATTATACAATTATATTATGTCTTTATCTCATTCTGCTTTACTGTTTTATCCTTACCTTCACTTTCTAATTGCACCTTATTTATATGTTATCGATTCATGAGAGTCCCCGTTTTCATGATTTTATTTTACTCCTTTTCAGGCTTTTTGTTTAATATTTTCCTTCAACATATATGTAATTATGTATTATAATCCACCTTGAAAGTCGTACCACCTTAATATCATTGACTTATGACTCGAGCATAAGGATCTGTATATTAGGGTGTTACATTATGGTATCAGAGCAATTTGTTCTCGTGAGCTTGAGGGATAGACTGCTTATGCTTCAATGCATACTCTGAGTTTGTACCTGTGCTAGTTAGGGTATTGATGAGCGGATAATTTATACGCTTTTTGACATTGTTTTTAGTATGTTTTTAGTATATTTTAGTTAGTTTTTATTATGTTTTTATTATTTTTTATTCAAAAATCATATTTTTGGACTTTACTATGAGTTTGTGTATTTTTCTGTGATTTCAGGTATTTTCTGGCTGAAATTGAGGGACTTGAGCAAAAATCTGATTCAGAGGCTGAAAAAGGACTGCAGATGCTGTTGGATTCTGACCTCCCTGCACTCGAAGTGAATTTTCTGGAGCTACAGAAGCCCAATTGGAACGCTCTCAATTGCGTTGGAAAATAGACATCCTGGACTTTCCAGCAATATATAATAGTCCATACTTGATGGCCCAAACCGGCGTTCCAAGTCAGCATAAAAATTCTGGCGTCAAAACGCCAGAACTGGCATGAAAGCTGGAGTTAAACGCCCAAACTGGCACAAAAGCTGACGTTTAACTCCAAGAAAGGTCTCTACACGTGAAAGCTTCAATACTTAGCCCAAGCACACACTAAGTGGCTATCAGAAGTGGATTTTTACACTAACTATTCTAGCTTACTCATTTTCTGTAACCCTAGGTCACTAGTTTATTATAAAAACTACTTTTAATGATTCATCTTGTACCTCATGACACTCTACACGTTTCATATTGTATCTTCTATGGCATGAGTCTCTAAACCCCATGGTTGAGGGTGAGGAGCTCTGCTGTGTTTTGATGAATTAATGCAATTACTACTGTTTTCCATTCAATCACGCTCGCTTCTATTCTAAGATATTCATTCGCACTTCAACCTGATGAATGTGATGATCCGTGACACTCATCATTATTCTCACCTATGAATGCGTGCCTGACAACCACCTCCGTTCTACATGCAATCAAGCTTGAATGTGTATCTCTTGGGTTTTTAATCTAAGATTGGAACCTTCGTGGTATAGGCTAGAATTATTGGTAGCCATTCCTGAGATTCAGAAAGTCTAAACCTTGTCTGTGGTATTCCGAGTATGATCTGGGAAGGGATGACTGTGACGAGCTTCAAACTCACGAGTGTTGGGCGTAGTGACAGACGCAAAAGGATCAATGAATCCTATTCCAACATGAGTGAGAACCGACAGATGATTAGCCGTGCAGTGACAGCGCATTTGGAACATTTTCACTGAGAGGATGGATGGTAGCCATTGACAATGGTGATCCACCAACATACAACTTGCCATGGAAGGAGCCTTGCGTGCATGAAGAAAAAAACAGTAGGAAAGCAGAGATTCAGAAGATGGAGCATCTCCAAAACCTCAACCTGTTCTCCATTACTGTAAAACAAGTATCTATTTCATGTTCTTTTACTTTTTACAATTAAATCTGAGAATTATTGATATCCTGACTAAGAGTTATAAGATAACCATAGCTTGCTTCAAGCCGACAATCTCCGTGGGATCGACCCTTACTCACGTAAGGTATTACTTGGACAACCCAATGCACTTGCTGGTTAGTTGTGTGGAGTTACAAAAGTGTGATTGTAATTACGTGCACCAAGTTTTTGGCGCCATTGCCGGGAATTGTTCGAGTTTGGACAACTGACGATTTATCTTGTTGCTTAGATTAAGAATAATTTATTTTTGTTGGTTTAGAGTCACTAAATTTGAGTCCTTTATTTGAGTTAGTTTCATATTTTAAGTTTGGTGTCAATTGCATGCTTTTATTTTCTTTTAATTTTTCGAATTTGCATGTTCTTAGTTCTTTCTTGATCTTTATCGGTCTTCCACAGGAAGAACCTACTGAGTTTCTGGCACAGTTCCTATAAATTACTGACACAGTACATGATAAAGAAGTAGATCAGGATGTCTACAGATTATTACTGTTTCCATTTGCTATAAAAGATCAAGCTAAGAGGTGGTTAAACAACCAACCCACAGCAAGCCTAAAAACATGGAGACAGTTATCAAACAAGTTCCTGAACCAATTTTACCCTCCAAAAAGGATGACACAGCTGAGGTTGGACATCCAAGGCTTTAAACAAGAGGATAATGAATCCCTTTATAATGCCTGGGAGAGGTACAGAGGGATGCTGAGAAAATGCCCCTCTGAAATATTTTCAGAGTGGGTATAGTTAGACATCTTCTACTATGGGCTTACAGAAAAAGCTCAGATGTCTCTAGACCACTCAGCTAGTGGATCTATACACATGAGAAAGATGATTGAAGAGGCTCAAGAACTTATAGATACGGTTGCTAGAAATCAACACTTATACTCTAGCAGTGAGTCCTCCACAAAAGAAGAGGCTAGGACAGTAACTACTGATCCTAATCCTCAAGAATAGATTGTTGAACTTAATCAGCAATTACTGCTTATGACAAAACAATTAGCAGAATTTAAAGAGATGCTCCAAGATGCTAAAAATGCTAACAAGAATATAGAAGCACAATTGAATCAAACAAGACAGCAGCTATCTAAACAGATAACAGAAGAATGCCAAGCTGTTCAACTAAGGAACGGGAAGACATTGAATAATTCAGCTCAAAATAGCAAAAAGCCAAGAAAGGAACAACTGACAGAGGATGACCAAACCACTACCCAAAATCTCTCTGAGGACAGCAAGAGCCCAGAGAGAAAAAATTCTGGCGTTCAAATGCCAGAAAAAGGTGAAAGATTGGCGTTAAACGCCCAGTGGATGCCCACTTTTGGCGTTCAAACGCCAGAAAAGGATGGGAAGCTGGCATTAAACGCCTATCCAGCACCCAATCCTGGCGTTCAAACGCCAATGAGGGATCAGACACCTGCAAGTGCTGATAGTAACCCCTCTAAGAAGGCTTCTCCAACCACCTCTGTAGGGAATAAACTTGCAGCAACTAAGGTTAAAGAATATAAAGCCAAGATGCCTTATCCTCAGAAACTCCGCCAAGCGGAGCAGGATAAATAATTTACCCACTTTGCAGACTATCTCAGGACTCTTGAGATAAAGATCCCGTTTGCAGAGGCACTTGAGCAAATACCCTCTTATGCTAAGTTCATGAAAGAGATCTTAAGTCATAAGAAGGATTGGAGAGAAACTGAAAAGGTGTTTCTCACTGAAGAATGCAGTGCAGTCATTCTGAAAAGCTTACCAGAGAAGCTTCAAGATCCAGGAAGCTTTATGATACCATGCACATTAGAGGGTGCTTGTACCAAGACAGCTCTATGTGACCTTGGAGCAAGTATCAACCTAATACCTGCATCCACTATCAGAAAGCTTAGCTTGACTCAAGAAGTCAAACCAATCCGGATATGTCTTCAACTTGCTGATGGCTCCATTAAATATCCATCAGGCATAATTGAGGACATGATTGTCAAGGTTGGGCCATTTGCCTTTCCCACTGATTTTGTAATGCTAGAAATAGAGGAGCAAAAGAGTGCAACTCTCATTTTAGGAAGACCTTTCCTAGCAACTGGACGAACCCTTATTGATGTACAAAAAGGGGAAGTGACCCTGAGAGTCAATGAGGATGAGTTCAAGTTAAATGTTGTCAAAGCTATGCAGCATCCAGACACATCAAATGACTGCATAAGCACTGATATTATTGACTCTTTGGTGGAAGAGATCAGTATGACTGAAAGTCTTGAATCAGAGCTAGAGGACATCTTTAAAGATGTTCAGCCTGATCTGGAGGAATCAGAGGAAATAAAAGAATCTCTGAAAATTCCTCAGAAAGAGGATAAGCCTCCTAAATCCGAGCTCAAATCACTACCACCATCCCTGAAATATGCATTTCTGGGAGAAGGTGACACTTTTCCAGTGATCATAAGCTCTGCTTTAAATCCACAGGAAGAGAAAGCACTAATTCAAGTGCTAAGGACACACAAGACAACTCTTGGGTGGTCCATAAGTGATCTTAAAGGAATTAGCCCAGCAAGATGCATGCACAAAATCCAATTGGAGGATGATGCTAAGCCAGTGGTTCAACCACAGAGGCGGCTAAATCCAGCCATGAAGGAGGTGGTGCAGAAAGAGGTCACTAAGTTACTAGAGGCTGGGATTATTTATCCTATTTCTGATAGTCCCTGGGTAAGCCCTGTCTAAGTTGTACCCAACAAGGGAGGCATGACAGTGGTTCACAACGAAAAGAATGAACTGGTTCCTACAAGAACAGTCACAGGGTGGCGTATGTGTATTGACTACTGAAGGCTCAATACTGCCACCAGAAAGGATCATTTTCCTTTACCATTCATAGACCAGATGCTAGAGAGACTAGCAGGTCATGAATACTACTGTTTTTTGGATGGCTATTCAGGTTACAACCAAATTGCAGTAGATTCTCAAGAACAAGAGAAAATAGCATTCACATGTTCATTTGGAGTATTTGCCTACAGAAGGATGCCTTTTGGTCTGTGCAATGCACCTGCAACCTTTCAGAGGTGCATGCTCTCTATCTTCTCTGATATGGTAGAAAAATTTCTGAAAGTCTTCATGGATGACTTCTCAGTATTTGGAGACTCATTCAGCTCCTGTCTTGACCATCTAGCACTTGTTCTGAAAAGGTGCCAAGAGACTAACCTAGTTTTAAACTGGGAGAAATGTCACTTTATGGTGACTGAAGGAATTGTCCTTGGGCACAATATTTTGAACAAGGGAATAGAGGTGGATCAAGCTAAGGTAGATGTAATTGAAAAATTACCACCACCTGCCAATGTAAAAGCAATCAGAAGCTTTCTGGGACATGCAGGATTCTACAGGAGGTTTATAAAGGATTTTTTGAAAATAGCAAAACCTCTGAGCAATCTGCT
>NC_029794.2:38541074-38547656 GCF_000816755.2 Arachis ipaensis
TTAAAGGGGGAAGAGAAGCCAACGTTAGTGACATTCAACATTGTCATTAATGTTGGCCTAAGGATACAACACACCACGTTAACTCCCACGTTAACTTGGTTAACGTGGGAGCTAACGTAAGAAGTGAGAGTTATCGCCAACGTTAGTGACACTCAACATTGTCACTAACGTTGGAAGCAACCACACAACCCCCCAAGGAGCCACGTTAGCTTCCACGTTAACTAAGTTAACGTGGAAGCTAACGATGAGGAATGAATGATGAGCCAACGTTAGTGACACTCAACATTGTCACTAACGTTGGGATGGCTAAGAATGGCCACATTAGAAGCCACGTTAACCTAGTTAACATGGACTCTAACGTGAGATCTAGGGGCACATTGGAACGTTAGTGACAATGTTGAGTGTCACTAACGTTCTCGAAGGTTGGCAAAGCCACGTTAGAAGCCACGTTAACCTAGTTAACGTGGGCTTTAACGTGAAGCAAAAGGGGCACACTGGAACGTTAGTGACAATGTTGAGTGTCACTAACGTTCTCGAAGGTTGGCAAGGCCACGTTAGAAGTCACGTTAACTAGACGTTAACCTAGTTAACGTGGGGTCTAACGTGAGGCAAAGGGGTACATTGGAACGTTAGTGAAAATGTTAAGTGTCACTAACACGCCATTTTATTTTCTGCAACTCTCAACCCAAATTCTGGATTCGCTCAACTAGAACATTCTTCTAATTAAAGTTGCTTGATCAATCAATCCCTGTGGGATTCGACCTCACTCTATTGTGAGTTTTTACTTGACGACAAATTCGGTACACTTGCCGAAGGGAGATTTGTTGCGAGACAAGTTTTTCCCACATCAAGTTTATGGCGCCGTTGCCGGGGATTAATTGTGCATCAACAATGATTAAATTGGAAGATCACTAGATTGAGCATTTTTATTTTGTGAATTTCATTTTTTGTTTGAGTGATTTACTATTTGTTTTAGTTAAACTTCTTCCCTTCCCCTCTACTCTTTTGTTCTCCTTTGTTATTTTCAATTCTGTTTGCTAACCCACTAACTGTTTGATATATTGCATCACCCATAACTAACAGTAATTCTGACACAAATACTTTCTGCACCTATCTTTTCTTGCTTGCACTTGATGGTTGTATGACAGGGAGAAGAAGCGGGGCTTCAACTTCCTTCGATTCTGAACCGGAGAGGACCTTCCTTAGATTAAGGAGGGAGGCAAGAGGAAAGAAAGTGGTTGGTGCTGAGGATGAAGAGGAATTCTTTGAAACAAACATGGAAGACAACATGGAAAACCATCATGAAGAAGAAGGTCACAACCATGGGGGAGGAGGTAGAGCAAATCATGCTGGGGAGGATAGAAGAGTTTTGGGCTCTTACATCAATCCAAACCCAGGCAATTGTGGAAGTAGCATCCAAAAGCCAACAATCCATGCCAACAACTTCGAACTTAAACCACAGCTCATCACCCTTGTTCAGAACAACTGTTCGTTTGGAGGAAGTGTTTAAGAAGACCCCAATCAACATTTAACCACCTTCCTGAGAATATGTGACACAGTGAAGTCTAATGGTGTTCATCCTGACGCCTATAGACTACTCTTATTTCCATTCTCACTCAGGGACAAGGCAGCCAAATGGCTGGAATCTTTCCCAAGGGAAAGCTTGATAACTTGGGAAGACGTGGTGAACAAATTCTTAGCAAGATTTTACCCTCCTCAACGAATCAATAGGCTGAGAGCTGAGGTCCAAAATTTCAGGCAACAAGATGGTGAGACTCTATATGAAGCATGGGAGAGGTTCAAGGACTTAACAAGGAGGTGTCCGCCTGACATGTTCAACGAATGGGTGCAGCTGCACATTTTCTATGAAGGGCTCTCTTATGAGTCAAAGAAGGCCGTAGACCATTCATCTGGAGGATCTTTGAACAAGAAGAAGACCATTGAGGAAGCCATAGATGTTATTGAAACAGTAGCAGAGAACGACTACTTCTATGCTTTCGAAAGAGGGAACACAAGAGGAGTAATGGAGCTAAACAATGTAGATGCTCTTTGAAGCCTTACATTGAAGGAATATGCCAAGAGTTCAAGAAAATAAGGTGTTCAAAGAGGAAGTGCGAGCCAATATTAAGAACCAGGGAGAGACCATTAGGAAGCTGGAATTCCAGGTGGGATATTTAGCTGAGAAGATTCCCAAACCTACCGATAGCTTCCCAAGTGACACGGAGAAAAACCCCAAGGGAGAAGCAAAGAAAGTAAGATGGGAAGATTGCAAAATGGTCACTACAAGTGATCAAGAGACTGAAGACAAGCAAGGTAAATTTTGCAAACAACCTGAAGACAACTCAACAAAGGAGGAGGATAGAGATCACCAAGAACCAGAAATCTCACAACAAGAGTTGCTGAAGCTCTATGCTCCCTTCCCTCAACTGCTCAATGGTGCTGTGGGAAAGAGGATATACTCAAGGTTCCTAGACTTGTTTGCATCTCTGCATGTAAATATACCATTCATCAAGGCGATTCAACAAATGCCTGCATTCATCAAGTATATTAAGGAACTTCTTCCCAGAAAAAGCTCACTCAAAGGAGGCCAGACTATAGTGATGAACAAGGAATGTAGTGCCCTTATTCAACCTGAGTTGCCTACAAAAAGAAGAGACCCAGGGAGTTTTCACATCCCTTGTGCCATAGGTGAAACTATGTTTGATAGAGCACTATGTGATTTGGGGGCCAGCATCAACTTACTGCCTTTATCCCTGGTGAAGAGGCTGCAGATCAATGAGATAATGCCCACAGATGTAATCATCAGACTGGCTGACAAAACTCAAAAGCAAGCAATAGGAGTGGTGGAAAATGTGTTGCTAAAGGTTGGAAAGTACTTTCTCCCAACAGACTTTGTCATCCTAGACATGGAAGAGAATCACGCTCACCCAATCATATTGGGAAGACCATTCCTAGCTACGGCCAGAGCACTTATCGATGTAGAGAAAGGGGATCTAATATTGAGAATCCATGATGAACGACTCAGCTTCAATGTCTTCAAACTCTCACAAGAAACAGATCAAGAGGACAAGGAACTAAGCACAAACGATAAAGAGACACTGAAGGAGGAGACAAGCACTGAAGCACAGCAAGTTCATTCTGAAACCCCCTCAATTGATAAACAAGGAAAACAGCAATTGCCACAGCTCAAGAAAAAGTTGGAGGAACCTAAACCTCTAGAGGCAGGTGAAGACAGCATCACAACTCCTTGGAAAAAAGAGGTCACCAAGGGGAAGGCAACCTCAAAAGAAACAAAGAAGAAGGTACCAAGGAAATGGAAGAACAAGAAGATCCCTACGGAAGACTTCTCTCCAGGGGATAAAGTTGTCTCAGCTTACTTCCCAGATATTCCTCCTAATCTCCCTACTGTACCATCTCAGTTACCTAAGGTCTTCACTATCAACAGAGTTCTTTCCCTGGAACATGTGGAGATCATTGATCCAACCAATGGATACAAGTCCACAGCAAGAGGGGAGGACTTTAAGCACTACCAACCACCCTGATGAAGGAAAAACGTCAAGCTAGTGACGCTAAAGAAGCGCTTCATGGGAGGCAAACCATGTTTTATATGTTTTTAAAATAATGAATAAATCAATGTTTATGAATTTCAACCCAAACTTGACAAACACTTGGTGCAATCTTTATCATGCAGTATATAGTGAAGAACAAGTTTGGTGTTCAAAGCAAACCAAGATGCATGCTAGTCTTGGGAGCTTTGAACAAAACTTTTCATCACATTGCTTCAAACTAAGTTTGGTGTCACCCCATGGTGCCACCAAAATGCATATAAGGACTCACCAATAGTTAGTTAGTTAGTTGGAATTCATAAATAAACAATCAAATCCTTTCTTCCCGTTTATTCTAGCCATAGAGTTTGATTTTGATGATATTAATGTCCTTATTTTAAATCTTTATAGGAAAGGAAAATAAGCATGAAAAGGGGATTGATTGGACAATTAAATGGGGGAGATTTCGCCACTTAATGAAGAGCACTACACACATGTCCCAAGAGGGAACGCATGGGGAAACGCTGCCATGCAACATTGGAGAAAGAAAACCCTTGAAGACCGAACCAATCACTCTCATTAAGTGATGATCCTTGTCTTTCCTTCATACACAACCCCAACCGTCCATCAAGCAATAATCCTTGCAATCCACACCTTCCATCCACTCATGATTCCCCTATATAAGTGAACTCTAGTGCATGCTCATTCCTCACATTCAAATTCCCACTTCCACACTTCATACTTTCGGCTTGCTCAACCCCTTCATCACACTCTATCATAGCCAACCTATCCCTCATCTCTCCGTATCTTCCAACCTCCACTTCAAAACAGCAACTCATTTCATGGCATCATCAAGCTCAAAGAGGCACAAGAGGAAGGAACCCATGGAGAGTGTTCCTTTCGATGAGAAGAGATTCAAAACTGCCTTTCATGAACGTGAATTCGAACAGATAAGGGCGAGAAAGATACTGCCAGAGTTAATCTTCCAAATCAATGCAGATGAGTCACCACAAATTCTGGAGAAAGTCGAACAGAGGGGGTGGCAATTGCTCACAAGTTCAGAGGGAAAGATCAACGGAAACCTCATCAAAGAATTTTATGCGAATGTAGTAAGAGAGGATAAAACCAAGGCCCCAACCTTCAAAAGTTACGTAAGAGGAAAAGAGGTGGACTTCAGCCCAAATGCCATAACAAGAGTTTTTCACCTGAAATCACCTCGTTTTGATGAGGAAAGTTATCAAGCAAGGATAAGTAGAAGCCCTGATAATAATGAGCTCTCAAAGATAGCGACAGACATCTGTGTTATAGCAGCTGACTGGGAGAGGTACACAGATGGGAGACTAAGGTTCATAAAGAGAGGAGACCTGAGCCCTGAAGCCAAGGGGTGGTTTGAACTTGTGAGGAGGTCCATTCTACCAGCTGCAAATAATTCAGAGGTAAACATCAATCGGGCTACTATGGTGCATTGCTTGATACAAGGTGGGGAAATCAACGTGAATGAGCTCATCGCCGAGGGGATTCAAGATTCGGCTGAGAAGGTTGATTCAGGTGCCAGGCTTTGGTACCCCAGCACCATTCTCCGCTTATGCAACAAGGCCAAGGTAGTATTTGAGGACAGCAACCCAGACTGGGTGAACCCAGGGAGGGCAGTTACACTCGAATGATTGGTTTATACTACACCTGCTCAGCAACAAAGAAGGCCACGAATAGGGAAACCAAAAGCAAAAGAAAAAGTTCACTAAGAGGAACATCATCAGGAAGAATACCAGCAAGAAGAGCATCATGACCCAGACGACTTGAATATGACTTACCTTCTAAGAGCCATTGAAGATTTGGGACAGAGGCATATGGAAGGACAAGAGCAAATACTGAACCTTCAAACCAACTGGCTGAGCCAACAGGAAGCATGGCAAAAACAACAAATGGAGCAGCAGCAGGAACACTACTCCAGGCTCACTCAAGCCATCAACCAAGTGAACGAGAGGCAAGAGCTCCAAGAGAAGCACTTGCAAGAACTTAACCAGCGGCAGATAGCCCAAATGAAAACTTTCAATGAGTTCAGTGTACTCAATGAAGGAAGGCAACTACATAGGGAAGAGTTCTATGTGAACACTCAAGCCAAGTTGAACTACATGACTAGTAACATGCATCAGCTACACTATGCCATCCCTACATATGATGAGGTCCAAAAAGATTTTGTAGAACAAGAAAAGAGGAAGGTAAAACAGCAAAAGGAGACACTCAAGAAGAAGATGGAAGATGGTGGTTTCTGGAAGAAGCTGCTTGGAAAAGGCAAAGGAAGTGGGAGCACAAGCACTCAAGAGAGACACAATGAGGACAAGCAAGGAGGGGAGCATGGGCATCCACATGAATGAAAGGTGGTGGAGTTCTTTTTAGCCCATCGTTTTCTATGCTTTAAATAAGGAAGATCTTGTATGAAATAGAACATGCTTCCATGAACCTTTTCAATTCTGCATTTTAAAGCTCTTATTGCTTAGGTCCATGATTTCTAGTTTAAATGTCACTGCATCTTTCCCTTATTTACCTGTAAGCTTGTCCATTTTAAATTTAATGAAGAGAGAATGATTGTTTTTAAAAGACCAGAGTGGAGTTCATATTGTGGAAGTACATTCATGAATCTTTGGGGTAGTCATAAGTTAGCTAAGTTGGTTCAACCACAAGGTTAGGAGGACAACTATCTATCCTGAATACTTGACTTTGGATATACCCATGAGACTGAGTATATGACAAGATCCTAATAAGAGAAAAAGGGAAAGAATAATGGAAGTGTAAAACAAAAGAAAAAGAGTAAGCAAAAAGGCTAGGCACCAATGGTTTGGACCTTGAGACAAGTGTCTGTGGTGCTCCTGTGTGAGGGATCTACTTGGATGAATAAGCTCTCAGGGGTGCTTTATCACTTGGTAACTTGGGTTAACTAACCCGGGATTATCAGCTGAAAATCCACTATCAAGAGTAACCCTCACCACAGAGCACTTAGTAACCCAAAGAGGTGCTGGACACCAAGGTCTCAAGAAAA
>NC_029794.2:38549308-38563800 GCF_000816755.2 Arachis ipaensis
TCTCTTTTGAACCTTGAAAGAGGAATGAAGAGATCAAGCTAGAAATGCTTTCTCATGCTGGACCAAATTGGGTTTGGATGGGTATGTGACTATAACCCTCTCAATACTTGATTTGGGAAATGCATGTGGTATAATCAGTGACCATACTTCATCTCTTCTCATGAGCAATTGACCAAGGAATTGGCTATTGATCAAGATTTGAGAGATTGAATTGCAAGAAATTGTAATTCAATCACTTAAGATTGCCAAGGAGATCAATGAGTGCATTGATTGAGGAAGAGATGAAAATGAACTTGATCCGGAGAATTGCAACATCTCCTAAGCCCAACGAACTCCCCATCTTTGATCTTACCCATTCTCTTTAATTTCTGCCATTTACTTTTATGAGCAAATCCCCCATTTCCATTTACAATTCTGCAATTTACTTTCAGTCATTTGCTTCCAGTCCTTTAAATCTAGCATTTGCTTTTCTGTTATTTACATTCACGCCATTTTATTTTCTGCAACTCTCAACCCAAATTCTGGATTCGCTCAACTAGAACATTATTCTAATTAAAGTTGCTTGATCAATCAATCCCTGTGGGATTCGACCTCACTCTATTGTGAGTTTTTACTTGACGACAAATTCGGTACACTTGCCGAAGGGAGATTTATTGCGAGACAAGTTTTCCCCGCATCAGACACAGAGTGTTTGCAGGTGTTTGAGACCCTGAAAGCTAAGCTGGTCACAGCACCAGTCATCTCTGCACCAAACTGGACATTACCATTCGAACTAATGTGTGATGCCAATGACCGTGCCATTGGTGCAGTGTTGGGACAGAGGCATAACAAGCTTCTGCACGTCATTTACTATGCTAGCCGTGTTTTAAATGATGCACAGAAGAATTACACAACCACAGAAAAAGAGTTGCTTGCGGTGGTTTATGCCATTGACAAGTTTAGATCCTATTTAGTAGGTTTAAAAGTGATTGTGTATACTGACCATGCTGCTCTTAAATACCTACTCACAAAGCAGGATTCAAAACCCAGGCTCATAAGATGGGTGTTGCTTCTGCAAGAGTTTGATATAGAAATAAGAGACAGAAAAGGGACAGAGAACCAGGTAGCTGATCACCTGTCCCGGATAGAACCAGTAGCAGGGGCGTCCTTCCCTCCTACTGAGATCTCTGAAACTTTTCCGGATGAGCAACTTTTTGCCATTCAGGAAGCACCATGGTTTGCAGACATTGCGAATTATAAAGCTGTGAGGTTCATACCTAAAGAGTATAGCAGGGTGCAGATGAAAAAACTAATTTTACATGCAAAGTACTACTTATGGGATGAACCATATCTCTTTAAGAGATGTGCAGACGGAATGATCCGCAGATGCGTACCCAGAGAAGAGGCACAAAAGATCCTATGGCACTGCCATAGATCACAGTATGGAGGACATTTCGGAGGTGAGCGAACAACCACTAAGGTCCTCTAATGTGGCTTCTACTGGCCTACTCTCTATACAGATGCCCGAGAGTTTGTGCGTAACTGTGACAGTTGCCAAAGAGCTGACAACTTGCCTCATGATTATGCCATGCGTCAACAAGGGATCTTAGAGATTGAGTTGTTTGATGTATGGGGTATTGACTTCATGGGTCCCTTCCCACCATCATACTCAAACACTTACATTTTGGTGGCAGTAGACTATGTATCTAAATGGGTAGAAGCAATTGCCACACCCACTAATGATACTAAAACCATACTGAAATTTCTCCAGAAATATATCTTCAGCAGATTTGGCGTCCCCAGAGTACTAATCAGTGACGGGGGCACTCATTTCTGCAATAAATAGCTATACTCTGCTATGGTACGATATGGAATTAGCCACAAAGTAGCAACTCCATATCACCCACAGACAAATGGGCAGGCTGAAGTCTCTAATAGAGAACTAAAAAGAATCCTGAAACGGACTGTAATTGCCCGTAGAAAGGATTGGGCAAAAAGCTTGGATGATGCTCTGTAGGCATACAGAATAGCATTCAAGACTCCTATATGAACCTCTCCATACCAGCTTGTGTATGGCAAGGCCTGTCATTTGTCCGTGGAACTGGAACATAAGGCCTATTGGGCAACCAGATTCCTAAACCTAGATGCTAAGTTAGCTGGAGAGAAAAGATTGCTCCAGCTGAATGAGCTAGAGGAATTCAGGCTCAATGCTTTTGAAAATGCTAAAATTTATAAGGAGAAAGCAAAAAAGTGGCATGACAAGAAACTGTCATCTAGAGTCTTTGAACCAGGACAAAAGGTTCTGCTCTTCAACTCTAGGTTCAGACTATTCCCTGGGAAATTGAAATCCCGGTGGAGGGGACACCGTATGGATATGTTGAGCTTCAGGATATTGACTCTGATAAAAAGTTCATTGTTAATGGACAGAGAATCAAACATTATCTTGAAAGTAATTTTGAGCAAGAATGCTCAAAACTGAGGCTTGAATAAAGATCAGTCAAGGTCCAGCTAAAGACAATAAAGAAGCGCTTGCTGGGAGGCAACCCAGCCATTAGCAGGTTATTTGTTTTACTTAATACTTAGAGAAGTTTAATATAAATTCTCTTCAAGATTAACCATCAAAATTGAAGGAATTCACAGAGTTACAGAAAGATTCAGCGCAAAAAGCAGAGAAAAGGAGCTCACTGGCAAGAAAACGCCAATAAGGAGCATTTTGGGCGTTAAACGCCATAATGGGTACCATTCTGGGCGTTTAACGCCAGTAAAGGTACCATTTTGGGCGTTAAATGCTAGAATGGGTACCATTCTGGGCGTTTAACGCCAGAATTGCAGCATCCTGGGCGTTCAGAAAAACGCCCAGTAACAAAGGATTTCTGGCGTTTAACGCCAGCCAGGGTACCTGGCTGGGCGTTAAACGCCCACAATGGCCAACTTATGGGCATTAAACGCCCAGAAAGACAGGGGGAGAGGATTTTGTTTTCCACTTCAAAATTTTTCAAATTTTCATGTTTTGACTCATAATTTTCTGCATAAATATGTTTCAAACTTTCATCATTCACCCTCAATTTTCAAAAAATTCAACACTTTTCTAAATCTCTTTTCAAATTACCTTCAAATCCTTCCCAAATCTTCTTCAAAAAACTCAAGTATCTTTTCAATTTCTTTCCAAATCTTTTCAAACTCATCATATCATCTCTTATTTCTTAGATGCATAAACAAATTTTCAGATTTAACCTTTTTATATATTTTTCAATTAAAAATCTCATCTTTTTGATATCATAATTTTATTTTCTTCCACCAATCATATCTCTATGTCATATCTCTTTCAAAATTTTCGAAATCCCTCCCCTCCTCTTATAAATATACATTCGGCCATCCCCTCCTCTCCACCATTCGAATTTGCCTCTCTTCCTCTCTCTCCCCTTTCCTTTCTTTTGCTTGAGAGCAAGCAAACCTCTAAGTTTGGTGTGTTTTTCCGTGATCATTGAGCTAAGACTCATCAAGATCATGGCTCCTAAGGGAAAACAAACCAATTCAAGAGGCAAGAAAGAGAATACTGCAAAGAGTCTTTGAAATCAAGAGAGGTTCTTCACTAAAGAACATGCAGACCATTACCATAAAATAATGGGTCTAAGATCAGTGATCCCAGAAGTTAAATTCAATCTGAAAGAAGATGAATATCCGGAGATCCAAGAGCAAATTCGAAACAGAGGATCGGAAATTCTAGCTAATCCTGAAACAAGGGTTAGAAGAAACATGGTTCAGGAATTCTATTCAAATCTGTGGCTGACAGATAAGCAGAGAATAACTGGAACTGCCTTTCATACCTACAGAACCATGGTCAAAGGAAGGATTATTTACTTCCATCTGGACAAAATAAGAAAGGTCTTCAAATTGCCTCAACTACAAGATGATCCAGAATCCTTTAATAGGAGAATGGTGAGAGAAGATAAGGGGTTGGACCAAGTTCTAGAGGACATATGCCTCCCTGGAACTAAGTGGATAACCAATTCAAAAGGTGTCCCAAACCAACTCAAGAAAGGAGATCTCAAACCGGTTGCAAGAGGTTGGTTTGACTTCATTGGCCGTTCCATACTGCCCACTAGCAACCGCTCTGAGGTCACTGTCAAAAGAGCAGTGATGATTCATTGCATTATGCTGGGAAACGAAGTGGAGATTCATCATCTGATTTCTTGTGAGATTTACACAATTGCAAACAAGAACTCCACTGAAGCCAAACTGGCATACCCAAGCTTAATTTCTCTGCTATGTAAAGATGCTGGGGTGAGGATGGAAGTAGATGAATTCATTCCAATCGAACACCTAATCACCAAGAAGTCAATGGAAGGACAACAAGTGCAAGACAACTCCATCAAAAGGAGAGTGCAGGAGTTCCTCCCAGAAATCCCTGAAATTGACTACTGGACCCGCCTAGAAGCATCTGTCACCAAGCTGCAAGAAGCTGTGGATCAACTTAAGGAAGAACAGCAGAATCAAAACTGCATGCTGTGCAAGCTGCTGAAGGAACAGGAGATGCAGTGGTGTGAGCTATAGGAGCTGAAGCGCCAGAAGCTCTCCCTTGAAGGACCACACCCCACAGACTGAAGGAGCATCCACTGCTCAAAATCAAGGTTGTTGAGTCCTAACTCTGTGATAACCTCTATTATTAGGAATCTATTTTAAGAGTCACTTATTTTTCTGTTTTTAATTTTTTATCTTCTATTATTATTGGTTTGCTCTTATATTTATTTTTGAGTCTTATTTTCATTCCATGATTAATAAAATTTAAAGTTTATATCTTAAAGCTATGAATGTCCTATGAATCCATCACCTTTCTTAAATAAAAAGTGTTTTTAATTGCAAAAGAAAAAGAAGTACATGAATTTCAAATTTTAAAACAGATTAATTATTTTGATGTGGTGGCAATACTTTTTGTTTTTTTGAATGAATGCTTGAACAGTGCATATTTTTGAATTTGTTGTTTATGAATGTTAAAAATGTTGGCTCTTGAAAGAAAAAAAGGAAAAATGTTATTGATGATCTGAAAAATCATAAAAATGATTCTTGAAGCAAGAAAAAGCAGTGAATAAAAAAGGCTTGCAAAAAAAAAAAGCATATGCGAAAAAAAAAAGAAGAGAAAGAAAAAGAAAAAGCAAGCAGAAAAAGCCAATACCCCTTTAAACCAAAAGGCAAGGGTGAAAAAAAAAGGGGATCCAAGGCTTTGAGCATCAGTGGATAGGAGGGCCCACAGGAATAAAATCCTGGCCTAAGCGGCTAAACCAAGCTGTCCCTAACCATGTGCTTGTGGCGTGAAGGTGTCAAGTGAAAACTTGAGACTGAGCGGTTAAAGTCGTGGTCCAAAGAAGAAAGAGTATGCTTAAGAGCTCTGGACACCTCTAATTGGGGACTCTAGCAAAGCTGAGTCATAATCTGAAAAGGTTCACCCAGTTATGTGTCTGTGGCATTTATGTATCCAGTGGTAATACTGGAAAACAAAATGCTTTGGGTCACGGCCAAGACTCATAAAGTAGCTGTGTTCAAGAATCAACATACTTAACTAGGAGAATCAATAACACTATCTAAATTCTGAGTTCCTATAGATGGCAATCATTCTAAACTTCAAAGGATAAAGTGAGATGCCAAAATTGTTCAGAAGAAAAAAGCTAATAGTCCCGCTCATCTAATTAAGACTGATCTTCATAGATGTTTTTGGAATTCATTGTATATTCTACTCTTTTTATCCTACTTTGTTTTTAGTTGCTTGGGGACAAGCAACAATTTAAGTTTAGTGTTGTGATGAGCGGATAATTTATACGCTTTTTGGCATTCTTTTTAGTATGTTTTTAGTATATTTTAGTTAGTTTTTATTATGTTCTTATTAGTTTTTATTCAAAAATCATATTTCTAGACTTTACT
The DNA here is from genome assembly GCF_000816755.2 of Arachis ipaensis. Taxonomy (NCBI): domain Eukaryota; kingdom Viridiplantae; phylum Streptophyta; class Magnoliopsida; order Fabales; family Fabaceae; genus Arachis; species Arachis ipaensis. The sequence continues at coordinate 38,555,204 of NC_029794.2, forward strand.
ATGAGTTTGTGTGTTTTTCTGTGATTTCAGATATTTTCTGGCTGAAATTGAGGGACCTGAGCAAAAATCTGATTCAGAGGCTGAAAAAGGACTGCAGATGCTGTTGGATTCTGACCTCCCTGCACTCGAAGTAGATTTTCTGGAGCTACAAAAGCTTAATTGGTGCGCTCTCAATTGCGTTGGAAAGTAGACATCCTGGGCTTTCCAGAAATATATAATAGTCTATACTTTTCCCGAGATTTGATGGCCCAAACTGGCGTTCAAAGTCAGCATAAAAATTCTGGCGTCAAAACGCCAGAACTGGCATGAAAGCTGGAGTTAAACGCCCAAACTGGCACAAAAGCTGGTGTTTAACTCCAAGAAAGGTCTCTACACGTGAAAGCTTCAATACTCAGCCCAAGCACACACCAAGTGGGCCCCGGAAATGGATTTTTACACTAACTATTCTAGCTTACTCATTTTTTGTAACCCTAGGTCACTAGTTTATTATAAAAACTACTTTTAGTGATTCATCTTGTATCTCATGACACTCTACACGTTTCGTATTGTATCTTCTACAACATGAGTCTCTAAACCCCATGGTTGGGGGTAAGGAGCTCTGCTGTGTTTTGATGAATTAATGCAATTACTACTATTTTCCATTCAATCACGCTTGCTTCTATTCTAAGATATTCATTCGCACTTCAACCTTATGAATGTGATGATCCATGACACTCATCATTATTCTCACCTATGAATGCGTGCCTGATAACCACCTCCGTTCTACATGCAATCAAGCTTGAATGTGTATCTCTTGGGTTTTTAATCTATGATTGGAACCTCCGTGCTATAGGCTAGAATTATTAGGGCCATTCCTGAGATCCGGAAAGTCTAAACCTTGTCTGTGGTATTCCAAGTAGGATCTGGGAAGGGATGAGTGTGACGAGCTTCAAACTCACGAGTGTTGGGCGTAGTGACAGATGCAAAAGGATCAATGGATCCTATTCCAACATGAGTGAGAACCGACAGATGATTAGCCGTGCGGTGACAGCGCATTTGGAATATTTTTACTGAGAGGACGGATGGTAGCCATTGACAACGGTGATCCACCAACATACAGCTTGCCATGGAAGGAGCCTTGCGTGCATAAAGAAGAAGACAGTAGAAAAGCTGAGATTCAGAAGATGGAGCATCTCCAAAACCTCAACATGTTCTCCATTACTGCAAAACAAGTATCTATTTCATGTTCTTTTACTTTTTACAATTAAATCTGAGAATTATTGATATCCTGACTAAGAGTTATAAGATTACCATAGCTTGCTTCAAGCCGACAATCTCCGTGGGATCGACCCTTACTCACGTAAGGTATTACTTGGACGACCTAGTGCACTTGCTGGTTAGTTGTGCGGAGTTACAAAAGTGTGATTGTAATTTCGTGCATCAGGTATCTAGTTGATACGTCTAGCATGAAGTTCATGACTGTACCTTTGATAATTTGAAGCACTTAACTTGGGATATTGACATTGATCACCTTGGTATCACCTGTTTAGTATGGACAGGACCCAAATGGCATCTCATAGACATGAGCAAGATACTCGAACTAGGAATCTTGGCTGTGGAAAACGTGAGATTGGTGTGTTGACTTGGATTGTTGAGTGAAATACTTGGAGACGAATAGTTGAAATTGATTGTTTTAGTTAGGCTTGAATTGATTGGATTTTAATGATTAAGAAGAGAAAAGACTCATAGACAGCATTGGTATACCCTAGGCGTGAACTAGAAGTAAGGATTCGTAAATTTGTATCATTGTGTAGAAAATGGGATAATGAGCATTGTTAGAAAACTGATGTTATAGGTTTTGAATAATTAGGTGATATGAGTAGTGAGATCTAGAATTTTAATGAGATCGTGATTGAGTCTTAGGATGAGCGTAAGTATTACTCCGGTCAAGTTGAGAAAGCTTAGAAGTGAGCCTAGGTTTTATGATCTGATAAGGGAATACGACGTGAGTACATGATTGGATTCTCGATGTCTAATGATCAGAGTGACGAAGCGGAAGCTTGCGGAACATTAAAATAGGATCGTTGCAAATGAGAGCTGTAGAAGATGATTAGAAATACGTTAGGTTTGAATACCTGAAAGGTTTAACGAGTTAATACCAATAGTGATTCGTAGGTAATTAAAATATTAGATTGAATCTGAAATAGTTGTATAAATTATTAGAGGTGTAATTGGATTTGTGCTTAAATCGTAATGGATAAGTTGTTGGTCTTTGGATGATGGATTTGGAAAACAATGAATTGAAACGTTGAAGTTGTAATGAGGTCAATTGAGGGGACCCGTGAAGGGTGGGGAGCTTCAGTTTTAGGGAAAGTTTCATGAAGGATGAGACGAGTTTAACATTTGGTTAGTTATTGAGAGAAAAATAGAAAAAGCTAAGAGTGAAACAGATAGATATAACATAATCTGAAATTGGGAATAGGGTTATAAGAATTAATATTGGAGAATGGCAAATTGAATGATAAGAGGTTGGTAAATCTAAGGGAGCGTATGTGAAGATTTGAAAGTGAATTTTTGAGGACGAAAATTTCTATTAGGGGGATAGAATGTAAAACCCGGATAATTAATAAATAGTTAACTCATAAATTAAAATTTATTCTAGAAAACTATAAATGTAATTTTTATGATTTAATATGATAGAGAAAATTAAAACTAGAATTTCGACACTAATTTTAAAGAATTTGGCCCAAAATTGGGCCGAACGGGCCGAACCGAACGAACCGGGCCCAAAACAGGCCCAAGGCCCAACCATTTCAGCCCCCACACTCAAATGAACTTCAGCATTCCTCCCCTCCCTTAATGAAACACGCTAGGCAGCCAAGAATGGGGGAAGAACACATGAAGAACACAAACCCTCACTCCAAAGTTTCAATTCCTTATAACTTTTGATCTGGAGCTCCAATTGACAAGCCGTCAGTGGCCACGCATTCGTCTCGGAATTTTCTATAAAGCTCAGTACTTAATTTGGTAAAAAAGTCATATTTCCATTTTCAATTTCCTCTTCCCCAATTAAAAAATTGTGTTTTAGGTGTTGAAGTTTTTGGTCAATTTGATGTTTTAGGGTCAAATTAACTTGAAGAATTAGCAGGCTTTTGTTTGATTGAGGAATATTCAAGGTAAGGACCCTCAAACCCTAGTGAATTCCTTAATTAATTGTGTTTAGATATGGAGTGTGTATGTATGGATATATGATGTGAAATAGGAAGTGTATATATGTGGTGTGGAGTAAGATTTTGAAGATGGAAGCTTGACTGGGCCCTTGGATGCTGAATTTTGGCGGTAGAGCTTGTGAACTTGCTTAGTTGGGTCATCTTTGGGTATTATGAGGAATCAGCTAAGGTACGATTTAAGTTTCATTTAATTACCGTGTAATATGATGTGGATTCCTAGGTTTGATGTCTGATGAGCAGATAATTTATACCCTTTTTGGTATTATTTTTACATAGTTTTTAGTATATTTTAGTTATTTTTTATTATATTTTTATTAGTTTTTATGAAAAAATCACATTTCTGGACTTTACTATGAGTTTGTGTGTTTTTCTGTAATTTCAGGTATTTTCTGGCTGAAGGACCTGAGCAAAAATCTGATTCAGAGGCTGAGAAAGGACTGCAGATGCTGTTGGATTCTGACCCTCCTGCACTCGAAGTGGATTTTCTGGAGCTACAGAAGCCCAATTGGCGCACTCTTCATTGCGTTGGAAAGTAGACATCTTGGGCTTTCCAGCAATGTATAATAGTCCATAATTTACCCGAGATTTGATGGCCCAAACTGGCGTTCAAACGCCCACCAAAGACCCTTTTCTGGCGTAAAACGCCAGAACTGGCACCAGAACTGGAGTTAAACACCCAAACTGGCACCCAAGCTGGCGTTTAACTCCAAGAATGGCCTATGCACGTGAAAGCTTCAATGCACAGCCCAAGCACACACCAAGTGGACCCCAGAAGTAGATTTCTGCACTATCTGCACTTAGTTACTTATTTTCTGTAATCCCTAGTAACTAGTTTAGTATAAATAGCACTTTTTACTATTGTATTCGCATACTTTATCATCTTATGTTACATTTGAAGGCTGGCCATTCGGCCATGCCTAGACCTTTTTCTCTTATGTATTTTCTACAATGGAGTTTCTACACCTCATATATTAAGGTGCGGAGCTCTGCTGTTCTTCATGAATTAATGCAAGTACTATTGTTTCTCTTTCAATTCATACTTACTTCTTCTCCAAGATATACTCTCGTACTTAATTCAGTTAAGTCAGAATGAAGGGGTGACCCGTGACAATCACCCACTATCTTCATTACTCGCTTAGCCAAGATCCGCGTGCTTGACAACGACAGTCAGAGTATATTCTCTTGGGTCTCTAAGCCACGATTCGCATCGTCTCTCCTGACAACAGAGCATCCGAATCCATGATTAGAACCTTCGTGGTATAGGCTAGAACCAATTGGCAGCATTCCTGAGATCCGGAAAGTCTAAACCTTGTCTGTGGTATTCCGAGTAGGATCTGGGAAGGGATGACTGTGACGAGCTTCAAACTCGCGAATGTTGGGCACAGTGACAGTTTGCAAAAGGATAGAGAGATCCTATTCCGACGCTAGTGAGAACCGACAGATGATTAGCCGTGCGGTAGCTGTACCTGTTATTTTTCATCCGAGACGAGAAATCCGACAGTTGATTAGCCGTGCAGAGATCGTACCTGGTATTTTTCATCCGAGAGGATCATACAGCTTGCCATGGAAGGGAGCACGCATGATTGGAAGAAGACAATAGGAAAGCAGAGGTTCAGAAGCAACAAAGCATCTCCAAACGCTTATCTGAAATTCCCACCAATGAATTACATAAGTATCTTTATTTTATTTTATGTTTTATTTATCTTTTAATTATCAAAACCTCATAACCATTTGATTCCGCCTGACTTAGATTTACAAGATGACCATAGCTTGCTCCAAGCCGACAATCTCCGTGGGATCAACCCTTACTCACGTAAGGTATTACTTGGACGACCCAGTGCACTTGCTGGTTAGTTGTGCGGAGTTGTGAAAAGTGTGATCACAATTTCGTGCACCAAGTTTTTGGCGTCGTTGCTGGAGATTTTTCGAGTTTGGACAACTGACGGTTCATCTTGTTGCTTAGATTGGGTAAATTTTATTTTATGTTTAAGCTTTTTATTTTTATTTTCGAAAAAAAATATTTGTTCTTCAGAATTTTTAAGAATGAATTCTAGAGCTTCATGAGATATGTTGAAGCCTGGCTGGCTGTTAAGCATGTCTAATCTTTTGGACCGAGGTTTTCCTTTTCCATTGTAGAAAGGACATGTCTGTATCTGTTATGCTGAAGCTTGGCTGGCCATTTGGCCATGTCTAATTCTTTTGGACCGAAGCTTTAGACTAACATTGCACGAATCCTGGAATTCTTATTAAAAGTTTTGAATTTCTTATTTCTCTTTTTCCAAAATAAATTTTCGAAAAATATACAAAAAATTTAATAAAATCATAAAACAAAAAAAAAATTTATTTTTCTTGTTTGAGTCTTGTGTCAAATTTTACGTTTGGTGTCAATTACATGTTTTAATTTTCTTAAATTTTTTGAAAATTCATGCATTGTGTTCTTCTTTGATCTTTAAGTTGTTCTTGATGATTTTCCTTGTTTGATCTTGTATTTTTCTTGTTTTGTGTGTTTTCTTGTTTTTCATATGCATTTTCGAATTCATAGTGTCTAAACATTAAAAATTTCTAAGTTTGGTGTCTTGCATGTGTTTCATTTCTTAAAAATTTTCAAAAATATGTTCTTGATGTTCATCATGATCTTCAAAGTGTTCTTGGTGTTCATCTTGACATTCAAAGTGTTCTTGCATGCATTAATTGTTTTGATCTTAAAATTCTTATGTCTTGTGTCATTTTGTTGTTTTTCTCTTTCTTCATTAATTCAAAAAAAAATAAAAAATAATATCTTTCCCTTATTTTACTCATAAATTTCAAAATTTTGGATTGACTTAGTCAAAATTTTTAAAATTTGGTTATTTCTTGTTAGTCAAGTCAAAATTTCAATTTAAGAAAAATTCTATCTTTTCAAATCTTTTTCATTTTTCTTTCATGTTTTTCGAAAATTCTTCAAAATAAATTTTTCAAAATCTTTTTCTTAATTTTATTTCACATTTTCGAAAACTTTACTAACAATTAATGTTTTGATTCAAAAATTTCAAGTTTGTTACTTTCCTGTTAAGAAAGGTTCAATCTTTAAATTCTAGAATCATATCTTTTAGTTTTTTGTTAGTCAAGTAATCAACTTTAATTTTCAAAATCAAATCTTTTTAAATTTATTTTTCAAATCTTTTTCAAAATAAATTTCAATTATATCTTTTTCAAAACTTAATTTCAAAATCTTTTTCTAACTTCTTATCTTTTCAAAATTTATTTTCTTATCTTTTTCAAAACCACCTAACTACTTTTTCACTTCTAATTTTCGAAAATCACTAACCACTTTTTCAAAATTATTTTTAATTAACTAATTGTTTTAAATTCTAATTTTATTTTATTTCTTTTTCTTAAGTTTCGAATTCTAACTTATAATTAAAATAAAAAATTTCTTTTATTTTAATTAATATTCGAATACTCTCTCTCTCATCTCTTTCTATTTATTTTATTTATTTACTAACACATCTCTTCTACTCATAATTCGAACCCTCTCCTCACTCTGTGTTCGAATTCTTCTTATTCTCTCTCTACCTCATTCTTCTATTCTTCTATTCTTATACTCACATAAAGGAATCTCTATACTGTGACATAGAGGATTCTACTATTCTCTTTGTTCGCTTCTTTTTCATATGAGCAGGAACAAGGATAAGAACATTCTTGTTGAAGCTGATCGTGAACCTGAAAGGACTCTAAAGAGGAAGCTAAGAGAAGCTAAAACACAACACTCTGGAGAGGACTTTACAGAAATTTTCGAAAAAGAAGTAGACATGGCAGCCGAACCCAACAACAATAGTGGAGATGCAAGGAAGATGCTTGGTGACTTTACTGCACCAACTTCTGACTTCTATGGAAGAAGCATCTCAATTCCTGCAATTGGAGCAAACAACTTTGAGCTTAAACCTCAATTAGTTTCTCTAATGCAGCAGAATTGCAAGTTTCATGGACTTCCATTGGAAGATCCTCATCAGTTCTTAGCTGAATTCTTGCAAATCTGTGACACTGTTAAAACCAATGGGGTTAATCCCGAGGTCTACAGACTTATGCTTTTCCCCTTTGCTGTAAGAGACAGAGCTAGGATATGGTTGGACTCACAACCTAAAAAAAGCCTGAACTATTGGGAAAAGTTGGTCAATGCTTTCTTGGCCAAATTCTTTCCACCTCAAAAGTTGAGCAAGCTTAGAGTGGAATTCCAAACCTTCAAAAAAAAGGAAGGTGAATCCCTCTATGAAGCTTGGGAAAGATACAAGAAATTGATCAGAAGGTGTCCTTCTGTCATGCTTTCAGAATGGAGCATCTTATGTATATTCTATGATGGTTTGTCTGAATTGTCCAAGATGTCATTGGACCACTCCACTGGTGGATCTCTTCATCTGAAGAAAACACCTGCAGAAGCCTAGGAACTCATTGAAATGGTTGCAAATAACCAGTTCATGTATACTTCTGAAAGAAATCTTGTGAATAATGGGATGACTCAGAAGAAAGGAGTTCTTGAGATTGATACTTTGAATGCCATACTGGCTCAGAATAAAATATTGACTTAGCAAGTCAATATGATTTCTCAGAATTTGACTAGAATCTAGCTGCATCCGGCAGTACTAAAGACGCCTACTCTGAAGGAGAAGCTTATGACCCTGATAATCCTGCAATGGAAGAGGTGAATTACATGGGAGAATCCTATGGAAACACCTACAATCCTTTATGGAGGAATCATCCTAATTTCTCATGGAAGGATCAGCAGAAGGCTAATCAAGGCTTCAATAATAATAATGGTGGGAGAAATAGGTTTGGCAATAGTAAGCCTTTTCCATCATCTTCTGAGCAACAGACAGAGAATTCTAAGCAGAGCCTCTCTGACTTAGCAACCATAGTCTCTGATCTATCTAAGACCACTCTCAGTTTCATGACTGAAACAAGGTCCTCCATCAGAAACTTGGAGGCACAAGTGGGTCAGCTGAATAAAAGAGTTACTGAAATCCCTCCTAGTATTCTCCCAAGCAATACAGAAGATAATCCAAAGAGAGAGTGCAAGGCCATCAATATCACAAAAGTGGCCAAACCTGGAGAGAGTAAAAAGGCAGTGATTTCCAGTGAGGAAGACTTTGCTGGACGTCCACTGACCAATAAGGAGTTCTCTATTGAGGAACCAAAGGAATCTGAGGCTTATACAGAGACCATAGAGATTCCATTGAACTTACTATTGCCATTCATGAGCTCTGATGAGTATTCTTCCTCTGAAGAGGATGAAGATATTGTTGAAGAACAAGTTGCTCAGTATCTAGGAGCAATCATGAAGCTGAACGCCAAGTTATTTGGTAATGAGACTTGGGAGGATGAACCTCCATTGCTCATTAATGAACTGAATGC
>NC_029794.2:38563823-38564830 GCF_000816755.2 Arachis ipaensis
GAAGAAACCGGATCCCGGAAGATTTTTAATACCTTGAACTATAGGCACCATGACCTTTTAGAAGGCTCTGTGTGACCTGGGGTCAGGTATAAACCTCATGCCACTCTCTGTAATGGAGAAACTAGGGATCTTTGAGGTACAAGCTGTAAGAATCTCACTAGAGATGGCAGTCAAATCAATGAAACAGGCTTATGGACTTGTAGAGGATGTCTTAGTGAAGGTTGAAGGCCTGTACATCCCTGCTGACTTCATAATCCTAGACACTGGGAAGGATGAGGATGAATCTATCATCCTTGGAAGACCCTTCCTAGCCACAGCAAGGGCTGTGATTGAGGTGGACAGAGGAGAGTTAGTCCTTCAATTGAATGAGGACTACCTTGTGTTTAAGGCTCAAGGATCTTCTTCTGTAACCATGAAGAGGAAGCATGAAAAGCTTCTCTCAATACAAAGTCAAACAGAGCCCCCACACTCAACTTCTAAGTTTGGTGTTGGGAGGTCACCAATAAGCTCTGAGTCTCTGTGAAGCTCTCTAAGAGCTCACTGTCAAGCTACTGACATTAAAGAAGCGCTTATTGGGAGGCAACTGGTGCACGAAATTGTGATCTCCAGGTTCGAACAAATCCTGGTAATGGCTCCAGAGCTTGGTGCTCTGATCTTAATTCATAATTGTCACAACTTCGATACAACTAACCAGCAAGTGCACTGGGTCGTCCAAGTAATACCTTACGTGAGTAAGGGTCGAATCCCACGGAGATTGTTGGTATGAAGCAAGCTATGGTCACCTTGTAAATCTCAGTCAGGTAGATATAAAGTGATAATGGTGTTTTTGAATATTATATAATAAAATAGGGATAGAGATACTTATGTAAATCATTGGTAGGAATTTCAGATAAGCGAATGGAGATGCTTTTCGTTCCTCTGAACCTCTGCTTTCCTACTATCTTCATCCAATCAGTCTTACTCCTTTCCATGGCTGGCTTTATGCAAGGGCATCACCGTTGTCAGTG
>NC_029794.2:38564947-38565827 GCF_000816755.2 Arachis ipaensis
AGTTCTGTAGCTCCAGAAAATCCACTTTGAGTGCAGGGAGGTCAGAATCCAACAGCATCAGCAGTCCTTTTTCAACCTCTGAATCTGATTTTTGCTCAAGTCCCTCAATTTCAGCTAGAAAATACCTGAAATCACAGAAAAACACACAAACTCATAGTAAAGTCCAGAAATGTGAATTTAACATAAAAACTAATGAAAACATCCCTAAAAGTAACTAGATCCTACTAAAAACATACTAAAAACAATGCCAAAAAGCGTATAAATTTTCCGCTCATCACAACACCAAACTTAAATTGTTGCTTGTCCCCAAGCAACTGAAAATCAAAATAGGATAAAAAGAAGAGAATATACTATAAATTTCAAACTATCAATGAAACAGAGATTCAATCCTATGAGCGGGACTTATAGCTTTTTGCCTCTTGAATAGTTTTGGCATCTCACTTTATCCATTGAGGTTCAGAATGATTGGCATCTATAGGAACTTCAGATTTCGAATAGTGTTATTGACTCTCCTAGTTCAGTATGATGATTCTTGAACACAGCTATTTTATGAGTCTTGGTCGTGGCCCTAAGCACTTTGTTTTCCAGTATTACCACCGGATACATAAATGCCACAGACACATAATTGGGTGAACCTTTTCAGATTGTGACTTAGCTTTGCTAAAGTCCCCAATTAGAGGTGTCCAGGGTTCTTAAGCACACTCTCTTTTTGCTTTGGGTCTTGACTTTAACCGCTCAGTCTCAAGTTTTCACTTGACACCTACACGCCACAAGCACATGGATAGGGACAGCTTGGTTTAGCCGCTTAGACCAAGATTTTATTCCTTTAGGCCCTCCTATCCACTGATGCTCAAAGCCTTGGGATCCTTTTTATTTGCCC
>NC_029794.2:38566022-38577748 GCF_000816755.2 Arachis ipaensis
TGAAGGTAGGTGGAGTTTATGAGGTAGGTTTATGGGGAAGAGTGGATGGATGTGAGTGGTGAAAGTTTAGTGGGGAAGAGAGATTGAGGTGATTGGTGAGGGGTTTTTAGGGAAGAGTGTTTGTGGGGTTGTGTGAAAAAGAGTGGTGAGAAGAAGTGAGTGGAGGTAGGTGGGGATCCTGCGGGGTCCACGGATCCTGAGTGGATCCTGTGGGGTCCACAGATCCTGAGTGGATCCTGTGGGGTCCACAGATCCTGAGGTTTTCAAGGATTTACATCCCTGCACCCCTTAGGCATGTAAAAATGCCTTTGTATCCAACTCTGGGCGTTCAGCGCCAGGTTGGTGGCCATTTTGGGCGTTCAGCGCCAGAACCATGCTCTGTTCTGGCGCTGAACGCCAGACAGATGCTCCTCCAGGGTGTGATTTTTTCTTCTGCTGTTTTTAATTCCGTTTTCAATTTTTCTATTTATTTTGTGACTCCACATGATCATTAACCTGAGAAAACATAAAAATAAGAATTAGATAAACATTGGGTTGCCTCCCAACAAGCGCTTCTTTAATGTCAATAGCTTGACAGTGGGCTCTCATGGAGCCTCACAGATGTGCAGAGCTTTGTTGAAACTCTCCAACACCAAACTTAGAGTTTGGATATGGGAGTTCAACACCAAACTTAGAGTTTGTTGTGGCCTCCCAACACCAAACTTAGAGTTTGACTGTGGGGGCTCTGGTTGACTCTGCTTGGAGAGAAGCTTTTCCTGCTTCCTCTCCATGGTTGCAAAGGGAGATCCTTGAGTTTTGAATACAAGGGAGTTCTCATTCCATTGAAGGACTATTTCACCTCTGTCAACATCAATCACAGCTCTTGCTGTGGCCAGGATGTAATATAATGGAAGAAACACAACTGTGAGGATGGAAGAGAGATGAAATGAGATGTTAGGATATGAATGAATAAATATAATGAGATGGGGGAGGAATAATTTTCGAAAATTATTTTTGAAAAGGAGTTAGTGATTTTTGAAAATCGTTTTTGAAAAATATTTAGTAATTTTTTTCGAAAAAATTTTTTTTTTGAAAATAGAAATAAAAATAATTAGTTAATTAAAAAGAAATTTTTGAAAAAGGGGGAGGTATTTTCGAAAATTAGAGAGAGAGAGTTAGTTAGGTAGTTTTGAAAAAGTTAAACAAACAAAAAGTTGGTTAGTTAGTTGAAACAAATTTTGAAAAAGATAAGAAGTTAGGAGGTTAGAAAAGATATTTTTGAAAAAGATAAGATGAGAAGATATTTTTGAAAAGATATGATAGAAATTAGTTTTTGAAAAAGATTTGATTTTTAAAATCACAATTAATGACTTGATTCATAAGAAATCACAAGATATGATTCTAGAACTTAAAGTTTGAATCTTTCTTAACAAGCAAGTAACAAACTTCAAATTTTGAATCAAAACATTAATTGATTAGTTATTTTCGAAAATTTTATATAAAAATAAGAAAAAGATTTTTGAAAAAGATTTTTGGAATTTTTTCGAAAATAACTAAGAAATTTGAAAAAGATTTGATTTTTGAAAAAGATTTTGAAAAAGATAAGATTTTCAAATTGAAAATTTGATTTGACTCATGAGAAACAACTTGATTTTAAAAATTTTTGAAAAAGTCAACTCAATTTTCGAATTTGATGAGAGAAAAAGGGAAAGATATTTTTTTTATTTTTGAAATTTTTATGAAAAACATGAAAATTATGCAATGCATGAAATTTTTAGATCAAAACATGTGATGCATGCAAGAATGCTATGAAGGTCAAGATGAACACCAAGAACACTATGAAGATCATGATGAACATCAAGAACACATTTTTGAAAAATTTTTAATGTAAAGAAAACATGCAAGACACCAAACTTAGAATTCTTTAATGCTTATGCACTAAGAATTCAAGAATGCATATGATAAACATGAAAAGACACAAAACAAAAAATCATCAAGATCAAACAAGAAGACTTACCAAGAACAACTTGAAGATCATGAAGAACACTATGAATGCATGAAATTTTCGAAATATGCAAGATGCACATGCAATTGACACCAAATTTATGATTTGACTCAAGACTCAAACAAGAAACACAAAATATTTTTGATTTTTATGATTTTCTAATTTTTTTGTATTTTTTCGAAAATTACATGAAAAAGAAAAAAAATAAGGATTCAAAATTTTTAATATGAATTCCAGGAATCTTGCCATGTTAGTCTAAAGCTTCAGTCCAGGAATTAGACATGGCTCACTAGCCAGCCAAGCTTTCAATGAAAGCTCCGGTCCAAAACACTAGACATGGCCAATGGCCAGCCAAGCTTCAGCAGATATGGATACTTTTCATGTATAGAACAACTAAGTGTGTGAGAATCTCTTTATTTGTGATGGTAAGTTGAAACCCCAGTCCAAAGATTAGACATGGCTTACAGCCAGCCAGGATTCAACAAATCATCATGAAACACTAGAATTCATTCTTAAAAATTTTGAATAAATTTTTTTTTTTAAAGCAATTTTTAAAAAAATAAATTTTTTTTTTCGAAAACAAGAGGGAAAAAAATTTTTTTTTTTTGAAAATATTTTTAAAAGATTTTTGAAAAGAAAACGAAAAGAAAGTTACCCAATCTGAGCAACAAGATGAACCGTCAGTTGTCCAAACTCAAACAATCCCCGGCAACGGCGCCAAAAACTTGGTGCTGTTGCCGGATCAAAAGGGAATCTGGCACTTGATGTTACCGGACCAGAAGCTTGCCGAAAACTCAAAACAATCCCCGGCAACGGCGCCAAAAACTTGGTGCACGAAATTGTGATCTCCAGGTTCGAACAAATCCTGGTAATGGCTCCAGAGCTTGGTGCTCTGATCTTAATTCATAATTGTCACAACTTCGATACAACTCATCAATTCTTGACCAAAGTATGGACTATTATATAATGCTGGAAAGCCCTGGATGTCTACTTTCCAACGCAATTGGAAGCGCGCCATTTCGAGTTCTGTAGCTCCAGAAAATCCACTTTGAGTGCAGGGAGGTCAGAATCTAACAGCATCAGCAGTCCTTTTTCAACCTCTGAATTTGATTTTTGCTCAAGTCCCTCAATTTCAGCCAGAAAATACCTGAAATCACAGAAAAACACACAAACTCATAGTAAAGTCCAGAAATGTGAATTTAACATAAAAAATAATGAAAACATCCCTAAAAGTAACTAGATCCTACTAAAAACATACTAAAAACAATGCCAAAAAGCGTATAAATTATCCGCTCATCAACAACCCAATGTTATTTAATTATATTTATTATAGACATTTGTTTTCCATTGTCATGTTACGTTTCATTTAGGTAGATGATCATGTGAAGTCACAAAAACAGCTGCAGAATTAAAGCGGAATCAAAAATAGCATCAAAAACAGCACACCCTAGAGGACAGGCTTACTGGCGTTTAAACGCCAGTAAGGATAGCAGAATGGGCGTTTAACGCCCAGTCTGACAGCATTCTGGGTGTTAAACGTCAGAAATGGCAGACAGACTAGCGTTTAATGCCAGAAAAGGATGTCTGGTGTCTGGCTGGCGTTAAATGCCAGAATTGGCAGACCGACTGGCATTTAACGCCAGAAAAGGGTGTCTAGTGGGCGTTAAACGCCAAAAAAAGGGCATCAACCTGGTGTTTAATGCCAGAAAAGGTAGCAGAGTTGGTTTTAAATGCTAGAAATCGCACACAGAGGGCGTTTAAATGCCAGAAAGGTGCAGGGAGCAGAATTCCTTGACACCTCAGAATCTGTGGACCCCACAGGTTTCCCACCTACCCCAACTCACTCTCTCTCCTTTTCACACCTCTTCATAACACTCTTCTCCAAATACCCTTGACCAATCACATCAATACCTCTTTCCCAAATACCATTCACCTATCAAGTCCTACCCTCTACCCCATAATCTCTTCACCACTCACATCCATCCATCATAAAACCCCACCTACCTCACCATTTAAATTCAAAACATTTCCTCCCAAACCCAACCCCTTCATACATGACTTCCCTCTCTCTCTTACCCTATAAATACCCCTCCTTACCTCCTTCAATTTCACACATCATAAAAACTTCAACCCCCTTGGCCGAATCCAACACACCCCTCTATCTCCTCCATTTCTTCTTCTTCTCCTCCCTTCTTTCTTCTTTTGCTCGAGGACGAGCAAACCTTTTAAGTTTGGTGTGGGAAAAAGCTCTGCTTTTTGTTTTTCCATTACCATTAATGGCACCTAAGGCCGGAGAAACCTCTAGAAAGAGGAAAGGGTAGGCAATTGCTTCCACCTCTGATTCATGGAAGATGGAGAGATTCATCTCAAAGGTCCATCAAGACCACTTCAATGAAGTTGTGGCAAAAAAAAGGGTGATTCTCGAAGTCTCCTTCATGCTCAAAAGGAGTGAATATCCAGAGATCCGACATGAGGTTCGAAGAAGAGGTTGGAAAGCTCTCACTAACCCCATCCAACAAGTCAGAATCTTAATGGTTCAAGAGTTCTATGCTAATGCATGGATCACTAAGAACCATGATCAAAGTGTGAACCCGAACCCAAAGAATTGGCTCACAATGGTTCGGGGGAATTACTTGGATTTCAGTCCGAAAAATGTGAGGTTGGCATTCAACTTACCAATAATGCAAGGAGATCCTCACCCTTTCACTAGAAGGGTCAACTTTGATCAAAGGTTGGACCAAGTCCTCATGGACATTTGTGTGGAAGGAGCTTAATGGAAAAGAGACTCCAAAGGCAAGCCGGTTCAACTGAGAAGGCTTGACCTCAAACCCGTGGCTAGGGGATGGTTGGAGTTCATCCAACGCTCTATCATTCCTACTAGCAACCGGTTTGAAGTTACAGCAGATCGGGCTATCATGATCCATAGTATCATAAATGGAGAGGAAGTAGAAGTTCATGAGATCATACCTCTAGAACTCTACAAGGTGGCAAACAAGCCCTCCACTTTGGCAAGGTTAGCCTTCCCTCATCTCATCTGTAACTGATAATGAGTTTTTGCCCGATGGTTTAGAATTTCTCTTGTAGAAATAAGAACTTCGTTGTAAGCATAGTTCTAAACCAACAAACAATTCTCACATCAAAAATTTGAGTTGTCACAAGTAACAAACCCCAATGAATTTATAACCGAAGTATTTAGACTTCGGGTCGTCTCACAAGGAATTGCAATGAAGTGATCAATTATTGGCTATGAAAATACAAGGGGGGTTTGATTTGATAAGAGGGGCAAGAAATTAAATGACAAAAAAAGTAAAGAGAGTAATTAAAGAAAGAAATTAATAAAGAGAGACATTCATGGCAAGGATTGAGATCATAGGCTTTCTATCCTAGTCATGCAATGATTAATTCATCTTATTTAGTCAACTCCAACAAATAGGGAGAAATTCAAACAAGACTAATCAATCATACCACAATAATAACAAGAATTTATCTTATTACGTCATCTCCAACATTGGAAGAAGGTATCATATTATCTTCCATGAGAGAAAGTCTAATAAGACTAGCTAATCTCAATCCGAAAGTCCTAATCAACTCACTAATTTAATTAGCAAAAGATTAGCGTCAATGAAAACAATATTCCAAAAGTCCTAATCAACTTACTAATTTAATTAGCAAAAGATTAGCGTTAATGGAAACAATATTAGCTAACAACTCTAGATCACCAACATGAGTTGGGTTTTCATGACTCAAGATTGCCCAATTACTCTTTCCAAGCCAAGAATGCTCAAAATCTACTCTAACATCCGTTCAAGCATTTTATCAAACACTTGGAAGGCATACAAGGAAAGCATAGTAAAAAATGCAAGAATTGTAAAATCTACCAACTACCAATTGCAAGGAAAGTAAATTCACAACTCAAATCATCAATAAAAGAACATCAACATTAAATTTCATTAAATGTAAATTAAGATCCAACAAGGTTCATGAACATAAAAGTAACAAAATAAAGGAAATGACAAGTAAAACTAGAAGAGTAGAGATGTAACAACAAGAAATTAAAAGGAAAAACTAAATCAAAATAAGAATTAAAAGTGAAATTCAAGAAAATTAAACCTAAACTACCCTAAATTCTAGAGAGAGGAGAGAGCTTCTCTCTCTAGAATTCTACCCTAAAACATGATGAAAACTAAATTATGACTACTTGGTTCATTTCCCCTTCAATCCTTGGATTCAATAGCATAAGAAATGGGTTGGATTGGGCCCAAAATGAGCTGCAAAATCGTTGGGGCAATTTCATTAAAGTGGACCCACGGCAGAATCGGCGCGCACGCGTACATGGCGCGTGCGCGCCCCTTAGCGCAAAGCAACATATGGAAAATTTTATATCATTTTGAAGCCCCGGATGTTAGCTTTCCAACACAACTAGAACCGCCTCATTTGGACCTCTGTAGCTCAAGTTATGGTCGTTTGAGTGCGAAGAGGTCAGGCTTGATAGCTTTATGGTTCCTTCATTTCTTCATGAGTTTTCCCACTTTGCATGCTTTTCTCCTCACTTCTTCCATCCAATACTTACCCTATGAACCTGAAATCACTCAACAAACACATCAAGGTATCCAATGGAATTAAAGTGGATTAAAATCGCCAATTTAGGGCCTAAAAAGCATGTTTTTACACTTAAGCAAAATTCAAGGGAGAATTACAAAACCATGCTATTTCATTGAATAAATGCGAGAAAAAGTGACAAAATCCCCCAAATTAAGCACAAGATAAATCACGAAATCGGGGTTTATCAAATCTCCCCACACTTAAACTAAGCATGTCCTCATGCTAAAATCAAGAAAGAAGCAAAGGGACATCAACATTTATTCAATGCAAACTAACTACATGCAACCTATCTATATGCAATCTATCTACATGAATGCATCCACTTAGTCAAAATAAATCAATTTCCAAGAATACATATACAAACACAAGGGCTAAGGCAATAGCAACCACTCAACCCACAATTGAATTGAATTATCAAAAAGATTTTACAAACTTGCAAGAAAAGAGATGATCATGGGTGGAAACATGTAATTGAGCGATCGAACCATCACTGGATGTGTATCCGCTCTAAGCACTCAAGTGTATGGGGTTGATTCACTCAATCCTCCCTTAATCATGCTTTCCAAGATTTGTTTTTCATCTAACAATCAACAATTACTTTATGCATGCATACAAATATCATGAGGACTTTCCCATAGGTTGTAATGGGGCTAGGGTCAAGGTAGGATGCATATGGTCAAGTGAGCTTGAAATTCGAATCTTTGATTAACTTAAACTTCCCACCTAACCAATGACAACCTATACAATTTTAAACAAACCTAACTACCCATTCTTCACTTTTTCACACACTCATGCGTTCTCTTTTTGATCACCACACATATGCGTTGACTTTTATTGAACCTTGTTTTGGGGCATTTTTGTCCCCTTTTTATTGTAATTCTTTTTCTTTCTTTTCTATATATTTTTTTTCTTCTTATATATATATATATTTTTT
The DNA here is from genome assembly GCF_000816755.2 of Arachis ipaensis. Lineage (NCBI taxonomy): Eukaryota > Viridiplantae > Streptophyta > Magnoliopsida > Fabales > Fabaceae > Arachis > Arachis ipaensis. The sequence goes on from NC_029794.2 coordinate 38,573,543, forward strand.
CTTTTTTTTTTGTTTTTCTCATTTTTTTTTCAAACTAAAACATATACAAGAGCATCAATGCATATGGTTTACACATGATTAATACATGAGTATGTTCCCAATTCCCAAAATTTTCAACACAAATACAAAAATACCTTTTTATTCCCTCCCAATGTTTCCAACTCTCCCAAAATCAAATGATAAACACTCTCACTAGCCTAAGCTAATCAAAGATCCGAATTAAGGGATATTTATTGTTTTTCACTTAGGCTTGTAATGTGCTACAATTAAGAACAAATGGGTTAAGCATAGGCTCAAATTGGTTATCAACGGAAGATAAAAGGTAGGCTTATTTGGGTAAGTGAGCTATTTGAACAATGGCCTCAATCATATAAATGTATGTATACACAAAATAATGGACATATAGAATTGAACAAATCAAAGATTACAATCATAGGAAGAGAATAATGCACACAAGAATGAAAATAAGTGGTCATATATGATGTAACCACACAGTTAAGGCTCAAAACTTACATGCTTGTGTTCTTAGCTCAAAAACATGATCCACAATGTATATGATTCAAGAAAGTTCTAAAAAATTTTTTTTTTCAATCAATTGGGGTGCCTTATAGATAAAATCCTTGGAAAATATCATGATTTTGACTAAGCTCATTATATACATATGCAAAATAAGAAAGTGCAACTAAGAATCCTAAAATGAAATGCAAAAGTGTTGGGATTAGAAACTTGTTACCAAAAACGCCGAGTGGTCGGACGACCTCCCCACACTTAAAAGTTTGCATCGCCTTCGGTGCACTAAAAATGAGCAAGGGAGTACGGCGACTTTCCGAGTTGCCACCTTCAGCTGGTAGGTCAACCGGTTGCTGCGTGTTCTTCCTTCCGCTTCCATTTTTGCTTATGGTGCATCAATCATGAAAAATAAGATAAACACCGTAAGATGAGAAAGTACAAAAGCAAAGAAGCGTGAATTGTTGGAATGAGGTAAATCACTAGAATTGAGTGAGTGAATTGGTGTGACAATAATGAAAAATAAGTGTGTGGGTCCTAACTTGCATGCGGTTTAGAACTCACACCCTAGTATTTAAAAATTATGTCACAATTATACAAAGGAAAACATGCACTTCACTCATTCTAGTGTGCTTGAGATACTTTAAAAGACTTGTAGGTTAAGTCAACCACACAAGCAGTGAAGAGGCATGAAAGCATTCAAGCAATTAATCAAGCAATTGTGAAATTGGGTAATGCATGGACATTGATTGATGTGTAGGTAGACTTAGTAAATAAAATGGTCTATGAAACTCACACAACAATCAATGAGACATGTTGAAGTTGTTGCAACACCTAAGTGACATAGAGGTGGAACACATGGATGCTATAGAACTTAGGAAAAAGGATATAGAAGTCAAAAATCAATCACATAGCAAGCATGGCCCACAAAGCTTTACAAAGCTCAAAAATATGTCACTAGGTAAGCTTTCGATCCAAATTCAGTATTCCTAAATCTCAATGCATGAAATAGGTGATGTTCACTTAGAACAAGCATCCTAAAAAAAATGCATTGATAATATACAATTGCCTAACAATGCATGATGAATGCATGGTGGCCAAAACATGCAATTCAAAGAGGTAAGATGCATGAAGGCAATGTAACAAGTACTTGGTATTCACAAATTTTTAACATGAAAATTCAAGACCAAGTAATAAATTGCAACCTCAACTAAGGAATCCAACAATGACAATAACAACAATGATGTTAAACTAACATCCCATTAGTAATAAGCAGCAGTAAATGGTAAACAAGATTAGTAAACCAACACTTATAATGGAAAACAAAAATTAAACTAACTAACTAACTAAAAGAAATGGTGTTACATGGTGTTTGGTAGTGTCGGATGATGATTGAAGGGTGGAAAGAAAAGAGAAGAAGAAAAGAAATGGAAAGAGGAGAAGAAAAGAAGGTGAGTGAAATAGGGCAATCCACGCGTGCGCGTCATGTGTGCGTAAGCGTGGATTGATGAAATGGAAGCGACGCGTACGCGTACAGTGTGCGTACGCGTGCATGGCGAAGCAGAGAGTCGGTGCGGACGCGCAAGGTATGCGTTCGCGTGCCTTTGGGCACAAAGTTGGCACACTTCAGGCACAACTCTCGGGTGAATGTATGGAGGGGTGGAAAAACTCAATCCACGCGTACGCGTAAATGGCATGTCCGCGTGGATGGTCGAAAATGCTTGAGGCGCGCGTATGCGTGAAGTGCGCGTGCGCGTGGATGGTGCTCTGTTTTTTCAAAATTTTTCTATGTCTTTGCACCAAACCAAGCATTCCAAACCTCCAAACAGCTACCAAAACATCATAAAATCTTATTTGACCTACTAGACTCCCAATTAAACTCAACTAATCAAACAAAACATGAAGTTAAAATTATTTTACCAATATGTACAAAAGGGAAAAAGGAAAGAGTTTACCATGGTGGGTTGTCTCCCACCTAGCACTTTTGTTTATTGTCCTTAAGTTGGACTTATGGGGAGCTCCTCATCAAGGTGGCTTGCGCTTGAATCCATCCTTGAACACCCACCAATGCTTGGACCTCCATTGTGCTTCATCATTCAAAGTTAATAACCCCAAGCTTTGATGGAGTTCTTCAAAATCTACGGGCGCCCAAAGTTGATCCTCGTCTTGTGATCCGGGATCCCATACTTTATTTTCACACCCGTCTTCAAGTTGATCATCATTATTAGTCCAACCGGGTGGTGAGTAAGGTGAATTCTCAATAAAGTGGCCGACAATCCTCCTAGACCCCTCTAGGTGAGCATTACTCCAACCTTTATATCTCATGTTTGATGCATCAACCATAATGAGCCTTGATTTGCAACGCCAACCACGAAAGATCTTTCTTTTACGCTTCATCCCACAAAACATCCTAAGTTGACCATCCATTTTAAGCAAGCCATATTCAAGTGGGATAATAAAGATAATAGAAATGAGTTTCACCCACTCAAATGAAGGTGTAGATGGCAACCTAGGCAAAGGTGATTCCAAGGGTCTTGACAAGGCGTATTCAATTCCCATCCTCCTTTTTCTAAGGACCTCCACCTCTTCACAAGATCTCTTAATTTCAATCCTTTGTTCAACAATTTTATCTAAACCTTTTCCCTTACTCAAATCACAAATGGGAGGACAAGAGAGATTTACCTCCACATTGCTTTCCATCTCCTTGGGAGAAGGTTCTTCATGCTCAAAGGATTCTTCACCACTAAGACTTGATGCTTGATCTTTATCACCAAGGGGACTCAAATCTTGCTCTATCCCATCCAATTCTTCACAAGAGATATGCCTTGGAGGTTGTGCACATTACTCCTTAGCATCAAATTCAATCATCTTGGAGGGGTTTTCTTCAATCCTAGACTCCCAAGGTGGTTCTGCATCTCCTAAGTCTTCAACCACTTCTTCCTCCTCTTCAATAATCTCTACCTCCTCCTCTTGTTGTATTTCTTGCTTTAACTCCTCTTCTTCACCTTGGAGCTTCAAGTTCACTCCCTCACTAAGCTCCTTGGTTGCTTCTTCACATTCCATAATAGAAGTGCCTTGATCGCATAGGCTTAGGCGGGATGAGACTATGTTGCCAATGGCTTCTACCATGATAGCCATTTTTGCTCTTAACTCCTCAAATTTCTTTTCATCCTCCTCGTGTTGCCTTAAGATGTGAGATTCAAGATCCCTTAATAGAGGCTTCATCGTGGGGTGATGGTTGATGAGCGGATATTTTATACGCTTTTTGGGGTTAATTTCATATAGTTTTGAGTATGTTTTAGTTAGTTTTTAGTCTATTTTCATTAGTTTTTAGGAAAAATTCATATTTCTGGACTTTACTATGAGTTGTGTATTTTTCTGTAATTTCAGGTATTTTTCTGGCTGAAATTGAAGGAGCTGAGCAAAAACCTGATTTAGGCTGAAAAAGGACTGCTGATGCTATTGGATTCTGACATCCCTGCACTCAAAGTGGATTTTCTGGAGCTACAGAACTCGAAATGGCATGCTTCCAATTGCGTTGGAAAGTAGACATCCAGGGCTTTCCAGAAATATATAATAGTCCATACTTTGCATAAGGATAGACGACGTAAACTGGCGTTCAATGCCAGTTCTCTGCCCAATTCTGGCGTCCAGCGCCAGAAAAGGATCAAAAGCTGGAGTTGAACGCCCAAACGGGCA
>NC_029794.2:38580570-38592744 GCF_000816755.2 Arachis ipaensis
TAATTTCATATAGTTTTGAGTATGTTTTTGTTAGTTTCTAGTCTCTTTTTATTAGTTTTTAGGAAAAATTCATATTTCTTGACTTTACTATGAGTTGTGTGTTTTTTTGTAATTTCAGGTATTTTTCTGGCTGAAATTGAAGGAGCTGAGCAAAAACCTGATTTAGGCTGAAAAAGGACTGCTGATGCTATTGGATTCTGACATCCCTGCACTCAAAGTGGATTTTCTGGAGCTACAGAACTCGAAATGGCATGCTTCCAATTGCGTTGGAAAGTAGACATCCAGGGCTTTCCAGAAATATATAATAGTCCATACTTTGCATAAGGATAGACGACGTAAACTGGCGTTCAATGCCAGTTCTCTGCCCAATTCTGGCGTCCAGCGCCAGAAAAGGATCAAAAGCTGGAGTTGAACGCCCAAACTGGCATAAAAACTGGCGTTCAACTCCACAAATGGCCTCTGCACGTGAATTGATTAAGTCTCAGCCCAGCACACACCAAGTGGACCCCAGAAGTGGATCTCTGCATCATCCATCATAGTTTACTCATTTGTTGTAACTCTAGGCTACTAGTATTTCATTCACACGGTGCACCTCATTGCATCTATTTAGTCACGAGCGATACGATCGGCGAGGATTAAGGCTCTAAAATCCTTAGTAATGTCGTTGGTTCATTTTCGTGCTCAAAAGTCTTGATTTAAAGAATTGACACCCTAATAGTTGCATCTAAGAGTTATGCGCGACGCAAAATTCAGTATGAGTTGATTTTTCAAAGAAATGTTATGTTCAAAGAGACAAACAAGTAACACGAATGATGAATTGGGCTTTTACAGGAAAATATTCAAGATAGAGTTTTCAATGTAAGCTATAAGAGAAAGGTTAGATTAAGTTATGAAAATTAGTTGGTGCGCTCTCGCAAAGAAATACTTTGTTGGACGATTCTCTCTTCCAGTACTCCCTTCAACTCGGTCTTGAGTTCTACTGATTATAATGATGTCTTCACTTGTGGTGCAATCAACACTAATCCGGCTTTCGGCACTAAGTCTATCGTAAACTCACGTTCTTTCCAAGGTGGAAATTCTGGTACATCTTCAAGAATGGTCTCGAAAACTCTCTTGTATAGGAATTTGGTCTCACCTTTACTTATACTATGATGCATTATTGGAGGACTTAAGATGCGTGCTGATGCAACATCGTGAGGTTGTAGTAGACACCCTAAGCAAGAAGTTTCTAAGGGATTCTTGGACGTTAACTCCAAAGGGTAAATGAGATGAGTTAAAGTTCTAAGTTGGAGAATGAGAGTGTGGTTGGAAGTGTCAGACTAAATCCATTGCTAGTTTACAACGTGGTAACGATGAGATACGGGACGCGTAACGAGACAATAAGGAGCCACCAATCGAAGTCTGGTAAACAAAAGAGAATTAAGAAGAGATTTATACGCCTAATGCCGAACTAGAGATCGTAAAGTCAAGGACTTAGGGAGCGCAATAATGGTGATAAGGAGCTACTAAGAGTATTGAAGCCTATTGAATCAAGAAGATACCAAGAGAGAGTTATGTGTCAAAATCGGAAGTTGAGATGAGAAACTATTGTCCGAAGCTTACGAGAGAGGATTTTCGAATTGGCCCTGAACTTAATAAAACGTACCACGAATCAAAGAAGACATTTTGGGTGGCAGGGATGAAGAATAAAGTGGCGATACATGTGATTGCATGTTGGACGCATGAGGAAGTAAAGAGTGACCACCAGAAGCCATTCGGAATGTTGCAACTATTGAAGGTTCTGCACTGAGACGACGAAAAAACCGAATTAAGATTACTTCAACAAACTAGAATCGGATAAACAATCAAAACTAAGAGGTTAAACCCCGCTAAGTTAGCCCATTTTAATTTTTGGAGAGTATTGATGGTCAGTGGCATATCAAATTGTTTTCTATCGTACCTTTCGAACCTATCCGACGTACTCCACATTTCGTAACTTCTGAAACACGCTTCTAAAACAAATTCGTGTCTTACAACCTAAGCTAGTTTAAATGAAAGGAGATGGACATTTCGAGTAACGAGGTCAGCTTCAAGAAACTCTGAGTATGCCGAAGGACTACCCACACCTCTTTTCAGATAACTGAATCTGAATTTTGAGGACAAAATTCTTAATTAGTTGGGTAGGATGTAAACCCCACTAAAATTAGTAGATAATTAGTCAATAAATTAAATTTTAATTAGGAAAATTTGAAATGTAAATCTAATATCAAAATAGGATAGAGCTCTTTAAAACAAAAATTTTGACACTAATTTTAAAGAATTTGGCCCAAGATTGGGCCGAACGGGCCAAACCGGTCGAACCAGGCCCCAAATGGGCCCAAGGCCCAACCCACCTTTCCTTAACTAAGTGAGCTGAAGCTCATTTCATCCTTAAGTAAGGAAACACGTTCCTGGAAAGGGGAAGCAAAGAGGAAGGGTTCCAAACCCTTGAGTTCATTGCAAACTTCATAACTTTCCGCTCCGAGCTCCGATCGTTGCACCGTTTGCGGCTACGCGTTCACCGCGTCAAGCTCTACGATTCTATCAGATCAGTTTCATTGGTAAGCTTTTCTCTCAATCCAGTTTATCTACCCCTCTTAGTTTTCAAAAATTATGTATTTGAGTGTTGATATTTTGGTCCTTTTGTGTTATAGGACCCGATTAGCTTGAGAAAAATTCCCACTCTTACTTATTTGGCACTTGGGCATGGTAAGGATCGTTAACCCTAGTTAATTCTTTCATTTAGTGAGTTGGAAATTAAATTGAGTATGTGTATATATGACAATTGTGTTAGGTGTATGAGTATATGTGAGATGGAGTAAGAATTGAATATACTAGAGGCTTGATTGAAAACTTGAGAAGCTGAATTGTGGTAAGGAAGGCTTGAAAGCTTGCTTTGTGGAAGTGTCTTGGGTCATACGTAGAAATTGGCCAAGGTATGGTTTAGGTTTCGCGTATTTAATATGTAATGCCCTGCGAAAACTTAGGCTAGACGACCCTATGATAAGTTGAAATGTGTAATTATGTTGATGTTTAGTAACTTTGATGGATTTATTGAATGATGTTAAGAATGAGTAGTGATTGATGATTTTGTTGAAAGTGTGGTATTGGTGTTTGATGATGAATTTAATTAAGTTTAATGGAAGTTGATTTAGTATACTTGAGATAAATTAGCAATTCTTGATGTAAATATTGAGCTATTCATGAGAGTGATGTGGAGTATTTATTATTTATAATTGTTGAATAAAAGGGTTAAATGTATATGTTGGTATGGTGACAATAGAACTATGTATATACATGGGTATAATTGTCATTGATTTGGATTCGGAATTGTGAAGATGCATGTGTATATGTAGGGAGTTATTGAATGATTGAGAATATTGGGTGTGGTGTGTTGTAAAATAAATGGAAGGTATTGAGAATATTGGTAAGCTTTGATTGTGAAATATTCTGGTATGAAATGAGATTTTGGTAAAAATAGGGGTTTGGTAAATTTTGGAAAAACTGATTTTTAATGAACTTTGGTAGTCCATAACTTGAATCTCAAATTTTGGATGAAAATGAAATTTTATTTCAAATTAAAGAGGGTTTTATAAGCTTGAGAACGATATAAATTTTGTGAAAAACTGAAGTCTATAGAGGTAGTTATGGACGCCGGAAATCTAGTGCGAAAAAGGGAGAATTTTTAAAATGCAGCAGAACCAGAGTTTCTAGTGTGTGCCTACGCACACTGATGTGCGCATGCACCTAGCAGTAGCAACAACTTCACTTGTGTGTACGCACGTCTTTGGGCACACGCACACCTAGTATTTTACAGAAAACGTGCGTACGCATGCCATGGTGCACAGCACGCACCAGGATTTGCTTTCTGCTGGTGGCGCTCGCATAGGTGTGCACATGCACGCACACGCTTTGCTTTTCACGAATTGTTTGCACGCACACTTGTTTGCGTCCGCACACACTTTGTTTTTTTAGCACTTGTATTTTTATCATTTAAACATGGTTTCGGACCTCTAAACCTCTATTTTCATCCTTTTAACCCTAGATCTTATTAGTAACCTTAGTAATTAGTTGAAGCTAGGAAATTGAGGTAACTTGGAAATGAAGAAAAGAGGTAAACATGATGAATTATAGGAGAATGATATGAGGGTTAAAAGAAGTTATGATGCCATGGCTATGATGAATAACTACATGATGAATATGAATGGTTATGAATATTATGCGGCTTATGAAATTAATGATATCTGAGATACGAGTTTCCCTGGGTAACAAAACCGTGCCTTGCCACCACGTGTTCCAGGTTAAAACTCGATACTCTGTTGACTCTACGTCGTAAGGGTGACCGGGCACTTATAAATTCCCGGGAATGGATATCCCCTATTGACTGAGATATAAATGAATGAATGAATGTATGAATTATGAATGAATGAGAAAATCTATGCATAGACTCATGGGGATGTGCGACGAGGGACAGTCTAAGGTTTTTGGACTTGTCGGGTTGGCTGGATAACTGACAGATGAGCCTCATCAGCCATAGGACAGGCATACATCATGTGCATTCTGTTTGTGTTGTCTGCTATACATTTATTTGGATTGCCTAACTGAATATATATTATGCTATTTGTTATATTTGCTACCTGCACTACCTGTTTTCTAATTGTGCTTGAATTTGTTTGGTTGTCTGTCTCTGCTAAGTCATTAGTGATGGAGGAATGGAGGAAGGGTGGACCGATTTGGTGATAAAGTTAGGTTTAAGTAGGTAAGTTTAGAATTCCTTAGAACACCTACCCTTTTTATGGCTTCTGTTTAGAAATTAAGTTTTATAACTAAGTGTTGGCGTTCTAGGATTTCCTCTGGCATTCTCAGGACCTTATATCTTATGTGCGTGGCACCTTTACCATGCTAAGAACCTCCGGTTCTTACCCTTGTGTTGTTGTTTTCAGATGCAAGTCGAGAGGCTCCTCGCTAGGCGTCTGGATCCCTGAAGCAGAGTGGTCCCTTGGTTCTTTTGATTAGCTGTTTATGTATATATATGTACTTAGCTACTTAGCTTTCTCTCTAAGAAACTTGTTTATTTTGTTCCTCTTAGAGGTTTAAGGAGAGTTAAGGTTTTATTTCTGTATTTTGGGTATTTTGGGATACTTATATATGTATGTAAATATTCTCCGGTCAACCTTAGCTTTGTAGGCTGAGTTTGGAGCTTGTTATTTTGTATTCTTGATCCTCTATTCTGGCTCTCTGTTTACTTATGCCTTTGAACCTTAGTGTACGCAAGTTACGTTGTTCTGAGCTGCACTTTTTATTTTATGAATTTTGCTTAATCCATTTTTCAAGGCTCCTAGTATACTATATCCTTTGTTATGTATTATTATATATTTATATTTTATAGGTCATAATACCACACCACCTCTGTTTTACATCCTAGGTGTAAAACTCTGTGTGGTAGGGTGTTACAACAAGCCCATCACTAAGAAGAAGATAGAACAAACTAGAGAGCATGCACATGAGCCTGTGCAGCTGCCTCAGCATGAGATGCCTGAGATGCCTCAAGGGATGTATTTTCCTCCTCAAAGCTATTGGGATCAATGGCATACTTCTGTGGGAGAATTAAGCTCTAACTTGAACCAGTTGAGGATGGAGCATCAAGCGCATTCTACCATCCTCAATGAAATTAGAGAAGATCAAAGGGCTATGAGGGAAGAACAATAAAGACAAAGGAGTGACATTGAAGAGATCAAGCACTACGTTGGATCCTCAAGGAGGAGCACTAGCCGCCACCATTAAGGTGGATTCGTTCTCTTAATCCCCTTTCCTTATGTCATTTTTCTATTTTCTGTTGTGCTTTATTATCTGTTCTCTTGTTCTTATTACATGATCATTTCCATTTATGTCTTAAAGCTGTAAAATGTTCCATATGTCTCTCACCATTACTTAAAAGAAAATTTTATTTAGAATTGAGAGATACATAAATTTCAAGTTTATAATAAGAATAGTTCAATTATCTTGATGTGGTGGCATTGCTTTTGTTTTCTGAATGTATGAATAAACAGTGCATATTTGAAATTGAAATTAAGAATGTTGGCTCTTGAAAGAATGATGAAAAAGGAAAACTATTGTTGATAATCTGAAAAATCCAAAAATTGATTCTTGAAGCAAGAAAAAAGCAGCAAAAAAAGGAAAAAGAAAAAGCATGTTGCAAAAAAAGAAAAAAAATGGATGCGAAAAAAATAAATAGAAAAAGCAAGCAGAAAAAGCCAATAGCTCTTCAAACCAAAAGGCAAGAGCAAAAAGCCAATAACCCTTTAAACCAAAAGGCAAAGGTAAAAGGATGCAAAGATCCTAAGAGTGTGCATAAAAACTCTAGACACTTCTATCTGGGGACTCTAGCAAAGCTGAATCACAATCCGAAAGGGTTCACCCAGTTAAAGTGTCTGTGACATTTATGTATCCGGTGGTAATACTGGAAAACAAAGTGCTTAGGGTCACGGCCAAGACTCTAAAAGCTGTGTTCAATAATCAACAAGAATGAAACTAAGAGGGTCAATAATATCACATGGATTCTAAGTTCCTAAAGAAACCAACACTTCAGAGTTTCAATGGATAGTGAGATGCCAAAACTATTCAGAAGCAAAAAGCTACTAAGTCCCTCTCATCTAATTGAAACTGAGCTTTATTAGAAACTCTAAGATTTATTGTATCTTACTCTTCTTTTTATCCTACTGTGTTTTTAGTTGCTTGGGAACTAGCAACAATTTAAGTTTGGTGTTATGATGAGCGGATATTTTATACGATCACATTGATTTGAATAAATACCCAAACAGGGTATGCAACCCCCATAACCATCGTTTTCTGAAGCCTCACTTAAATATAAAAGGAAAGGTGTGAATAATCAATGCTCTAGAACATATATACAATAATTCTAATATTGGTTAATAATTAATGACTAAAAAATTTTAATATAATTCCTATTAAAAAATAATCTTAGCATACATATTTTCCTTTTATCATGAACTTACATTATAATATAGATCTAATTTGAATATTATTTGATTAGAGTCTATTAATGTTGTAAATGTAAATATTAAGAACTTTAACTTTGAACTTTGTAGGATATGTTTTTGGTATCATTTTCATATAGTTTTTAGTATGTTTTGTTTAAATTCTATTAAGTTTTCATAGGTTTTAGTGTAAAATTCACATTTTTAGATTCTACTTTGATTTTGTGTATTTTTGTGCAATTTCAGGTATTTTCTGGCTGAAATTGAGGAGCTAGAGCAAAAGTCTGATTCAGAGGCAGAGAAAGCACTGCAGATGCTGTCCAGATCTGACCTCCTTGCACTCGAAAGAGCTTTTCTGGAGTTTCAGAAGTTTAATTGAAGCATTTTCAACGGATATGGAAAGCTAACATTCAGGGCTTTCCAGAAATATATAATAGTTTATACTTTGCTTCAGAATTGAAGGCCCAAAAATGGCGTCCAACGCCAGCCTCTTGCCCTATTCTGGCGTCCAGCGCCTAAAGGAGAAGAGACCAATGTCTAACGCCCATAAAGGACCCCCTAGCCATCGTTCAATGTCCTAGAGGCCTCCTAGCACGTGGATCTCAATCAAGCTTAGCCCAAACACTCACCCAGTGGGCCCCAGAAATAGATTTTAGCACTAAAAGACTATTTTATCCTTTTTAATGTAATCCTTAGTCATTAGTTTAGTATTTAAAAACTTTTACCCTCTCATCAAGGAGAGGACGCACACTTTACACATTGATGATTGTATTTCCTATCAGTATGAGTTTCTAAACCTCCTAGGTTGAAGGGAGGAGCTCTGCTGAGTTTTATGGATTAATAAAAGTATTACCGTTTCTCTTCAATCCGTGTTTGATTCTCTATTCTAAGATATATCTTTGTTCTTCTTTCTAAGACCGCGTGCCTGACAACCACCCGTATTCTTCTTGGTTTCGTGTGACAACGTAACTGGAAAGCATTGAACCACTAGCTTGATTATACATCTCTTAGACGGCTAATCCACGACTTCGTTGGGGACTTCTCGAGATACCAGTTCAGCCAAGGTATGGGGAGATTAGAGTCTTTGTGGTAGAGGCTAGAACCCAAAGGCATAGCATTCTCTGATCCAGAAGATTCAACCTTGTCTGTGGCGTTTTGAGTAGGATCATTAAGGAGAATGGACTGCAGGAGCTTCACCCTTAATCAGAATGGATCCACACTAACCCTGGGGTTCAGATCTGGAGGAGCACTGGTGACCTCTCAACCAGCGTTGATAACTTACAGCCTACCATAGAAGAAATTATTCACAGTTGAAGAAGACAGTAAAACCAGAGTTATCCAGAAGCATAAAGCATCTCCAAGCCTTAACCATCTTCTTATCGTTGCAAACATATCAACCTAGTTAAGTTCTCTTTATTTTCTTTTATGCATTAAACAAAATACCTACTTCTTCTATTCACCTTACCAAGATCTACAAGATAACCATATCTTGCTTCAAAGCACAATCCTTGCGGGATCGACCCTGACTCGCTCAGGTATTACTTGGATGACCCAGTGCACTTGCTGGTTCAGTTGTACGAAGTGTGAAAATTCGTGCACCAGGGAACAACTAAGAAGTCCCACGGGTACCAGTAGAACCCCTCCCTCTACCACAACCACAAGGTCGATCCGTGACACCTCTACCTCTCGTCATGCTTGCAAAGAGTATATCAATTAACACTAGTCACAAAAACAATGTAATAGCAAAGATAAAATTTATAGACACTTTAAATCACATAAATCAGCAAATACAATATAAATCCTGTGTATATTTATATTATTTGGAAAATTTTTTGGCATAACCTCCCTTAAAGTTGGACATATATCCATCTTTATGGTTCTCACAAATTCAACTAACCTCAATCATAAATTAAAACTTAAAAATAGCCACAACATATCCAAAATAACTTAATCAATTAACTAATTAGTTGAGTTCCTAACTACTTAGGTGTTTTAATTTATTCATCATCAAACCTATAACTTAATCAACAACACCTCAAAATATTTTTTATTTAGAATAAGAACAAATCAAAACCAAATAAAAAACACAATTATAATAACAAATCAGAAATAAAATTATAATAACAAATCCTTATTCCTATTTTAGAAAAAGAAAAGTTCAAAAGCATTACCTGAAGAAGAGCACTAGCGTCGAGAAGAAAAAGACGATAGAAGCAGCGACAGCAGCGGCAGAATTCGACAGCAGCAACGGTGATGGCAAAACCGGTGAACAATGCCGAAGAAAAAGGGAGCTGCCGGTGTCTAAGGGGCCTTTCGGAGAAGAGGGGGCTGCCAAAGAGATGAGAGGGGTAGAGAGAGAGGGAGGCGAGAGGGTTAGAGAGAAGAAAATTCAAATGTGGGAGAAGATGGTTTGCGGTTCGAATTTAGTGCATAATTACCGTCAGATTTACCAGCGGGTAAATTCGATGCTAACATATTGCGGGTTACCAAACACAGCGTTCCACTAAGTGGATTTACCATTGGATTTTTCACCGGTAAACCCGACCCTAAATGTTACCCATATTTTTTCCGTTTTTCCTCCAATTATTACCGGTGAATTTACCGTCGGAAACGAAAATCTATCGGTAATATTTTGACATGACGAATTTGACCCCTAAATCGCCGGTAAATCCACCGGTAAAGACGCCGCTATTCTGCGAAGCTAAATTCGATGATAATTCTGACGGTATTCAGCGTTTTTCGTGTTATGATAGCCCTAAAAAGTTAATCCTTTTAGTTAGAAAAAATTATTCTAAAGGACGGTTAGAAAGATTTAATTATTAAAAAATACCTTTAATACTAAAATTATTAAGAAGGATTAATATTTGTAATATTTAAGGAGAAGGACCAAACTTTTTTATAAAGAGATAAATATATCTTTAATTATTTTTTCATTTATTTTTCATAATCTTTATAGATATGACTTTCGTTTCTTCTAAAATTTTGGTTAATTTTATAATTATTTATTTTCTCATTTATGCGGATATGTTTCTTTGAAAAATTCACTGCTTTTGTGTCACAGGTTGGTTTGCCCATGCTGTGTTTGATTTGAAGTAGTTCTCTGAGGATTTCAAACTTAAAGTGTAAACTATTTTTTTTTTAATTTAGGGTTTAGGTTCAATGCCCACGATGCTGATAGCTTGGACCAAGAACAAGAGTTTCACTTCTTTCGCTTCTTGATAAGAACCTGCGGATTTCGATACTCTTATGATTTGTGGAGCCGTTTTCTGCGATTACATTCTCACTTTTTTTTTTATATTTTATCTCTGGAATATTTTGTGTATTTGAATGGAGCTAATGAGGACTAACCCGAATTGAAATTACCGTCTAAAAATTATTATCCTTGATGTCAAATTCTGGCTTAATGGGGCTTCCATTCATTGATGATTAACAAAACTATAATCAGATTAATTGGTGTTATTAAACTAAAAAATTTTAGTAATATTCAATATTTTAACTAACAATCCTAATTTGGTTAATGTGTAGAATGGGAACCTATCAAACTATAAACATCAATTGGTAGTTATAGTAACAATTTCTTGACAAGAGTTAATATTTGGAATTAGTTTGATTAGGTTAAGAAGTTGTTGGAAATATTATTGATTAAATATTTAAAATAAAGTCAATACATAATTATTGATTAAGAGGGATAGAGGCTCTTTAATAGAGTCAACAATGGAGGCTTATTTCATAGTCACTTGACTGCCACTTGGGGCCAAAATCAAATTACTAGATGAAGATCGTTGAAATCATAATCCCTTGTTTCAAGATACAAATTTCTGGATAAATTCATTGCTATTGCTTTACATTTTCATCAATTTTTTAGCTAAGATTGACATAATAAGATGAATTAATGTTTTAATTTTCATAATAGGGATTTGTTACAAAATTGTTTTTCAGGTAGACAAACCCAAAATTAAAAGCTATACTTCTTATCTTTCGCTCAAATAATGTTTGGCTTCCTTAGAATTAATTAAGTCTTACTAATGAGGAAGGCATCATTGTTTTGATATCCTTATTTAATTTAATTTCACAAGCCTATGGTGGAAGAAGATTGTGCTTTTGAAGAGTCCAAAAGAAGGAGGAAAGAAAGGATACAAGACTGCATAAATAAGAAAATAAGTGAGAAAAATAAATAACTATGAAGATGTCCAAAATTTTAGGAAGAATGAAAGTTATATTTACGGTTAAGTACAATTTTGGTCTCTAAGGTACAGACTGAAAATGTTTTTCATTCCTAACCTTTTTTTGCATATAAAATCATCCCTAAGGTTCAACGTAATTTTAAAATCGTCCTTCGGATCAAAATACACTTCTCTTCTTCTTTTTCTTCTTCTTCATCACAACGTCTCTTCTTCTTCATCAAAAATAAAGATAGAAGCAGAAACAAACGTAGAAACAGAAGCAGAGAGCCAATGATACCTCTTCCTATTCTAGAAACAGAGATATTATAGCTCTTTTTTCCTATTTTCACTCTTCACTTGTAAACACCAACCAAGGAAAAAAGAGAACCAGAAAAAAAACTGATTCATTGATTAATGGATTCGATAAACTCGTTCAAGAGGTATGGCAAAGTAGACGAGGCAGAGAAGCAAGCCTTTTAGAAAAAGAATCGCAAGCGCCTCATCATACTCATAGTCTCCTCCATGGTCCTCATCGTTGTCATCATTGCCGCCGTCCTAGACACTGTCTTACACAGTCGTCGTTCCTCCTCCTCTATGGCCCCTCAAAGGAGCTATCCCCGTAGAAACAAACGCGAAAACAGAAGCAGAAACAACCACTCATGGATGCGCAATAAGATCAAAGAAGCAGAATCCGAATCAAAAGCACAAGAACAATGAAATCAGAATCAGAATCAGAAGCACAAGAATAATAAAATTAGAATCAGAATCAGAAGTAGAAGATCAAATCAGAAGAAAAAAAAATTAGAAGCAGAATGAATCAGAAATAGAACCCTGGACAGGACCAGCGGTGAGGAGCAGGGCGAGGATGTGAAGTGGCGGTGAGGACCAGAAGCAACGGCGAGGACCAGAAGCCGCGGTGAGGACCAGAAGCACCGGCGGCAGTGGTGGAGTGCGACAGCGATGAGGTACCCCTCTTCCTCTCCCCGGCCGAGCGT
>NC_029794.2:38592776-38612255 GCF_000816755.2 Arachis ipaensis
TCCCCCCTTCCCTCTTCCCCCTTCTTTTTTCCTGCCCCCACCCTCTGCGTGATTCCCCCTTCCCCTTCCCCTTTGTTTTCTTTCTTTTTTTTTCTTTTTTTTTTAAATTTGATTTTTTAAGGGTAATTTAGTAATAAAAATTAAATTTTTGGTAAAAATGATGATTTTAAAACTAAGTTAAACCTCATGGACAATTTTGTATAAAAAAGAGGATGGGGACGAAAAAAATTTTCAGTCTATACCTTAGGACCAAAATCGTACTTAACCCTTATATTTATAAAGATTTTGAAAAATAAATAATGAAATAATTAATGATATATTTGTCTTTTTATAAAAAAATTTGGTCTTTCTTCTTAAATCTTATAAACATTAATCCTTATTAATAATTTTGATATTAAAGGTCCTTTTTAATAATTAAATCTTTCTAACGGTCCTTTAGAGTAATTTTTCCTTTTAGTTATATCTTAAACTACTGGATCATAAACCTTAACTTTTAAAACACTAGGTGAAAAAGCAAAAATATTGATAATCTGTTACATTATATATAACTCGATTTTTATTATACACAAATAGTCATAAATCATCTTTATTTATCTTAATTCTAACTTTATAACCGACGAGCTTAATCACATCATTTCTATCTTAATGACCAAATAGTCATAACATCAATCTCATTCATCAATCCTATACCTTAAAAAATACCTTTTATATCTCAACTAGGGATATACACATACGATTAGTTTTATGATAGCTATATGTCTATAAACTATCACTAACATTCTATATCCATAGAATTCTTATACCTCTTAAACACTTATTGATTTGAGTGTCAGAGTATCTTTTGTAGGAACCCACCCAGCGTGTTCTTTGGCGTCCGAGTTATACTCACTGCATCAAAGAAAATGTGTATTACAATATCGCAAGGGACTATACCTTAGAAGTTCATTAGTAAGAGAGTTATTGCCGGTTTAGAATCAATCAAAACAAGAATCAATTCGTTGGTAGCATAGTCCAAACCAACAATGAATTCTCTTAATCAAATGTTAAATTCAATTCAAATTAACCGAGAGTAATGAAACCTCGGGTCATTCTCCCTAGGAATGCAATTGAAATGTTACTCTTTCGGTTGTGAGGAAAAGGGGTTTCAAATCAAAGAACTAAAGATTAAAAGAACTAAGAAATAAAAGAACTAAGGAATGATCAAAATTGATATTAATACAAATAAAAAGGAACAAGATCAAAACTAGTGAAAATGCAAAGGTATGTATAAAAAGCCTTGACTTGGGAATGAGGATCCAAGGAATTCTATCGTCGCCATAACCATAACTATGATAATTATGATGAGTCAATCTCGCTTAGTCTACCCCTAACATCGAGGAGTAAGTCAAGCAAGCATAATTGACCTTAATTCATAAGTCCTAACCAACTTACCAAACTAGTTGATAAAAGGCTAGCTTTAGTGGAAATAAGAGTCAACTAACTCCCCAAGAATTACCACTAAATGCCGGACATTATGACTCTAGTAACCTAGGAACTCAAACCCCAAGCCAAGGTGTGAAAATCTACTCAAAATTACCAAGTGGTATTTTTACAAACACTTGGTGGGCATAAAACCAAAACATGAGAATTTGCAAAGGAAAATAGAAAACTATAACCAACTATTCACAAAACCAAATATAAACAAGTAACTGAGCATAAAGAAAGCAATAAACATTAAATTCATCAATCAAAACTTCAAAAAACTCAAAATTGCAATTATAAACAAAATAACTTGAACCAAAGGAAATGAAAGTAAAGACAATGTAATTAAAGAGAAAATTAAGAGTACTTACAATTAAAGAAGCAAAATCCAAAATCAAAGTTTGCTATAAAATGCTACAATGAAAATTGATAAACCCTAAGAGAGTAATCTACTCTATACTACTCCTACTCCTAATTAACTATGCAAAAAAAATGTAAAAATGATGCCTCCTACTCTAATGCCTTCATAAGTGTTGATATCCCCTTCATATAGCATCAAAATCCAGCCTTCAACCCTTCCAAAATGGGCCAAAAGCCATCAGAAATCGCAGCACGTGTTTCATTAATGAAACCACGTGCAGGGTCCTGTGCGTACGCACAGATGTGTGCGTACGCATACTTGGCTGAATGTTCTTCCGTGCATACGCACAGATGGTTGTGCGCACGCACACTTCGCTGTGTGTGCTTTTCCTTGTTTTCTTCATGTGTTCTCTCTTCTACACGCCTTCTTCCACTTTTGCTTAGCCAATCTTGCCTAAATGACCTGAAATCACTCACGAAACATATCACGGCATCGAATGGCATAAAAGTGAAATTAATTTGCTCAATTTAAGCACAAAATTGCATGTTTTCACATTTAAGTTCAATTTAGGAATCAAACACAAAAATATGCTATTTTAGTTCTTAAGTATGACTTTATGTGATGAAATCCGTACAAAATTGAGTCAAAATATATCATAAAATATGGATTCATCATTCATCCATACAAAAATATTTGGCGCCCAGTGTAAGACGGGTAAATCAATTATTTTCCGCTCCACCGAGGTTCAAAATATTTGAATTAGTTTCAAATTCTTGAATCTATTTCAGAAACATCAATCAATTTTAAGTAATATCGTTTTAGCAATTTATGTATTCTAAAATTCTTAATTATTCAACTTTTACTCAAAACTGAGTTTCACAGAGTCATATAACATTGATTGAAGACTATAAATAATTCAATTCGATTAACAAAAAATTATTGATACAAATTTTAAATTTATTATACTTTCTATTAATGATCCGAAGCTCAAACTCCTAAAAATTTGAATAAATCAATGTATATTCTATAATATTTTTTTTACTTTCATGTTCCTTAATTACTTCTTGTGTTGTATATAATTGTTGCTAGAATATCCCAAAAGTCAGGATATGAAAATCTAAAAAACTTTTCCAAAAATTAATTTTAAAGTTTGACAAATTACAACTTCAAAAGAAAAAATATGAACATCACTTACTAGTTATCTCTCTAACAGTTCTTCATTTCACGCGTAAGCATGATGGACGCGTACGCGTCACCTGCCTTGTTTTGTTTCATGCGCACGCGCGCGTCGACTTTACGACCTCTGCTCTCCCATTTCTGCCCTGTTTCTTTTCCTTTCTTCTTCTTTCTTCTTTCTTCTTCCTTTCTTACTTTCTTCTTCTCCATCTTTTCAAAGTTTCACTTCTCATCTCTATCCACTTTCATTTTCATTTGTCTATTGCGTTCGCATCCTTTCATTCATTGCATTTTAACTTTATGCTTGTTCTTATTTTCTCCTCTAAGTTTGCTATCTTTCCATTGGTGTTGAATTTTCTTACTCAACTGTTGAATATTTCTTGAATTGTTTTTGTGCCTCGTGACTTATTTCATATTGATTGGGTGATAAAATTTTTAGGTCAATGCTTAATCTCTATTAATACTTGCATTCGTTGTGCATTGATATGAACTCACGTTGTCATTCATGACCCACTTTTTCTTACTCATTATTGCGATTTTTTCACCGTTGATATGCCATTCGCTTACCTTGTTTTCTCACTTACATGTTGTAGCTACCATGTAGTTGAGAATCCCACTCTTATGTGACATTAGCCCCCACCTATATTCTATTTGCTTTATTTTTTGGCATATTCTTTTGTTCTTTTCTCCCCTTTCAGGCTGGCCACCAAGAAGGGAAAGGAAAAGCTTCTAAATAAGGCGAAAAGCAAGTCTCTCCGCACAATCTTTTAAAGAAACTCATCAGTGGTAGCATCCCACCCCTTGCTCATCTATGAATGCACCGAGGACGGTGCAATCTTTAAGTGTGGGGAGGTCGAGGACCGACTTCCGTGGGTAACTACTTCTTTTTCCAACACTAATTCTTAATCTTCTTTGTTAGTTAGTTGTTGCATTGCATGATAGATTGCATGTTAGTTAGAATTTGTACATATTTTACCACTTCTTTCTTGTTAGGACTACTTGGTTGAAGTGATGATTTCTTTTCCAAGAAACTGTCGTAGGGCATTTCGCTAATTTGAGTCTAAACTTTTGTTGAGCTTGTTTGAAGAATTTATTTTGGAACATGGTTTTAGAGCTAGAACACACAAACCCAGTGAGATTTTGAGCCTATTGATTCGTTGCATCTTATCAACCAATATTTTTTTGGTATGTGTTGTTCTCTCTAAGATTGTGATCTTTGTCTTGCTTGATTCTATATGTCCATTGATTGATGTATGCATGCACTTATGTGATTGAGTCCTTTGTTTCACTAAGCTCACATACCCATATGGCCTTACCCTTTTATCATCCTTTGCAAACCAATGTTGAGTCTATTTTACCTCATTTGTTCTCTATTTTAGCACATCACTAACTCTAAGCGGAAGATAATGAATGTCCTTAATTTGAATCCTTGGTTAGCTTAGACTATTGAGAGTGTTCATGATTTAAGTGTGTGGAGGTTAGGTTTGGGAACATTTGGTTTGGAAATTGGGTATGTTATACTTTTTGTAAAAATGTGAAAGGAATTTTGGGCGCATGTTCATGCATTCAATAACTTAATCATATGCATTGATCTCTCATGTATATATAATCCACGACATATATAAAATGCATAAAAAAGAAAAAAAAAGAAAAAAAAGCAATAAAAGGGGACAAAAATTCCCTAAAGAAAGTGGTGATAGCAATGCATATGAGTTGTATTCAAATTTGGGATGCATGAATATGTGGAAAAGAAAGTCAATGGGTAGTTAGGTTTTGCATTTTGATTACATGGATTGTCTTAGGTTAGGTGGGAAGTTTAGGTTAATCAAGAATTCAGATTTTAGTCCACTTAACCAAATACATTCCTACCTTGACCCTAACCCCATTAAAACCCTTAAAAGACCTCTTGATATGTGTGTTCATGCATTGAATTCTTGTTGATTGGTAGAAGAAGAGCAAGGCTTAGAAAGCAAGATTAGTAGAGAATTGAGAGAATCGACCCTCAAACACTAGAGAGATTAGAGTGCAAACATTTCCGGCGAGGGTTCGATGCTCAATTTCTTGTTCCCAGCTTTCATGAGCTTTCTTCTTACAAGTTTGTTTGTACTTCATTTTGAAATTTGAATTAGTGGAATTCATGAATACATGGTCTAGTCCTACTTGTTCATATATTCTTGGAGATTAATTTACTTTTAACCAAGTAGGTAGAACCATTTAGCATGTAGTTGCATTCATATAGATAGGTTGCATTGTATAAGTCCTACCATTTATTTTGGTTCCCTTGAGCTTAGCATGAGGACATGCTAATTTTTAAGTGTGGGAAGATTTGATGAACATCTATTTTATGACTTATTTTGGATCGAATTAATTGGATTTTATCAACTTTACTCACACTTATCCATATAATTTGCATGTTTTTAAGTTCCCTTCCGAATTTTATGCTATGATTGAAAACATGCTTCCTAGGCCTTTAAATTACTAATTTTTAATCCTCTCTTATTACCATTCGATATCGTGGTGTGTTTGTGGTGCACGGAATTGTGATCACACCTTTCACAACTCCGGTACAACTGATCAGCAAGTGTACTAGGTCGTCCAAGTAATAAAACCTTACGCGAGTAAAGGTCGATCCCACAGAGATTGCCAGCTTGAAGCAAGCTATGGTCATCCTGTAAATCTTAGTCAGGCAGATTCAATTGGTTATAAGTTTTGATAATTGAAAGATAAATAAAACATAAAATAAAATAAGATACTTATGTAATTCATTGGTGATAATTTCAGATAAGCGTTTGGAGATGCTTTGTTGCTTCTGAACCTCTACTTTCCTATTGTCTTCATCCAATCATGCGTGCTCCCTTCCATGGCAAGCTGTATGTTGGTAGATCACCATTGTCAATGGCTACCATCCGTCCTCTCAGTGAAAATGGTCCAGGTACGGTTTCTGTACGGCTAATCAACTGTCGGATCTCTCATCTCGGATGAAAAATACCAGGCACAGCTACCCCACGGCTAATCATCTGTCGGTTCTCACTTGTGTCAGAATAGGATCTCTCTATCCTTTTGCACACTGTCACTGCGCCCAACATTCGTGAGTTTGAAGCTCGTCACAGTCATCCTGTCCCAGATCCTACTCGAAATACCACAGTCAAGGTTTAGCCTTTCTGGATCTCAGAAATGCTGCCAATTGGTTCTAGCCTCTACCACGAAGGTTCTAATCTCACGGATTCGAATGCTCTATTGTCAAGAGAGGCAAGTCAAATCTGTGGATTAGAAAACCAAGAGACTATACTCCGGCTGTCGTCCAATGACTACGTTGAACATCATGTAGACCACTTGTGGTTGTCAGGCACGCGGATCTTGGCTAAGCGAGTAACGAAGATAGTGGGTGATTGTCATGGGTCACCCCTTCATTCTGACTTAACTGAATTAAGTACGAGAGTATATCTTGCAGAAGAAGTAAGCATGAATTGAAAGAGAAATAATAGTACTTGCATTAATTCATGAAGAACAGCAGAGCTCCGCACCTTAATCTATGAGGTGTAGAAACTCCACCGTAGAAAATACATAAGAGAAAAAGGTCTAGGGTTCGAACACTTCCGATCAGGGTTCGATGCTCAATTCCTTGTTTCCGGATTTCATGAGATTTCTTCTTGCAAGTTTGTTTGTACTTCATTTTGAAATTTGAATTAGTGGAATTCATGAATACATGGTCTAATCCTACTTATTCATATATTCTTGGAGGTTGATTTACTTTTAACCAAGTAGGTAGAAGCATTTATCATGTAGTTGTATTCATATAGATAGGTTGTATTGCATAAGTCCTACCATTTTTCCTTCACTCTTTTGGTTCCCTTGAGCTTAGCATGAGGACAATGTAATATTTAAGTGTGGGGAGATTTGATGAACCACTATTTTATGACTTATTTTGGATCGAATCCACTAATCCTTTAAATTATTAATTTTTAATATTCTCTTATTATCATTCGATGTTGTAATGTGTTTGTTAAGTGATTTCAGAGTTTATAGGGTAGGAATGGCTTAGAAGAAGGAGAGGAAGCATGCTAAAGTAGAAGGAACACAAGAAATTGAAGATTTGAGAAGTTGGAACCGACACGTATGCGTGGATGATGCGTACACGTGACCAGGAGCTTCGTCCAACCGATGCGTACGCGTGGATGAGGCGTACGCGTGATGAGCGTTACGTGCTGCAATAAAGTGAAAATATTGGGGGAGATTTCTGGGCTGCTTTTGGCTCAGTTTCAGGTCCGAAAATGAAGATAAGAGGCTGGGAAGTGGAACAGGAGTGGAATCCATCATTCCATTCCACACACTTTTAGTTAGAGATAGATGTAGAATTCTAGAGAGAGGATCTCTCCTCTCTCTAGGTTTTAAGGTTTCTTCTTTTATGTTCTGTTTCATCTAGGTTTAGATTCTACTTCTTATATTGATTCAAGTTCCTCTTTTAATTTCTTGTTATTACCTCCTTGTTTTCTTAGTTTTATACGTTATTTCCTTTACCTTGTTGTTTTATTGTTCATGACTCTTTGTTGATTCTAATTTTCTTTTAATGCACTTTGAGGTATTTTATGTTTATTGTCACTTTCTTTAATTTGTTGTTATTGTTTTCTTACAATTGTTAATCTTAGATTTTATTATTTCTTCTTAATTTTTTATGTTTTTGTTTTGTGCCTTCCAAGTGTTTGATAAAATATTTGGTTGAATTTTAAAATGGATTTTTGTGTTCTTGGCTTGGATTGAGTAATTTGGAGACTCTTGAATTGTTAAAGTCTCTTGTTGATTGGTAATTGAAAGTTCCTAGTTGGCTTAAGCTTCACTAAATCTAGTCTTTGATTAGGACTTGTGAACTTAAGTTGATTTTGCTCACTTGACTTTCCTTCAATTGTTAGAGGTTAACTAAGTGAGAGCAAAAAGCAATTACCATCACAATTGACAATGATAATGAGAATAGGAATTCCAATTCCCAACCCTTGCTATGACTTTTCTTAGTTGTTAGTTTATTTTGTTATTTACATTCCTTGTTCACCATTAAAAAAAACCCAAAAAAAATACTTTTCTGCAACCAATAATAAGTACACTTCCCTGCAATTCCTTTGAGAGACGACCCGAGATTTAAATACTCCATTTATTTTTATTGGTTTGCATTGTGACAAACAAATTAAACGTTGACCAAGGATTGTATGTCAGTTTAGAACTATACTTGCAATACGATTTTATTGAGAAATTCTTTACCGACATAAATCCTCCGTCAATAAGTTTCAAGTATATTATGAGTTATTCCGATTATTTTGATGTGGTGGCCTTGCATTTATTTCTAAATGTATGAATTAAAAGTGAATGATTGATATTGAATTTGAGTGTATTGATTCTTGAAGAATAGTGAATTTAGAGAAGTATTATTGATTCTCTGAAAAAAATATTGATTCTTGATACAAGAAAAAGTAAAAGAAAGAGAAAAAGAAAAGCTCAAAAAGAAAATTTAAAAGAGCAAGGATCCAAGGCTTTGAGCATCAATGGTTAGGAGGGTCATAAATTGGCCTAAAAAGCTCAAATGAGTTGCTATCCTAACTAAATGCTTGTGGTGTGAAGGTGTCAAGTAAAAAGCTTGAGACTGAGCAGTTAAAGTCGTGATCCAAAGATAAAGAGTACGCTTAAGAACTCTGGGCTCCACTGTCTGGGAATTTAAGAAAAGCTAAATTCGAATCCAAAGGGTTCCCCTAGTTAAGTGCTTGTGGCGTTTATGTATCCGGTGGTAATACGAGAAAACAAAACGCTTAGAGTCACGGCTAGGCTCAAGAAGGTGCAAAGCACCAAAAAGAAGCTGTGTTCAAGAATCAAGAAAAGCTAAAAGAAGAGAATCAATAATATCAACCGGATTCTAGTTCCAATAGATGTCAATATTTCTGAGCTTCAAAGGAAAGTGAGATGCCAAAACTGTTCAAAAATAAAGAGCTAATAGCCACATTCAATTATTTAGCACTGAGCTTTATTGACAACTCTGAGACTTATTGTATCTTTTTCTTCTTTTTAGTCCTACTTGTTTTCAGTTGCTTGAGGACAAGTAACAGCTTAAGTTTGATGTTCTGATGGGTGGATATTTTATACCCTTTTTGGCACTATTTTCTTAGTGTTTTTAGTTATATTTTGTTGAGTTTTATTATGTTTTAGTACAAAATTCATATTTTGGATGCTACTTTGAGTTTTTGTATTTTTCTTATGATTTTAGGTGATTTTTGGGTGAATCTGGCAAGTTTTGGCAAAGTCTGATTCAGAGGCTAAGAAAGGATAGCAGATGCTGTCAAATCCTGACCTCAATGCATTCAAACGAGCATTTCTGGAACTACAAAGGTCCAATTGACACGATCTTAATGGCGTTAGAAAGCTAACTTTCAGGGCTTTCCAGCAATATATAATGACTGCCTAAAATGGGCATTGAACTCCCATATTACCCCCTTTCTGGCGTTCAACACCCCAAAAGGACCAAAGCCAGCGTTGAACGCCCAAAACTGGTATTCAACGCCACTAAGGGAGCAAGGAAGCAGTGTGGACACTCTCTAGTGGGCGTTCAATAGCCACTCCTTCAAGTTAGACGCCATGTTCAACCCAAACACTCATCAAGTGAGCCTAGAAGTGGATTTTTGCACCTTTAGCTTAAGCTATTTCATTTTTGTAATTTCTAATTATTATTAATATCTTTTTAGGTCAAGTTATTAGTATAAATAGGAGGAAGATCACTCTTGTTAAGATCTTCGATCATCTATCATCTTCTTCTAACCTATTTTCTGTTTTCTCTATAAACTATGAACGGCTAAACCTCCTAGGTTAAGGATAGGAGCTCTGCTCATTCCTATAGATTAATATAATTATTTTTCTACTTTAATACATGTTTGATTTCATTCTATGATGTATTGTCGTTCTTCATCTTTATGAATCTGGGGTGGAACGAGAGTATGACCCCTTATTCTACATGAGTTCTTTACGAGTCCTGACCCAGATAGTATTGAGCTACGGCTTGAGAGTACATCACGGGTTCCAACAAGTTACTTGGGCTAATTGGGATACGTGACATAAAATCCCATTTGTCATGGGTAATTGAGGTCTCTGTGTCGCTAAGGCTAGAATCATAAAGCTTTATTCTCTGTTTCTGAAAATCTGACCTTGTCTGTGGCGTTTTGAGTAGGATCATCAGAGATTGAATTGCATGAGCTTAACCCTCTTCTAGATTGAACTATCACAGCTGGTGTTTGGTTTGGATAAGAGGAGATTAATGACCACCACCCCTGGCTTAATCACTTACTGCCTTGCCATTGAATGAATCACTCATTATTAAAGTAGTCATTAAGAAGTATTACTCCGGAAAAATAAGCATCTCCAAGGCCTTAACAGATTTCTCACTATTGTGTTTACGTCAATTTTTAATTGCTTTCTTTATTGTTTTGTTTATCCGCCTACAACAACAACAATCAACTTTCTATTCACCTAACTAAGATCTGTAGAATAACCACAGCTTACTCAATCCGACAATCCTCGTGGGATCGACCCTCACTCACTTGAGGTATTACTTGGACGACCTGGTGCACTTGCCGGTTCAATTGTGCGAGTTTTATTTTTGCGCACCAGCACAACAGAGAGACGATATTCGGGTTAGCTACCGGATGTGTCGGGTTTTGGCTGTTTAACTGACACGTGAGCTCATGACCAGTAAGATAGACATGCATTATAGTGCATTTCTTTGAGATTGCTTGGGTTTGCATAATTTTTTAGCTTGCCCAATTGATATTCTGTTAACTGCTGATTATACTACGTGTAATAATTATTCTCTATGTATTGTTTGATTGTCGATTTGATTGCTTGTGTTTGTGACTTGTTTGTTTGGATTATGGTTGAGTGTGGTGGCTTGTAAGTGATTAATTATGTTTTGGGCCGAAGGCTGTGAATTGATTATGCTTTAGGCCGGAGGCTGTAATTAATTTATATTTAAGGTTTAGCAAAGTATGAAAAATTAAACTGATTCAGCATAGACTTAATAAACCTATGCTTGGAACATGTTGGTCATTCATACAATTTAAGTAACTTTTAAGATATTTATAATAAAAATCTAAATTTGGATTTTTGGGTAATTACTTGTTGATTTTCAAAGAGGTTCATAAGACGAACGATGATCACTACAGTTGAAAACAACTTTCTTTTATATATCTTCTTATGACAATTCTAAAACTCCTCTGGTGAGACTGTGTGGTTAGGTTCTCACCCCCTATAGACTTATCTTTTCAGAAAACGGACGAAGAAGCTTATGAAGAGATTACTACATTTTTGGTTATGCGATATTGTTGTATTAGCTTAGTTATTAATTTTTTTCTCGCTATTATTATTATATTTTTGTAAAGAGGGATAGGGGTCATAATTGTAATGATATCTAATATTTGTAAGTTACTTTTATAAAGGACTCTTATTATTATGTATATATATACATACATGAAGTGATGTAATTGGTTTGTATGTATGCATGTTTGTAAAAAGATAAGAAAAGTATTTTCGGTTTTCAAAGAGAAGTTGATACAGTTTCAAGTTAAAGGCTTTTATTTTATTACTAAATATATAGATGTTGTTGTAATATCTTCTTTATCAGAGTGGCGCAGCCGGAAGTGTGACATTCTGGTAGTAAGGATGTTACATCACCTTAATGTGGGTTTTAAATTACATAAATAAGAGTATAGTACGACCACCTATTGATAAGAGCCTTTCTCCTTCGATATACTATTTGGTTGCATCATGGTAAGAAGCAAGTTGAAGAGAGCTCTAGCTGCAAACGAGTAATTGAAAAAGTGAAAATCATGTATCCCAAGTAAATTCAATGTCACAAATAGCCAACGAGGCATTCAATTTTACAATAAAACATGAGAGCAAGGACACAATAACGGCTGAACATGTTGAAGATGATGAAGAGCATTTGTCGTATTTTTATGAAGGTCCAAATTCAAGGTGAGGGATTTTAATGATCTATTTACAAATAAAGAGCATGAATTATATTCCGAATGCTCAAAATACTTAAAGTTATCCTTTTTAGTGAAGTTTTATCATATTAAGTGTATGTGCAGTGTAAGTGACAAGGCAATGTCCATTATTCTAGATTTATTGTGAGATACATTTGAGCAATCAAAACTTTCGAGGATATTGTATGAAGCCAAAAGTCTATCAAAAAGTTAGATATTGAATACAGAAAGATAGATGCATGTCCAAATGATTGCATGCTCTATCAAGGTAATGATGAAGACTTGACCAAGTACAAGTGATGTGGAACTTCAACATGGAAACAAAAGACGCAGAAAGATTCAATTATTAAGCTCAAAATACCTGTTAGGAAAAATGAAAAACCTTTACCAGTGAATATTCTTTATTACTTTCCTCTCATACCACGACTGCAATAGTTATTCATATGTAGCAAAACATCAATTCACATGTTATGGCATAAAAAGGCTTATAATAAGGATGACTTGTTTGGGCATCCAAAGAACGCTGAAGCATGGAAAACATTTTATCAAAGTATACTCATTTTTCTAAGGATCCGTGCAGTGTTTGCTTAGCCTTAGCTAACAACAATTACTCCTTTAGGTAATATAAGCACAAAGTATTCCATCTGGCTTGTGATTTTTATTCTATACGATCTTTCTCCATAGCTTTGCATGAAGCAGACTTCTTTTATTTTATCTATGATTATTCCTAGGCCCAACATGTCAGGTAATTTACATGTTTTACTTGCAACCTTTGGTTGATGAGTTGAAGCAATTATGGGATAGCGTTGAAACATATGGTGCTAACGAGGAAAATACTTTCAAGATGTTTGCGGCACTAATGTGGACTATTAGCAACTTTCTAAGATTGAAAAACTTATCTAGGTGGATTACACACAGTGGGTTAGCATGTCCTATGTGTAACTTGGATGCTAAGGCTCAGCAGCTCACATTCAGTCAAAATGAGGTTTCATGGGTCATCATCATTTTCTAAATCAGGGCCATAAATTTAGACTAGACTAGACCATAAATCATCATTTTCTACCAAAGAAGTTGTCTGGAATAGATATCTTGAGGCAAGAGTCCAATGTGCATGTCTCATTCAGTAAGAGTTCAAATATGACCGTAAAAAAAAGACACAGTGGTCAAGATGCCGACCAGGATGACTCGCATAGAAAAAAGAAGAGTGTATTATTTGACCTCTCAAACTGGGAGGATGATATGATGCATCATATCCTCGATGTAATGCATATAGAGAAAAATGTTTGTGGTAATATGGTTTTCACTATATTAAATGATAGTGGAAAATTAAAAGACAATCTTAAAGTTTGCAAAAACTTACCGTGCATGGGCATAAGGCCTGAATTATGGTCGTGCAAAGGTGGTAAATATCCTTCTGTCATATGTACAATGTGAAATTTACAAAACGATGTTTTCCTAAAGATTATAAAAAATATGGTCTTTCTAGACCGTTACCGGTTACTTTAGCAATATTGCTCGTTGTGTTGACTTGCCATAACGTATGTTTTCTGGGTTGAAAAGTCATGACTTCCATATTCTAATGGAATATTTACTTCTAATTTTGTTGAAGAATACATTGCCTGCCTCGGTGTCCACTGTGATAGCCGATCTTTTTATCAGTTTTTCAAGAACTTCGTGGGAAAGCCATAAGCCCTCTATGACTTGTTGATCTCCAAAATCATGTTGTCTAGACCCTGTGTAATATAAAAATGATTTTTTTTCCATCCTTTTTCACAGTCATGGTTCACCTTATCATGTACTTGTTGAATAAATAAATCTTGGTAGTCTAGTGCATTATCAATGGATGTATCCAATAAAAATGTTAGTTTCTAAAAAAACCCCTTTATGACATCAAATTCGATCAATTATGTATACTAAGTGTATCCTTGTATTTATATGAAAGGTATCTGGGTTGTTTGAAGCAATATGTACGTAATATGGCACAAGCAGAAGGCTCAATTGTGAAGGTCTACTTATCTGAGAAAATTCTAACTTTTCTATTCTAGATATCTAGATAATATTGAGACTAGAATCAACCAACTAGTGTGAGTTCATGATCAACCTATTGACATTAGACTTAATTTAAGGAAAAATATGTTCCCAAAAATTAAAAAGTCGTGAGGGGCTGCTTCACATTTTATACTTACTCCAATGGAAAAACATCTCATGTGCTAGTCAACTGCGAGGTTGTGAAAGGATTTATTGAGTAAGTATGCTTTTTTTTTCCAAACACGAATATAGCTCTTTCTACCCATTGACTATTTGGACTAATTTTCTATTATTTCAGAAAAATATTTAAGGAAAAAACAAAGAAACGGTTAGAGGATCAAACAAGGTCACAATCTAAGACAGATAGTGTTGTGGATTAGAAATTTTCTTGGTGGTTCAAGCATGAGATTGACAGAATATTGTTATGACCAATGTTTTTTTGGCCTATAATATATCTATCTTTGATCTCACTGAGGATGCTTGTTATATGGTGCTAGGTTTCAATGAAAAGTATGCAATATTTGAATGAAATAAAGATGCTTGCATGCAGCCCCATGCTTCAGGCAAGATATTTTGGGGTGTACAACATCAATGGATGCAAGTTTAGATCTATCACAAAGGAAAAAAGGGATGAAAACTCAAATTAGTGGAGTTTATCTTTTAATATAAGAAGTTATACAAGCATGTGTGACAATGGAGTGGTTGTTGCCAGTGTTCCATATTACGAAAAAATAGTGGACATAATTGAATTGAACTATAGCTATCATTTCACAGTTGTATTATTCAAGTGTATTTATGCTGATACAATTATCAGTAAAGGCATCAAACAAGACCATTTAAGCTTTACTAGTGTTAATTTCTCTTGTCCGATACATATCGGTAATAAAGATGATGAACCATACATATTCACATCAAAGACTCATTGACGAACGGATTTTTGCTAGTAAAGAATTCACAAGAGTAATCACGTCTTAAGTATAGTTTCTAAACCAACAAAGAATATTTTCATACAAAAACTTGTTGTCACTAAAGCAAACCCAATAAAATTAAACCGAAGTATTTAAACCTCAGGTCGTCTCTCAAGGAATTGCAGGGAGGTGTATTTATTATTGGTTATGGAAGGTTATCTTTTTGGGGTTTTTGAATAAGGAACAAGAAAAGTAAATTGCAAGAAAGTAAATTAATAATTAAGAAAACTCTTGGCAAGGTATGAGAATTGAACGTCCTATCCTAGTTATCCTTATCAATTGTGATGAGAATTGTTCATTGCTCCCACTTAGTTAACCCTTACTAAATAAAGGAAAGTCAAGTGAACTAATCAATTTGATTCCTCAAGTCCTAGTCAACTCCTAAGGAAAGACTAGCTTTAGAGGGATCCAAATCAACCAGAAAACTCTAATTATCAGTCAACAAACGAGTTTGATAACTCAAGCATCTCCAATTACTCAACCAAAGCTAAGAATGTAAAAAGCTAAATTAAAATCATAAATATGAAATACCTCAAATTGTATTAAATAAATAAATCAAATCTAACATGGAGTTCATAAACCAAATTGGGAAAATAAATAAACTAGAACGCTAGAATAAATAAAAGTAGAAGAGAAACTAAACTAAAGGAACATTGAACCTGGAATTGAGAAGAAATAAACCTAAAACTAAGAGAAATCATAAAACCTAGAGAGAGGAGAGAGCCTCTCCCTCTAGAAAACTAAATCTAAAACCTAAAATTATGTGAATGAATGTTGTATGAGTTCCCCCTTGTGTTCCCCCCATTCTGCAGCTCTTATTCTGTGTTTTTCGGGCTTAGAACTGGGCCAAAAGGAGCCCAGAAATCGCCCCCAGCGCTTTCTGCAACTTTCTTCACGTGGCGCATGTCACGCGTACGCGTAGGTCACGCGTGCTCGTCTTTGGCGAAATTCCTTGTCACGCGTATGCGTCGCTCGTCTTCTGCGCTAGGCACGCATACGCATCGTCCACACGTGCGCGTCACTGCCAGCTTCTCTAAACTTCATTTTCGCACGTTCCTTCCACTTTTGCATGTTTCCTTTCCATCCTCTAAGCCATTCCTACCCTATACAGCCTGAAAACACTCAACACACGGACCACGGCATCAAATGGTAATAAAGGATAATTAAAATTGACAGTTTAAAGGCCTAGGAAACATGTTTTCAACTATATCACAAAATCAGGAAGGAATTGTAAAACCATGCAAATTATATGAATAAGTGAGCAAAGAATTGATAAAAACCACTCAAATTAGCACAAGATAAACCATAAAATAGTGGTTTATCACTCATCTCGTTTACTATATGGATGATGAAGTAGATAAAGAATGGAGTGTAGTGGTTCATTTGAAACCATGAGACTGGTATGACATGGGAGAAGACAATGAAGAAGCTAAAGTTGATTTTTGTCCACAACCAAGGTTGAACATGTCAACTGAAAGTGACATTAGAGATTTACAGCTCACAATGAATGATGACATAAAAGACTCCACAGATGATGCTTTTGATAATAAGGATGAGGCTGGAGAATATAAATAGTAAAAAGTTAATGTAATTTAAGAATTATCTTTGTATAATAGACAGAAAAATAATGTTATTTATGTTAGCAATTTGCTTGGTATATTATGATCTGGAGTTTGATATTTTAATGTAAATCTGCTGCTTTATTAGTTTTATCTAAAAATATATTTTTTCTTTTTTATAACTTATTATTAGGAAAAATTATTTTACAATGAAAAAGTAATATCGTTGTTGATGTTATTGTTATTGTTGTGAAGAGTTGATGGTTTTAATAGGACAAATGAAAATGGAAGACTTTTATCATGCTGTGTGAGCACAATATTTGCTAAAGAAATGACTTTTGCCTCCTCATTCCCTTCATTAGAACATACAATTTCTGTTGCCAGAGACATAGTTTAATAATCTTGATATTAGGTGTTAGTTGGAGGCTATATCAGCATGCTCTACCATGTAGGTTTGCACCCTAATGCTACCATTAAAAATTTTTTTGACTTACTATGTGTAATATGTAATAACTTGATATATGCTATTCTAGTTGCTTCAATGATATTTCTTACATTAAAATTGGAACTTGAAGGGACTGCATGAATAGGAACAAAATTACAAGAAAAACATTGGGCATGCTTTTCTAACATGTGCATCTGAGAAGAGCTTTAAAGACATACTTGTTGAATTGAAGGTAAATAAATAAATCTATGAAATAGAAAGTCCATCATTTTCTGATGGTGTGTTTTACGAAAAAGATCCTGAACTATATATTTATTGTGTTGATGTGCTATACAAACAAGTTACTTGTTGAGTTGGATATTACATTACAGGAGGAAATGAAGATTATAGAATTTCACCTCATAGAGCTTTTTTACAAGAGAGAACGAATCCGCTTCGAAATTGTTAGCCAATTTGCTATAACTAGTCCTAATAAGGTAGATGGTACTTGCTGTTTATTTTGTTTGGTCATGAAAAATGTCTTAACATTTTAACGTACATTTTTTCTAAATTAGTATCTAATTAAACTTGGAAGTTCTTACTTATGACTTGAGCATACTTGCATTGTTTTATGCATGTTGAAATTGTCAGAGTTAGCTGAAGATGGAGGCAAAACAGTTAATGATACTCTAGATGGAGCAGATGTAATAACCCAATTTCTAGTACGTCATGATCATACCGAAAATTGAGTATTACCAACTTATTTCCTAGATATAACAATTATTTAATAGTAAGCATGTAACCTTGTTAGCGCGTAATCAAATTTTCAAAAAAACTTTTTCTTTATACAAAAGGATACGGAAAATTAAATTAACATACATGAACAACAATACAAAAAATAAATACATGAATAAAAAAGGTAGTCATAATAATATACATCATGTACATATATATAGAGACATCATCAAAAAGAAGACAGTTAATACATTTTCATACATCCTTTATCCAAAATATATACATATATAAACACTTGACACTCCGGGGCTTGACCCATAGAAGAAACCTTTAGTGTGACGTTCAAATTAGCCTAAGAAGTCTAACAAAATTCTAGTCTCTCTATGGGTCTAACAAAAAGTGAGAGTCTAAACCCAAAATACTGGTGCTAAGCTGAAGCACGTTAAAACGAGCTACCGTATTCGAAACTGTCTGCAGTCAAGCATCGCTATCAAAAGATGAGATCTCCACCACCTCAAGATACTCCTCAGGGTCCTCATTGTCATTATCAGATATCTCTAGGATATTATAGGAATCTTGGGTACCACTGTCACTGCACTGATCTCCGTGTATAGGTCCACTAGCGAACACAGGTCCGTTCACTGGCATCTACTCTAGTTTCTCTACTGAAGGACCCAATTGATCTTCTGACTGCGCCCCCAATGAATGTGATGCAATCGGCTCAAAAGGAAAGTCTCCATCAAGCTGAGGCGCGGGAACATACTCCTCAACTCGAACAGGCTAAAGGATTACCTAATTCCCTGGATGTGCTGCATGAGGGTGTCAAGGTTTGTCCAGAAAGGATGGTGAGCTATGTCCGGGTGAAGCCACGATAGCAGAAACTCATATGGTGCATCAGCATCGAAGTGAAGAGTGTTTATATCGGGTGCTGAAAAGGGTGTTTACGTAATATATACAAGCGTACTCGAGGCTCGGCGGCTACTATATAGAAACTACGATGTGCCGGTTCTTCATAGATATATGGATAATCAAGCTCGTAGAAGACCAGTCCCATCTCCATCTAAAGGGGGAAAAGAAGGGGTAAGAACTGAGAAGCCCTTAGTAAGGTCGGGGTAGCTAGTTAGATTCATTTTATTATATACTCAGCCATCAACCACAATCAGCACAGCATAACCAACTTAATGTTTAGAGAACAAAGAAATTAGGCACAGCACACACATAATTACAGATAATGGATTTCATAGAAAATATGCGCAAACAATATGATGCATGTCTATTCCTAGTTCAGGTAATGAGTTCATCTGTCGGTTTTTACCCGCTCCCGATATAATCCAACACCGTATGTCAGATATGGCTTTCCAGTGGCATAACCTCTACAAGAAATCCACTTTACAACATGCCAAATGTAACCTTTGTAAGCCCTCTCCATTACAGGCGCTGCTTCTCCAGCTGAAGTATGTTTCCCCTACATTAGAAAGTAATTCTGGGTGGACTCACTACCATATCTCTATTACACCTCTAGTAGTAGACACAATCAACAGTTACTTATCTTTTCTCTTTTCTTTTCCTTTTTTTAACTTCACATACTATCTTCGTACTATTCTCTCACTATTTCCTAAATGTTTTATGAAAGGAGAAACTTAAGGTTCTCAATTTAACGCTGTATTTCTAACACTTTTAAAAATCTTATTATTTTATCTTCTTTCTTATTTAATAAATAAAAAGAATAATAACATTAATAAAAATATACTAATAA
>NC_029794.2:38612411-38613338 GCF_000816755.2 Arachis ipaensis
TCAAAGATTAGTAATATTTAGTATTTCTATTTTAACATAAAAAAACCAGTTTGTAAGGCTTTATTTTAAATTTTTAGAAATTTCATTTTAAATCTCAAGCTTTTAAATATTTTATTTTTTAACCCAATAATTTATAAAATCACTAATTTAACTTCATATTTCTAAAAATAACCTTGAACTTTTATAAAATATATGTTTTACCCCTGAACTTTTATTTATTACTCAAAATACTCCCAAACTTATATAATTACTATTTTTAACCCCGATCTTTTATCAAATTACATTTTTATTCTCAAAAAGAAATTTAGTGTTGGTGACTAACAATCCTTATCAAAACCGAAACCTTCTCTGGTGATCTTTCAAAATATATACTTGATTTTAAATCTATTTTCGAGCTTTACAGTTACCGATTCTTCACAACTTTTAATTTAATCTCTCCACCATCAAACCTCATCAATTTCTACCAATATTTCACATCACACTAGCCCCAAATTCATCAACAACACTCACGGTTATGGGATGTGCCAATTGGCCAAACCATAGTCTCAATAAAGCAACAATATATCAACGAAATTCAACATAATTTTAATCAATCTCAAACAATGATCAACAAATTAAACCAACATTCACTTATCATAATCATATTTAATCGGTATGAAATTACCAAACCCTATCTTTGTACGAGAATTACAACAACTGAAGCTCCAGTGAAGTCTTCTGAATGAGAAATTGAAGAATAAAATGTTGAAAATTGGTTACTCCTTCCAATGCTTCAACTCGGCCGAACCACCATGGAGGGAGAAAACTTTATCGTCGATTTTTTCCAAACAAAAGTGACATCAACATGAAGAGAAGAAAGATACAAACACTTTAATCAGATTAGATTTTTTATTGGAACTACGGATCTCAAGAAATCAAGCTCAGAAG
>NC_029794.2:38613404-38627239 GCF_000816755.2 Arachis ipaensis
CATTAGTAACTGGTGCACGAAATTGTGATCCCTGATAATGGCTCCAAAAACTTGGTGCTCTTAATCTTAATTCATAATTTGTCACAACTTCGATACAGCCAACCAGCAAGTGCACTGGGTCGTCCAAGTAATAAAACCTTACGTGAGTAAGGGTCGATCCCACGGAGATTTTTGGTATGAAGCAAGCTATGGTCATCTTGTAAATCTCAGTCAGGCGGATATCAAATGGTTATGGAGTTTTCGAATAATAATAATAAATAAACAGAAAATAAAGATAGAAATACTTATGTAATTCATTGGTGAGAATTTCAGATAAGTGTATAGAGATGCTCTCGTTCCTCTGAACCTTTGCTTTCCTGCTGTCTTCATCCAATCATTCCTACTCCTTTCCATGGCAAGCTTTATATAGGGCATCACCGTTGTCAATGGCTACATCCCATCCTTTCTGTGAAAATGGTCCAAATGCTCTGTCACGGCACGGCTAATCATCTGGAGGTTCCCGATCATACTGGAATAGGATTCACCCTCCTTTTGCGTCTGTCACTACGCCAGCACTCGCGAGTTTGAAGTTCGTCACAGCCATCCCTTCCCAGATCCTACTCGGAATACCACAGACAAGGTTTAGACTTTCTGGATCTCAGGAATGGCTATCCATGGGTTCTAACTTATACCACGAAGATTCTAATATCTCGGACTCGGTCCTCTGTATTAGATATCTAAGAGATACTCATTCTAGCTTGTTTGCATGTAGAACGGAAGTGTTTGTCAGGCACGCGTTCATAAGTGAGAATGATGATGAGCGTCACATAATCATCACATTCATCATGTTCTTGGGTGCGAATGGATATCTTAGAAGCGGAATAAGTTGAATTGAATATAAAACAGTAGTACTTTGCATTAAATCATGAGGAACAGCAGAGCTCCACACCTTAATCTATGGAGTGCAGAAACTCTACCGTTGAAAATACATAAGTGATGAAGGTCCAGGCATGGCCGAATGGCCAGCCCCCAAACGTGATCAATATGATCCAAAGTTGAACTAAAAATCATAAGATAATTATACAATAGTAAAAAGTCCTATTTATACTAAACTAGCTACTAGGGTTTACAGAAGTAAGTTATTGATGCATAAATCCACTTCCGGGGCCCACTTGGTATGTGCTTGGGATGAGCTTGAATTTTACACATGCAGAGGCTTCTTTTGGAGTTGAACGCCAAGTTGTAACGTGTTTTTGGCATTCAACTCTGGTTTGTAACGTGTTTCTGGCGTTTAACTCCAGACTGCAGCGTAGAACTGGCGTTCAACGCCCTTTTGCGTCATCTAAACTTGGGCAAAGTATAGACTATTATATATTTCTGGAAAGCCCTGGATGTCTACTTTCCAACAACGTTGAGAGCACGCCATTTGGAGTTCTGTAGCTCCAAAAAATCCACTTTGAGTGCAGGGAGGTCAGAATCCAACAGCATCAGCAGTCCTTCTTCAACCTCTGAATCTGATTTTTTGCTCAAGTCCCTCAATTTCAGCTAGAAAATACCTGAAATCACAGAAAAACACACAAAATCATAGTAAAGTCCAGAAATGTGAATTTAACATAAAAACTAATAAAAACATCCCTAAAAGTAACTAGATCCTACTAAAAATATACTAAAAACAATGCCAAAAAGCGTATAAATTATCCGCTCATCACAACACCAAACTTAAATTGTTGCTTGTCCCCAAGCAACTGAAAATCAAATAGGGTATTACCTCCGGATACATAAATGCCACAGACACATAACTGGGTGAACTTTTTTAGATTGTGACTCAGCTTTGCTAAAGTCCCCAATTAGAGGTGTCCAGGGTTCTTAAGCACACTCTTTTTTTTTTTTTTTGCTTTGGACCTTGACTTTAACCGTTCAGTCTCAAGTTTTCACTTAACACCTTCACGCCACAAGCACATGGTTGGGGACAGCTTGGTTTAGCCGCTTAGGCCAGGATTTTATTCCTTTAGGCCCTCCTATCCACTGATGCTCAAAGCCTTAGGATCCTTTTTATTTAACCTTGCCTTTTGGTTTTAAGGGTTATTGGCTTTTTGCTCTTGCCTTTTGGTTTTAAGAGCTTTTGGCTTTTTCTGCTTGCTTTTTCTTTTTCTATTTTTTTCTGCAAGCTTTGTATTCACTGCTTTTTCTTGCTTCAAGAATCATTTTTATGATTTTTCAGATTATCAAATAACATGACTCCTTGTCATCATTCTTTCAAGAGCCAACATATTTAACATTCATAAACAACAACTTCAAAAGACATGTGCACTGTTCAAGCATTCATTTAGAAAACAAAAAGTATTGTCACCACATCAATATAATTAAACTAAGTTCAAGGATAAATTCGAAACTCATGTACTTCTTGTTCTTTTGAATTAAAAACATTTTTCCTTTAAGATAGGTGATGGATTCATAGGACATTCATAACTTTAAGAAAAAGTTACTAAATACTAATGATTATGTAATAAGACACTAACATAGATAAGCACTTAACATAAAGAAAACGAAAAACAAAAAATTTTGAGAACAAGGAATGAGTCCACCTTAGTGATGGTGGCATTTTCTTCTTGAGGAACCAATGATGTCCTTGAGCTCTTCTATGTCTCTTCTTTGTCTTTGTTGCTCCTCCCTCAGAGCTCTTTGATCTTCTCTAATTTCATGGAGGATGATTGAGTGCTCTTGATGTTCCACCCTTAGTTGTCCCATGTTGGAACTCAGTTCTCCTAGGGAGGTGTTGATTTACTCCCAAAAGTTCTGTGGAGGAAAGTGCATCCCTTGAGGCATCTCAGGGATTTCTTGGTGATGAGCTTCTTCATGCGTCTCTTGAGATCCATGAATAGGCTCTCTTATTTGCTCCATCCTTTTCTTAGTGATGGCCTTGTCCTCATCAATGAGGATATCTCCCTCTATGTCAATCCCAGCCGAATTGCATAGATGGCAAATGAGGTGAGGAAAAGCTAACCTTGCCATAGTGGAGGACTTGTCAGCCACCTTGTAGAGTTCTTGAGGTATAATCTCATGAACCTCCACCTCTTCTCTAATCATGATGCTATGGATCATGATGGTCCGATCTATAGTAACTTCAGACCGGTTGCTAGTGGGAATGATTGAGCGTTGAATGAACTCCAACCATCCTCTAGCTACAGGCTTAAGGTCCAATCTTAGTTGAACCAGTTTGCCTTTTGAGTCAATCTTCCATTGAGCTCCTTCCACACATATGTCCATGAGGACTTGGTCCAACCTTTGATCAAAGTTGACTCTTCATGTGTAGGGGCGTGCGTTCTCTTCCATCATTGGCAAGTTGAACGCCAACCTCACATATTCCGGACTGGAATCTAAGTAGTTCCCCCGGACCATGGTAAGATAATTCTTTGGGTTCGGGTTCTTACTTTGATCATGGTTTCTGGTGATCCATGCATTAGCATAAAACTCTTGAACCATTAGAATTCTGACTTGTTGGATGGGTTTTGTTATAACTTCCCAACCTCTTCTTTGGATTTCATGTCGGATTTCCGGATACTCATTTCTCTTGAGTTTGAAAGGGACCTCGGGGATCACCTTCTTCTTGGCCACAACATCATAGAAGTGGTCTTGATGGGCTTTGGAGATGAATCTTTCCATCTCCCATGACTCAGAGGTGGAAGCTTTTGTCTTTCCTTTCCCTTTTCTAGAGGATTCTCCGGTCTTAGGTGCCATCAATGGTAATGGAAAAACAAAAAGCTTTATGCTTTTACCACACCAAACTTAGAATATTACTCGCCCTCGAGCAAGAGAAGAAAGAAGAGATGATGAAGAAGAAGAAATGGAGGAGAGGAAGAGAGGTTGTGTTTCGGCCAAGAAAAGGAAGAGAGGGTTGTATTGTGTGAAAATGAAGAAGAATGGAGGGGTTTATATAGTGGAGGGAGAGGGGTTAAGTTCGGCCATTTAGGGTGGGTTTGGGTGGGAAAGTGATTTTGAATTTTGAAGGTAGGTGGGGTTTATGAGGTAGGTTTATGGGGAAGAGTGGATGGATGTGAGTGGTGAATGGGTAATAGGGAAGAGAGAGATTGAGGTGATTGGTGAAGGGTTTTGGGGAAGGGTGTTTATTGGGAAGAGAGGATGAATGAGAAGAGGGAAAAGTATGAGTGGAGGTAGGTGGGGATCCTGTGGGGTTCACAGATCCTGAGGTGTCAAAAATTTGCATCCCTGCACCAATTAGGCATGTAAAATGCCTTTGCATGCAATTCTGGCGTTTAAACGCCGAATTGGTGCTTGTTCTGGGCGTTCAGCGCCCAGATGTAGCATGTTTCTAGCGTTGAACGCCAGTTCTATGCTTGTTTCTGGCGTTCAGCGCCAGCTTTCCTCAGTGTGCATTTTTGGCGTCTGAATGCCAGGATGCTGCTTGTTTTGGGTGTTCAACGCCAGATCCATGCTCTGTTCTGGCGTTGAATGCCAGCCAGATGCTCCTTACTGGCGTTTAAACGCCAGTAAGTCCTTCCTCCAGGGTGTGATTTTTCTTCTGCTATTTTTTATTCTATTTTTGATTTTTCTATTTATTTTATGACTCCACATGATCATGAACCTAATAAAACATGAAAGAACAATAAAATAAAAATAAAGTTAGATAAATAAAAATTGGATTGCCTCCCAACAAGCGCTTCTTTAATGTCAATAGCTTGACAGTGGGCTCTCATGGAGCCACACAGGTGATCAGGTCAATTTTATAGACTCCCAACACCAAACTTAGAGTTTGGATATGGGAGTTCAACACCAAACTTAGAGTTTAGCTGAGGCCTCCCAACACCAAATTTAGAGTTTGACTGTGGGGTATTTAGTTGACTCTGTACTGAGAGAAGCTTACTGTGCCTCTTTTCCATGTTTACAGAAGGATGACCTTGAGTTTTAAACACAAGGGAGTCCTCCTTCAATTGAAGGACTAGTTCACCTCTGTCAACATCAATCATAGCTCTTGCTGTGGCTAGGAAGGGTCTTCCAAGAATGATGGATTCATCCTCATCCTTTCCAGTATCCAGGATTATGAAATCAGCAGGGATGTAAAGGCCTTCAACGCTCATGAAGGGCGTAAGGAGGTTTAATGGAATCTCTATGGTCTCTAGATGAGCCTCAGATTCCTTTGGTTCCTCAAAGGGAAACTCCTTGTTGATCACTGGACGTCCCAGGAGGTCTTCCTCCTTGGGATTCACATCCTCCCCTTCTTTCTTGGATTCGGCCATGATGGTTATATCAATGGCCTTGCACTCTCCTTTTGGATTTTCTTCTGTATTGCTTGGGAGAGCATTAGGAGGGGTTTCAGTGATCTTCTTACTCAGCTGGCCCACTTGTGCCTCCAAATTTCTAATGGAGGACCTTGTTTTATTCATGAAACTCACAGTGGCCTTAGATAGATCAGAGACTAAGTTTGCTAAATTAGAGCTATTTTGTTCAGAGTTCTCTGTCTGTTGCTGAGTGGATGATGGAAAAGGCTTGCTATTGCTAAACCTATTTCTTCCACCATTATTAAAGCCTTGTTGAGGCTTTTGTTGATCCTTCCATGAGAGATTTGGGTGATTTCTCCATGAGTGATTATAGGTGTTTCCATATGGTTCACCCATGTAATTCACCTCTGCTATTGTAGGGTTCTCAGGATCATAAGCTTCTTCTTCAGAAGATGCCTCTTGAGTACTGTTGGATGCAGCTTGCATTCCATTCAGACTCTGAGAAATCATATTGACTTACTGAGTCAATATTTTATTCTGAGCCAATATGGCATTTAGAGTATCAATTTCAAGAACTCCCTTCTTCTGAGGCATCCCATTACTCACAGGATTCCTTTCAGAAGTGTACATGAACTGGTTATTTGCAACCATGTCAATGAGTTCTTGAGCTTCTGCAGGCGGTTTTTTTAGGTGAATGGATCCACCTGTAGAAGTATCCAATGACATCTTAGCTAATTCAGACAGACCATCATAGAATATATCCAGGATGGTCCATTCTGAAAGCATGTCAGAAGGACACTTTTTGGTCAATTGCTTATATCTCTCCCAAGCTTCATAGAGGGATTCACCTTCTTTTTGTCTGAAGGTTTGAACATTCACTCTAAGCTTACTCAGCTTTTGAG
Organism: Arachis ipaensis; assembly: GCF_000816755.2. Taxonomy (NCBI): domain Eukaryota; kingdom Viridiplantae; phylum Streptophyta; class Magnoliopsida; order Fabales; family Fabaceae; genus Arachis; species Arachis ipaensis. Next base: position 38,619,523 of record NC_029794.2, read on the forward strand.
GAGGGAAGAACTTGGCTAAGAAAGCCGTGACCAGCTTATCCCAAGAGTTCAGGCTATCTTTGGGTTGAGAATCCAACCACACTCTAGCTCTGTCTCTTACAGCAAACGGGAAAAGCATGAGCCTGTAGACTTCAAGATCTACTCCATTAGTAATATCACATATCTGCAAGAATTCAGTTAAGAACTGAAAAGGATCTTCAGATGGAAGTCCATGAAACTTGCAGTTTTGTTGCATCAGAGAAACTAATTGAGGCTTAAGCTCAAAATTGTTTGCTCCAATGGTAGGGATGGAGATGCTTCTTCCATGTAAGTTGGAATTTAGTACAGTAAAGTCACCAAGCATCCTCCTTGCATTATTATTATTTTCGGCTGCCATCTCCTCTTCCTGTTTGAAAATTTATGTAAGGTTGTCTCTGGATTGTTGTATTTTAGCTTCTCTTAGTTTCCTCTTCAGAGTCCTTTCAGGTTCAGGATCTGCTTCAACAAGAATGTTCTTGTCCTTGCTCCTGCTCATATGAAAGAGAAGGGAATAGAAAAATAATAATAGGGATCCTTTTTACCACAGTATAGAGGTTCCCTTGTTGTGAGTAGAAGAAAAGAAGAGTAAAAGAGAAAAGAAAGGAGAATCCAAACAGAAGGGTGAGGAGAGCAGAGATATGAGATGAAGAGAAGTATTAGTAGATGAATAAATAAATAGAAGAAGATGAGAGGTGAGAGGATTTTTGAAAATTAAGAATTAAAATTTAAAGTTAAATTTCGAAAATAGTTTTTAAAAAAGGGTTAATGATTTTTGAAAATTAAGAATGAAATAAAATTAAAATAATTAGTTAATTAAAAAGAAATTTTGAAAAAGAGGGAAGGGATTTTCGAAAATTAGAGAGGGATAGTTAGTTAGGTAGTTTTGAAAAAGATAAGAAACAAACAAAAAGTCAATTAGTTAGTTGAAAAAGATTTGAAATTCAATTTTGAAAAGATAAGAAGATAAGAAGTTAGAAAAGATATTTGAAAAAGATAGGATAAAAAGATATTTTTGAAAAGATATGATTGAAATTAGTTTTGAAAAAGATTTGATTTTAAAAATCAAAATTAATGACTTGACTCACAAGTAATCACAAGATATGACTCTAGAACTTAAAGTTTGAATCTTTTTTAACAAGCAAGTAATAAACTTGAAATTTTTTAATCAAAACATTAATTTTTGATGATATTTTCGAAAATTATGAAATAAAATTAAGAAAAAGATTTTTGAAAAATATATTTTTTTTTTAAATTTCGAAAATAAATAAGAGAAATGAAAAAGATTTGATTTTTGAAAAAGATTTTGAAAAAGATAAGATTTTTAAATTGAAAATTTGATTTGACTCATAAAAACAACTAGATTTTAAAAATTTTTGAAAAAGTCAATCCAAATTTTCGAAATTTATGAGTGAAAAAGGGGAAGATATTTTTTTTATTTTTGAATTTTTAATGATGAGAAAGAAAAACATGAAAAATGATGCATTGCATGAAAATTTTGGATCAAAACATGTGATGCATGCAAGAACACTATGAATGTCAAGATGAACACCAAGAACTTATTTTTGAAAAATTTTTAAGAAAAGAAAATATGCAAGACACCAAACTTAGAAATTTTTCATGTATAGACACTATGAATGCAAGAATGCATATGAGAAACAAGAAAAGACACAAAACAAGAAAATATGAAGATCAAACAAGAAGACTAGCCAAGAACAACTTGAAGATCATGAAGAACACTATGAATGCATGAATTTTCGAAAAATGCATAAATTTTTTTAAAAAAAATGCAGTTGACACCAAACTTAAAAATTGACTCAAGACTCAAACAAGAAACACAAAATATTTTTGATTTTATGATTTTATTATTTTTTTTTTGGATTTTTGTATATTTTTATTTTTTTGAAAATTATTTGAAGAAGAAAAATAAAGATTTCAAAATTTTTAATATGAATTCCAGGAATTTTGTGCTCTTTAGTCTAAAGCTCCAATCTGAGGGTTAGACATAGCTTAATAGCCAGCCAAGCTTTAGTATGCTATTACATGCATTGAAGTGATTAGTTGAATCCTCAGTCCAAAGGAATTTGGACATGGCTTTACAGCCAGCCAGGATTCAACAAATCATCATGAAACACTAGAATTCATTCTTAAAAATTCTGAAATAATTTTCGAAAACAAAAGAAAAAATATTTTTTTTTCGAATATTAATTGGGAAAAACAAAAAAAGAAGAAAATATTTTTGAAAAATTTTTGAAAACTTTTTGAAAATAAAATAAGAAGAAAATTACCCAATCTGAGCAACACGATGAACTGTCAGTTGTCCAAACTCGAACAATCCCCGACAACGGTGCCAAAAACTTGGTGTTGTTGCTGGACCAACTTGGCACTGATGTTACCGGACCAAAACTTGCCAAAAACTCAAACAATCCTCGGCAACGGCGCCAAAAACTTGGTGCACGAAATTGTGATCCCTGATAATGGCTCCAAAAACTTGGTGCTCTTAATCTTAATTCATAATTTGTCACAACTTCGATACAGCTAACCAGCAAGTGCACTGGGTCGTCCAAGTAATAAAACCTTACGTGAGTAAGGGTCGATCCCATGGAGATTGTTGGTATGAAGCAAGCTATGGTCATCTTGTAAATCTCAGTCAGGCAGATATCAAATGGTTATGGAGTTTTCGAATAATAATAATAAATAAACAGAAAATAAAGATAGAAATACTTATGTAATTCATTGGTGAGAATTTCAGATAAGTGTATAGAGATGCTCTCGTTCCTCTGAACCTCTGCTTTCCTGCTGTCTTCATCCAATCATTCCTACTCCTTTCCATGGCAAGCTTTATATAGGGCACCACCGTTGTCAATGGCTACATCCCATCCTCTCTATGAAAATGGTCCAAATGCTCTGTCACGGCACGGCTAATCATCTGGAGGTTCCCGATCATACTGGAATAGGATTCACCCTCCTTTTGCGTCTGTCATTACGCCTAGCACTCGCGAGTTTGAAGTTCGTCACAGCCATCCCTTCCCAGATCCTACTCGGAATACCACGGACAAGGTTTAGACTTTCTGGATCTCAGGAATGGCCATCCAAGTGCAGAAACTCTACCGTTGAAAATACATAAGTGATGAAGGTCCAGGCATGGCCGAATGACCAGCCCCCAAATGTGATCAATATGATCCAAAGTTGAACTAAAAATCATAAGATAATTATACAATAGTAAAAAGTCCTATTTATACTAAACTAGCTACTAGGGTTTACAGAAGTAAGTAATTGATACATAAATCCACTTCCGGGGCCCACTTGGTATGTTCTTGGGCTGAGCTTGAAGTTTACACGTGCAGAGGCTTCTTTTGGAGTGGAACGCCAAGTTGTAACGTGTTTTTGGCATTCAACTCTGGTTTGTAACGTGTTTCTGGCGTTTAACTCCAGACTGCAGCGTAGAACTGGCGTTCAACGCCCTTTTGCATCATCTAAACTTAGGCAAAGTATGGACTATTATATATTGCTGGAAAGCCCTGGATGTCTACTTTTCAACGCCATTTAGAGCCTGCCATTTGGAGTTCTGTAGCTCCAGAAAATCCACTTTGAGTGCAGGGAGGTCAGAATCCAACAGCATCAGCAGTCCTTCTTCAACCTCTGAATCTGATTTTTTGCTCAAGTCCCTCAATTTCAGCCAAAAAATACCTGAAATCACAGAAAAACACACAAACTCATAGTAAAGTCTAAAAATGTGAATTTAACATAAAAAATAATAAAAACATCCCTAAAAGTAACTAGATCCTACTAAAAACATACTAAAAACAATGCCAAAAAGCGTATAAATTATCCGCTCATCAGTAACATAATGATTAGAAGAAATAAAATAAATGATGAAGCATTAGCAACTCTAAGTTCATCAAAGAATACCGATATTTACTTATATCGGTGAATATCGAACCCAATAATAATATTATTATCAAAAATCTATTTTAATTATAGCATGTAAAATAAAATAATAATATAATAATAATATTACATTATTTATTTTATTTTCGAAATCTAGAACCGACTCGTCAAAATAAAACTAATAACTAAAAAATAAATTTTTGAAAAAAAAACATGTCAATATAAAAACTTAAGGCGTTACAGCAGGGACTGAAACATGTGACAGTTTAGTTGAGTTCACCACCCTTGGAACTGACATTGCCATGAATTTCGATTTAAATAATGTTTCAGAAGAAGACAATGGAGCTTTAGATGGACAACAACTAAAAAGTGATGCACATGTTACAGATAAGGGCTTCAATATGAACAAAAAACTATATTTAGAGATGATTTGCCAGGTCAATATGATGTTTCAAGGAAAATTTGATCTGAACAAAACACTAGTAATATATGATGCCATGTACTTACTGATCTTTGATTTTAAGACTTAGATTGATTTATCATATTTTGATGGTCAGAGTTGTAGTAATAGATATTTGTCTACAGTACAAATATCTTACTGAGGTTAAGTAAGGTGCAACTTGGAAGAAACCTTAGTTTATGCTTAATTGAACTTTATTTTATTTTTAAGAATTCATCCTAGATGGTGACTTATTTTTTCTTTTAAATTTATGTCTAAATGTAAATTTAAAAGATTTTATTCTACAAAAGCAAATTTAATTTCTAAATTTGTTCACATGATAAAAAAATTAAATATTATTTTGAATTATTTTGTTTTAGGTCATTTTTTATATTTTTCTCGCAACAATTTTTATTTTGTGAAATTTCACTATAAATTCAAAAAGAAATAACATACTAGGACATTGTAATTTCACGGTGATTTAAAATGAATTCGTTGCTAAATAAGTTAATTCATCAACAGTTGTGACAAAATTGCTGCTAAATCTAAACAGAGTTGGCAGCAGGCACACCTGTACGACACTAACTACCATACAATGTCCTTTTGACAGCAGTTCTAGTCAAATCGCCGCTAAATCTTTGCTACATTGCAATACTAAATTTATTCACCGTTTGATTTTTTTGCAGCAGTTTTGGTAAATGTCGCAAACTTTTTGCCGCGATATGCCATATTTGTTATAGTTACTTCTAATAATGGTGAAAAGTGAGTAATTTTACTTATATCTTAAATTAGTATACCATAAATGTTAAGCTAAAAATATTTTCAAATATTAACAAATAAATTTAAAATAATTTAATATTATCAGAATTGTATATCTAGTAGTTGTGAAAAGTTAAATTTTTTACTCATATCTTAAATCTCTAGAAGGTAGACGCTAATATTTTAAATATTGAATGAAAAACAAAAATATTGATAAATTTCTAAAAGAAACTCTGAAACGATATCACAAATCAAATTCATTCAACTCAAACTATCACATTCTAAAACAAACTATGAAACTTTAAGAGTTTCAATCAAATTTATGAAATGCTTGTTCTTTATAAGGAGTTCTAGACTCTAGGAATTGTGAAAATTGAACTCTTTTTACTTATGTCTAAGTCAATAAACCGTAAAGGCTAACTCATTGGCATGAAACAAAACTAGCAATATAAAGGTACTCTTGCATAAAGCATCCACTTTAACTAATTCCACTAATAGTAAACAAAACTTACTAGCAATTTTATAGTCTAATATTGTTCCGAGTCTTGGTCGGTTATGTACGAGGAAAGAAGATCAAAACTTTGACTACTATCGAAAGATTCAAGATTTCGAGATAAAAGAGGTTCTAAAGCAAATGAAAAATGGCAGGGCAGTAAGACCCGATAATATTTCGATTGAAGTTTGAAATAGCCTTGGAGAGAAAGGCATCAGTTAGTTAACCAAGTTTTTTAATGAGATTTTACGGTAAAAAAAAGATGCCAGATGAATAGAGAAAGAGCACCTTGGTACCTATCTACAAGAATAAAGGGATATATAGAGTTGCAGAAACTATAGAGAGATCAAACTCATAAGCCATACCATGAAGTTATAGAAAATTATGATAGAACTGAGGTTGAGATAAGAGACACAAGTAATAGAGAATCAATTTGATTTTATGCTAGACAGATCCACCACTAAAGCTAAATACCTGTTAAGAAGTATATAGAGAGGTATTGTAGTAATAAAAGGGATCTACATATGGTATTTATTAATTTGAAAAAAGCGTACGATAGGGTACTAAGGGAGGTCTTATGGAAGGTTTTGGAAAGGAAGAGAGTAAGGATCGCATATATTCATGCAATTAAAGACATGTATGATGGGCTACAACTAGTGTGAAGACTCAAAGTGGTGTGACAGAGAAATTTCCTATTAAGTATAGGATTACACCAGGGATCATCGTTAAGTCCATACCTTTTCACATTAGTCTTGGAAGTATTCATAGAGCATATGATGATATCACCCTTATGAGAAAATCAAGGGAAAACCTAAATAAGAAGTTGGATTTATGGAAAGAAACTTTAGAAGTGTATGGTCTATGCATAAGCCGTAGTAAGACGGAATACATGGAATGTAAGTTTGGCTGTCGAAGGAAAAACCCTAATACAGAGGTGAAGATTGGAGAAAACATCCTATGAAAAGTTAAAAGTTTTAAGTATCTTAGGTGTATCATACAAGATAATGGAGAGATTGAGCAGGATGTAAATCATAGAATCTAAACAGTTTGGTCAAAATGGCGGAGTGCGTCTGGTTTTATATGTGACAAAAAAGTGCCTTTAAAACTTAAAGGTAAATTATATCGCACTGCTTTCAGACTGGCTATGCTTTATGGTACAGAGTGTTAGACGGCCAAAGGGAAGCACGAACAGAAGTTTAAGTGTAGCAGAGATAAAAATATTGAGATGGATGAGTGGTCATATGCGATTGGATAGAATAAGGAACAAAGATATAAGAGAGAGAGAGAGAGAGAAAGAGAGTTGGAGTAGCACCTAATGTAGAAAGATGATAGAATCGCGTCTCAGGTGGTTTGAACATGCGAGAAGAAGACTGACAGAGCACCCAGTCAGGAGGGTGGATAAGATGGGAGATGGATAAGGGGCGAAAGGCAGAGGAAGACCTAGGAAGACCATCCATGAGGTGGTCAAATGAGATCTACATGTAAACAGTCTCTCTGTAGACATGATAGAGCTCAATGGCGTCATTTGATCTATGTAGCGAATTCCACCTAGTGGGACAAGGCTTCGTTGTTGTTGTTGCTGTTGTTGTTGTTGTTGTTGTTATAATAATAATAATAATAATAATAATAATAATAATAATAATAATAATAATAATAATAATAATTGTTCCTAGACTTATCCGAAATCAGTGTGATTTGGACTTGAATGTAAGGTCCAAGTTCTTTTTTGGTGGGAAGCTTCTGCTCTGACGTCTCCTCTAACAAAGTGATGTCATCCAAGTTTTTCGAAGAGGTTAGAGTTGGTACCTATAAGGGACTCCGATACTTAAGTTAACAAAAATTTTAAATAAATTTTTAATAGATTAGAGTTAAGAAACCTAGACTTAATAGGATATTTAATTTATATAATAAAAAAGATAAATTTATTATCTTTCTATAACTTATTCTCCTATAATGATGGGTGATTATTCCTCTTTTATTTAGAAATTGTTAAGATCTCATATTTAAATATATGAGCATATTTATAAGTACAGTTAAGATTCTGCATATTAAGTTGGACAAATGAAGTTGGATGCATGGAGAAAGTGACTTAGAATCTCGAAGTGAATTTTAGTTATTTT